>NC_135331.1:142285181-142607681 GCF_023851605.1 Tamandua tetradactyla | reverse complement strand
GTAGATTTTTCCCCTGTTTTTTTAAATTAAGGATCCCAGCAATGGTATTCTGAAATATTCTCTTGAATTTGTGCATTAAAATTTTATTGCAGTGATATAGATGAATGCCATTGTTGGTATCCTTAAATTTTCTGCTCACCAAGGTTAATCATGATTGTCTATATCTTTTTTATAGTAATCACTTTTGAATTGTGTTCAGATATGCAGTTTCAGGTGTAATCATCAGAGCTGGTTAGTCAGGCATTCCAGATAGTGGTTCTTTTCAGAACCTTTTTTAAAGGGTTGGTTAACTACCTCAGTAGCAGAGGATTGAACTATACCCTGTCTGTACTGTACATAGAAAATCTTTGTAGATAAAAGCAAGGCTTGTTAAATATGATATGAGGGTAAGATTTTAATATACCAAATGTAACATTCTTAGTTGCCTTTAGTTTCAGAGGCTTGTAAGACTTCCTCATGACCATCATAACAGGCCTTGCTTTTGTCGTATTTTGTGGCTGAAAAAGCAGCCTTGCTTCTTCAGATATTGTAGTTATTTGGATGTATAATAGTTTAGCAAGATGTTACTTTTGTAAGACATCAGATGTTCAGAAAAAGTGCATCCGAACTTGTACTAAATACTGCAGTGTCCCTTTATAAAAAGTCAGACTAAAACTGACAATTGTACAGCGAAGCCTGACATTTGGATATTTTGAAGTTTTTTCATAAATCATAGAAATTAGTATATGGCTGTAGTTTAGCTTTTTAGGTAAAAGGTATGTTTCATTAGTGCATTTCTTACTGCTGATCACTGCAAAAATGTGAACAGCTTTCCATTTCTTATGCAGGTCATGATAACTTGTAGAGTAGAGTACAATCATTTGTGCTATGTTTTTAATTTTCTAAAGCACCTTGATGACAGTGAGTGTTCAGTGGTGAAGCATCCTCTATTGAATCACCCTCAAAAAATTTTTGCCAAGTCCTAACTTGATAGCTTAAAGTCAAAAGTGAAATTATAGTTTAATTAGGACTTGGTATAAAGAAATCCCTTTTCCCCTTCCCCAAAGGGATACTGCAGTTATATCACATACCCAATAGGCACCACAATGAAGAGCAGAGCTTATACTTAATTAAGGTTTTATACACACCAGTTCCCCAGTAAATGCAAATTTAACAAGAAAATTAGACATGTCATATGTTCAAAATGCTCATGGCAAACAATCATTTTGCATTCCTGCAAATAAAATTGTTTTATACTGTAAGCTGGAGGCGAGTGTAACTTATTTTTGTAATAAAGTTTTTATTTTTTTTATGTGTCATTAATATAAATGTGTGTTAGTGTAGAAATCTTCTGGTTTAAAAACTTAGAATTGCACACATTTCAGTATGTTTACTTGTACTTACATAATTTTAGAATAGTGGTTGCCAATAGCCTGTATGTTTCACATTAATTGGTTTTTTTATGTTATCTTAATAAACCATTTTAGTATGTTGTATGTCAGTTACTGGGATAGCTGGGACATAGAGTGTAATTTAAAATTTGTCAATAAGTATTCATTGGAATATATGTAAATGTGCCTTGCCGGTTATTGAAACTTACCTACAAAATGAGTATGGGGTGACAAAAATTAGTTCTTGGTGCTTAATGAAACTTTCTGCCACTGATTTTATATATTACCCTGTGCTTTTTTAAAGTACATATCTCTCAAATCTTAGTGTTAAGTTTGAGGGCTACACAAAACATTCACATTTCATCTTAACATAGTAAGTATAATAGGTTTGTGGAAATGGGTAAACTAAATGTAGCCTTCAGTAAAATTGAATCTCAGTGTAATCCTTGGTGCTGGCATTTTCCAGTGCCAAGGAGTTAAATGATTACATCAAAGAGGTCATTGCCATGCCTATTGGCACTTTACTGTCATACCGTTTTTAAGGGACACTGTCAAGGTGTTTAAGTTAATTCTCAGAATTATTTGTTGGGATTTTAGGACAAGTTTGTTTGACTTAAGTAGAACCGCATTGTTTAAGTTGAAAGATGAACACTTTTGTGAGTTCACAAATGTGTTCCTAAAACATTAAATTACTCTGGAGCTGTGGGTTTCCAAGGCTATTTGGCATTTTTAGTTTGGGGACTTGGGAGGAAAAATTGATATAAAGAAATTGAGAATTGATGGTTACATATTGTAAACAGTGGTGATGAAATATACACACTCAAGTGAAATTACTTGACAGTGTTCATTTGAAATAACTTTGAATTCAAGCCATTTAATTACTTTTAAAATTAAATATCATTTGCACTGTTCTGATAATGGGTGCAGTTTTTGAGCAATATAATCAGAGCTAAATATGCATGTAGTGATTAGTGATGTGAACAATAAGTTCTGAGAAGAAATACTAACTGTGGTATTTTCAAACTTAAAATTTCTGTAGTAAAATCAGTATCAAACTCTTAAAGATCAAGGAAAACAGGCAATGCATATAAAATACTTTTGAATGTTGTGTGGCCTATAAAGCAATAATGCAATTTATATGGAATGTCATGAGATATGAGAAATGGAAATGCAAAAATAACTACTCCTTTAGTAAAAATGTCAAAATGTTAAGGGGGAATGTTAACTAATGTAGGTTATTGCTATTTGTGATTTGTTTATGGGTTCTTGGCTTTGACAGCTTCAAAGAATGGACAGATGACAAGCTAAAGAAAATTTGTGTATATTGTCAAGGAAGGGGTCTTAAATCCAAGAGTCAGATCTCCTCCTTGGGATGAAAAATTTATCCATAAAGCATTCTAATTGTTTTAAAAACAAATAAGCAAAAAAGAAGAGAAAACTTGTTCCCTAACCAAAACAGACGCAAGATTTTGTTTCTGCAGACTACTTGGCATTCTAAAATGATCATAAATTTAGTTTATCAATTTTCAAAATGTTGCTTTGAAAAATTGTTAAATTTATATTTTTCCAAAGATGTGCTTTTTATGGAATATTTTCAGCCTTTACAGCTGAATCAGATGTTAGAAATGGAGAAATTGAGCACAAAAAGAACTGTTACCCACTCATGATTGTGTTTGATATAATCGTGAGAAACTTGTAATGATTACTGAAAGGGTAACTTAAGAAAATACAAGCATTTTCCTCATAGTAGGACAACACAAATGGATTGATAGGGTAAACCTGAAGTATTCAGTTTTACATAAAGTATTGGAGAAGACATTTTAATATCAGGGTGAACATGATGCTGATAGGCACAATCGTCACATGCAAGACAGCTTTTTTTTTTTTAACCACTAAGTCAAAAGTTATTGATCAGAGACACAGCAAGAGACCACCAAGTTATTACAGAGTATAAGATGTATTCAGTATCCTAAGGGGAGAAATTAAACAGCTAGAAAGGTTTCATATATTTAGAAGAGAAAGCTAGCCCTAGACTAAAATGATTGCTCATTTTCCTAAAACTTTCAAGAATAACCACCATGACTTTTCTCCCAAGTTATGCATACCATAAAAATTTTAATACCATCAGGATTAAGTGGTGGTTGCAGAGTTCATGAGGAACTTAAGTGACAGTGTATAAAAGGAATAGATTTGTGGAATGGTGTTCTAAAGTATAATATTAATTAGTAATCATACCACTCAGTAGGGAATGCCACTACATTTCTTAAGATGCTAATTATGAATGAATATTCACAGACATTTTTAACTGGGTAATTAGCAGATGGATTTTTTTGGGGATTGTCACTCTGTGTAAAAACGTACTTAAGTAGGTACACATTGTTAGCACCACACAGTCTCCCTTCAGTCATAAACCTAAAACGTTCTTAAGGACCAGAAACATTCAGCTGGAAAAACAATGCAACTCAGTATTATAACTAGCTCTCTGAGTTAAAAATTAGGTTTTTAATATTAACAGTAGTCTGATAAACATTTAGAAGTCTGGCATTGAGAAACAAAAGCTTGTACCTGACTAGTATTTTTAATTTAAAAAAATATTAGTTTATTTTAAATTCTTTAACATTTATTTATCCATAAAATTTATATTTATTTCATTCCTTCCATCTTACTGAAAACTGTCAGCAGGCTCTTTGATTTGGATTAGATGTGTGAAGTACTGTCTTTTGCCAAAAACCTCAAATTACCTGTTCTTTTCAACGTAGTGGGTTTGTGCTTGTTTGAAGATCAGTTCAAAAACTATCTGTACTATCTGTACTGCCTCTGTTAAGATTTTATGTATAGCATAAGGAAGCTAGCTCTGACTATATTTTCCTAAGAATAAAGACCTATTTTTGTAGCATGTCTTAGGATCTTCAGGAGTCCAAGAGTTATTGTGGGTGTTCTCCATTTCATCGTTTTTCACTTAACAGCTTTTAAATAGACACTTGTAGTCTTTAAAACTCTTTCATTCTTTGGTTATGCATACATACAGAGTAACTAGACTGATAATTCTTCACACTCCCTAATTGGAAGTACATGATGGGGGGAATGTTTAAGTATGAATGTGTAGGGTTGTCCTTCACTGTAAGTGATGGTGAAAATAATCTGTGGTCAAGTACGTGCCAGTGGATTTGATGAAGAAGTTAAGGTAATTTGGTTCATTTTTACTTTTCTGGGAACATGACCCACCATGTAGTATACTTCCATTTCTCCATCACTAGCAAATAGATTTTCTCTGAAGATTTGGAAATGAGAGGTTGAGGTTGCAAGGAATTCAGAAGAGGGAAAAGAATAACAACCTGTTTTATATATATGATTTTAATTTTAGGTGTCGAAATAAAGTGAGGTAGGTGGACTCAGCTTAATGAGTTTATTAAGCTAAATGGGCAGATCATCAAAAGAATGGGAGACTTGTAAGTAAAGGGTAGGGGGTTGGCTTATAGGGATCTTTTTTTTTTTTTTTTTTTTTTTTTGCATAGGCAGGCACTGGGAAATATATTTAGGGATTTTGATGGGGTTGAGGGGGACTGGGGTAGTATTGGCCATATAATCAGGACAGGAGTCCTCTTGGGCCCGTTAGGGTTCTATGTATGATTACCAAAATTTATACTCATTAGTAAAAACAAGCTTCAGTTATTTTTTAGAGTAATCTGTTAAGGAAATTTTATGATAACTGCCTGAAAAATTATGGTGCACTATTAGGTAATTTTGAAAATGATTTCCATCATTTATTTGGTCATCTGTGCAGAAGCCAAACTAGTGCTTTTTTTTCCTTGTTGAAATCAGGAATGCTGAATAGATGTTTTTGGGGGGCAAGAGGGGTTCTGATACCTCATTTTAGAAATTGGTGTCTTATTAAGTGTTACAACTCCTATAATGTGTTAACAATCAGTAAATGTATCAAGATACAGTTATTTAAGAAAAATTTACTTTAAGTTGCAGTGAATATCTGCATTTGAGTTTTCCTTTAAAATGGTTTAAAGCAGGTTTAATCTGAAGGGCTTTATAATGACTGCTAACTCTAGTGGATTGTCCTAACGATTTTTAGGCTTTTGACTGAAAGATTTCTGTGATGCAAAATTTGTTTAGGAGAGAATTTTAGGATACTTAAGGGAAATGGTATCTTGTCATTTGTGAACTACAGCCACTTTTTTTTTTTTTTTTTTTTTTTTTTTAGGATTTAGTTGAAGAATAAGCAGATTAGGGCTGGTTCATAATAATTAAAAATTATAAAAAAGTTCTGTGGAGTCCATATGATAAAATCGTGTCTTTTAAATGTAGAAACATGACTCTGACATAGGAGTTTTAACATTTCAGATCTTTTGTGACATTTAATGCTAATAACTTTAAATGAGATGAAAATAAATTTGAATAATCCATCCTTAAATAATTTAAGTGCCTGTAAGTGACTTTTCCTTTGAGAATTAGAAAATGACATTACTGTATCATTTGAACACTATTGTTAAAAGCTAGGTGCGTGTACTTTTTCATGAGTAAAGAAATGTTATGATTTTATTTTTAAGAGAATATCATTAGAAAATTCATGCATTTGACCTCAGAAATTGCTTTAATATTTTTAACGTGAAAAATTTAGAAGAGCCTTATACTTTTTCTCAATATGTTTAATATTAGAAATGTTCTTGGGAGAAAACCAGAAATAATGAGCAATATGTCAAAAGTCATCTATAAAAATTGCCAGAATACACTTTGCAGTTCTACTCTGTAAACCCATGTGTTGTGTAATATACATTGTAGTTTGGGCAAAATTTAATTCACATGTCCCTTGCTTCTGAAATAGTAAAGATTTTTTGTGAATTTGCAGAACTTGAATTCCTAGATTGCTTTACCATTGTTAAGGGCAAGTCCTTCTAGGCACTGTACTTCATCTCATTTGTAAATAGAATGAAACAAAAGTTAAGAAGCTCTTACTCCAAAATACATCATTTACTTCATTTCTGAAGATCCAGTTAGCATTTAGGAATTAAACATCAGCAAAGTAGAGGCTCTGTGAGTAGATACTGTAATACTCAGTTTTTTTGGCTTATCCCCACTAGTTTTGTCTATTACTCCTGTTAATAATAGCATTTGTTCTTTAAGGTCACTCGGTTTCTTTTAATGATTCCTTTTCCCTCCCTTTAGAATGGAAGCTCCTTTGAGGGCAGGGAAATCTGTTTTAGTTGTGTCAGACAGTCTTAAAGCATGTTCTGTTTTGGTTTGTGATGGAAATATAGTCTACTTGCTAAATGAGGCTTGTGACGTAACATGAAAAATGCAATCAAGTATATTCAACTTCTTAATATTTCCAATATAGGAGAGTTTTTAAAAAAATTAATGAGCATGAACTACTATAAAGTAAAGATTTTGAACCATGTTGAAATGGAATCATAAAGTTGTCTTAAAGTTACAAGAACAACTGGTCTTAACTTATAGACTGCTTTATGCTTTATATCTAGAAATTGTTAAAGCAACCTTGTTTGAAAGTTAGTACTATCTGCAGTTTCCTTATTTGAAATTAGGGGAAAGAGGTATTCGTATATTCATGAGTCATCTTTAACAACAGACCTCAGGAAACCTTGACCACCAATTTCCCTCTATACTGATGTTCATTTAAATTTGTTTCTGCTGAACGAAACAGTATGAACCTACAAATCCCCATCTGTACTATATTTCTTTGAGGAAGTGGTACTTCAATATTGAATTTTTGTTTTGCTGGTTAGGAGAGTTTAGTAAACTAAAATTTTTATAAGATTCTTTGTATTGCACTTCTGAAGATGAGTGGATAAGCAATATTGAGGGCCTTGAGAAAAGCATGAAGGGTCTAATTAAAACGAGGTCTTGAAAACAGGTATTTCTAGTAAGTCCATACTATTTAATATATTTTTAAATGACCTTTGGACAGTGGCTTCATCCATATCTATTATAAGCTTATAATTATATCCCAGACAGTAGGTAGGTGGTTGAAGTTGTCACCCGAGAAATGAAGCTTTGAATATGAGGTATGGTTTTCAAGTATATATATGTACACCTTCTAGGATTGGAAAAGGTGTTTATACTTACTTATACTTAGTTGATATTTTAATTTGATGGTACTTTAAAAAAATTTTAAAAAGACCTGGGAGTGGAAAACATTTCAAATGGCACAGGTTATTATGAAAGTCTGCTTCTATGCTCACACCCCAGTCCTGCTAAGAGCTAACTCCTCTCTGGTCCTTACAGTACCTAGCTCTTTAATTACCAACATAAGCAGTATTTCTTTGCTTCATATAAGGAATTTAGCTTATACTGCTCCTGTTTTCTTTTTGCCCAACAACTTTAAACTTGCTGGTTACCTTTATTTAAATACACTTAAGCCTCTACTACCAATTTTAGTATCTGTTTACTTACATAAGACACACTTTTGTACTGTCAAATTTATAACACTTGATGACTTGGTCATACATTGCCTCTAGACCAAAGATAGCTGCAGCATTTCTTATAAGTAATGTACTTAGATCCATAGACAACTATTATTGTTTTACTCAAACCAGTGTCCTTTGCAGAGGAAAATTGCAAGGGTAGATAAAATAGGTTATTTTATTTATGTTTCATCAGTTACTTAGATTTCCATATTATTGTTAGAATATAGACCACGACTGATACTCCTTTAATTCCTAATTTCTTGTTAGAAGAGAAGGTAAAATTTTGTGATATTGCTGAGCTCTTAAGACTACTTAGTCATATCTGTTGAATGCTGTGTTTTCCTGTCAACCTGGTATTCTTTTTTTCCATTACATTGATGGGTTCTGCTGTTTCTTATATTCTGTATCTGTCTCTTGGAAACCTTCCTGTTGTGTACTATGCTCTCAGCTACTCATTTTCAGAAAAGATACATGAACTGTCTTGCAAACTGAAAAATGTCTGTTTCACCTTTGTTCTTGATTAACAGTTTAGATATGGCATTCTAGCTGCAACTTTGAAGACATTGTTTCATTCTCTTTGCTGATAAGTCTAATTAGAATTCAGTTCTTTTTAGGCTAACTGATTTTTCTTATGGAAGCTTTCAGAATTTTTTCTTTCTACTTGGTTTTCTAAAATTTCATAAGGTTCTGTTTATGCCTGTCTTCGTTTGTTTTTCTTTTTAACATGAAGTATTATGGATTTATTTGTTGATGAGAATTTTGCCTATCATTCTTAAATTTTTCTGCTTTCTTTTTGGAGCTTGGATGGGAGGAATTGGACTGTCCTGTGTTGATTTTCTCATGTTTAGATTTTTTTTTCACATTCATCCTTGTAGCTTTTTATACTTTTTAGAAAATGTCATTTTTTTCCCCTCCTCCAGGCCATGTCTTGACTTTAAAATTTCAGCAGCAATAGCAGCCTGTTCTTATTTTATATGTGTACTGTCTTGATCATTCTTGAATGCTGGAGGTTTTAAAAGTTATCATTTCTTTTAAGTTATTTCTAAAAGTTACAATTTTCTTTTATGATGAATGGAAATATTCATGCTGGTTATTTTCTTTTTGTGCTTCTGATTTTTCTCAAATATTTGGTAATTAATATTTATGAGAGAAAAATGTGATTGGTTGTTGCAAGTCGTGGTGTCACTGGGCCTACCCATTGAGATTTGACTGCAAGTTATCTGTGTTTTGGATGGGAACATCTTTACTAAAAGCCTTTATTTTCACTGCTTGGGGAGCAGAGCAACAAGCAGGGTCCCCCGCCCCTTCCTTCCAGTGCTGAAGAGTGCCCAAAGAGATCCTGACCTTTTTCAGACAGATAATTCACTGAGGAGGGAGGTGGATCCTAAAAGCAGTTTTTTTGGCCTTCATCTCATCACCTAAATTTCCCCCACCACTTTTGTAGACTAGAGGTCTTGCTTTTTCCTTCTCACTCATCCTTCCTATGGGAAATGGTCCCTGTTCCTTATAAGCCTCTAAGAATTAATCAGTCATCATCATTAATTTCATCATTTTACTTTAGAAAGACCCCCATCACCTAGCATGCTGAAGGGTACATATAACACATTTTGTAACTGAGTCCACAAGTATAGTAATAATCTTGACTGGGGAAGCAAATATTTTTTTGAACGTCCCCTTTTCTAAAGGGAATAATACGATAGATTGAGAAAACGTCAACTTGACAGTTTGTAAACATTTAAAAAGAGAAATCTTTGAGTATTATTTTGCTTTTTCTGTTACACTTGATAATTTACCTTAACGTCTTGCTAGTTTTCTAAGTAATGAGGTTTCATTCCTTATTGTGGCAGGGATCTCTCAAATCTACCCTTTTCCAGAATTTGGTGTTCCAGGATTTGATGAATTCATGTTAATTTATGTGTGAAATACATACTTTTATATTTAGGTCATTTACTTTGTTTTTGTTGATCAGAGAGTTTACATCCTTTAAAGTTTTCCACATAAAGGCCTCTCCCTTGGATCATTTTGGCTGTTAAGGACCTCTTTCAATGATTAAAACAGTTTTTTTTTTTTTTTAACATTTACATTTTTATTGAGATATACAGATATGTCCATTTTATTTCTGCAAAGAAACCTTATCAGCTAGTATATCCAAATGTGACTCTTATTTCCCCCAGCAGGTAGATTTTGGCAACCAGAAAACATTAGTTTTTAATTAGCTGTTGTAATAATAAATATTAATTAGCTGATCTCAAGGAAGCTACTGACTCTTAAAGTTTTTGGCACCAAAAATCCTAGCTAATTTTTTAATGATAATATTATCTGGACACAACACACAAAAACAAACACAGTATTTCAGGAAACCAGAGAGGAATATGAAGTTGCTTATTCACCTAGTAGACCTAGATCTATTAAAATTGATGGGCATAAGGGTACACTGAGGCCATGCTCTGATCTTGCTTTGTATTCATATGGCTTTCCTTTCAAGCCTCATATGGTCTGTGTAGACATTCACTTTTCAGATAAAATTAAAGGTATTAGGTTGCCGAAGTAAAATGCAATATATAAAGTAATATAGTCCTGTAATTTCAGTGTGATTTACATATCTCCTTATTTCCATAGGTTTTAGGAGAAAAAAAAATTCTCAGTCAATGAGGCATTTAATGAAAGCAAACACATTTAACCTCTCTGGACCTGAATTTTCTTACCTGTAAAAAAAAAAAATTAGATTAAAATCTGACCCCCATCCCCATCCCCCCAGATCAACATTCTGTGAGATATACTTTGTGCTTTTTGACAGAATTCTGCCTAGGAGAATTTTTTTTTTTTTTTTTTGCCTTACTTCATTCATTGGGTTTGAAAGCTTAGTTTCCCAAAATACATGAAATGGTTCATTAAATTTGACTTAGTTTACCTTTTAATACATTCCACATGTGAACAATTTCTTGTACATTATTTTTGTGAGACATTATTCTTCAAGACAGAGTAAGGCACGTATTTCTCATCCAGTGGAGGAAACTGAAGCTGGAGATGGAATATATCCTGAAGAGAAAAAACGGTATAATGTGTTGTACCTTATTCCAAATTTCTTTAATTTCTGTTTTAATACTGCAGTAGTTGGGGACACAACCTGAACCACATAGGTGGGAGACAGTTAAGAATGGGTGTTCATTTATCTCAAGTCTTAGTTTTGAAGCAAAACTTCTCACTTAGTATAATGCAAATGTATTAATGAACCCGATCAAAAAACACATGGCAGTCTTTGTTAAATCAACCTCTTACATTTTATTTATTGCTAATAATTCAAACATTCCCTAAAAATTACAGTGCCAGCATTCTACAGTAGGTGTTAAGCAGTGATGATTCATATCCCCTGCCCCAATCTGCCTTTAGACTGACATCCCACATTTCATATTTTATTATAAGAGTAAAGCTTTTTATTGCTTCTTTGAAGGAGCTTGGGTGGTTTGGGCATTATGCCCTCTACTTTTAAAACTTGTAAAACGATTACCAGTTGCCTGATAAGAAAATTTACATATTTTTAAAAAGCTTGACCGTAACTCTCTGGCATTCATTGCATCGAATCACTCTTGGAAAGTCTTTTGGTTCTACACTGGTTCTCTAATCTCTAACTACTGCATTTTTCTCTGTCCTTACATTGTCTTTTTTCCTTGACACTTAGCTCTGATGTCACCCATCTCAGTTTCATATCACATCTACGTGGATTCCTGTTTTAATCCCAGGGCTTGATTGCTCTCTCTGTTTTGTGCCAGTTCTGCATTTCAGCTGTCTGCTGTACACATTAGAGTGCTCTGTCAGCAGTTTTAATTTGCCTTGTCACATCCAGTCACATTTGATTGTCCACTGTTGTTGAATAGGCCTCGAATATCCTCTGTATCCATGTCCTACTCTTCCTTTAGGACCTTCAGTTCTGACCGATCTTCATATTTACAAAAATAATAAATGATAACTGGCACATTCAATTATAATGGCTGTCTGCAGCTAGCTCTAGAGTCTACAACAGCACAGTCTAAAAGAAATAAATTGCAAGTAATTTAAAATGTTATAATTTGGCTGCAGCTCATCCTAGTCCTTTATTCCAATACTACTGTCTAAACAAATCACTTGTCTTTACTTGCTTCATCTCACAGTTTTGATGTCTTGAAGTTTGATACCATTCCAAAACAATCCCTCAAAAATCTTCAGCTGAAAGAGGTAAAGTCTTGTTGTGGATTGATTAAAATTATTGACAGCAAAATGTCCCTGGTGAATACATACAGTTTGCAAAACAAGATAAAATGCTGGCTTTGGTCTTCTGGGGGGATAAATAAAGATATTAGCTGATTTTTATCCTTTAGTGCCTGTGATACAGGTATGTAGAATAGCTATAGAAGTCAAAGATAAATTATATAATCTTCTTAAAGGTAACTAGTAGCACAACAAGTTTAAAAATGTCTGGCAACATCTGAAAAAGTTATTTTCTTTTGCAATAGCAAGAAGAATCGTCAGAATCACTTAGCTTATTGCTACTCTTCAGAGTCATTTTCTGGCAAACTGTATGTGGCAATCACAATCTCCCAATCCTTCATGTTGATCAGTAACAGTTTCACATGCTACTTGATACAGTAAAAATATAAAAGAATAGAACCTGTTAGAGGCTAGATATGTAAATAGGCTTAAATCAGTTTAAGAATAATAGATTTTGTGTTTTCAACAGTTGGAAACAGTACTTGAAAAGGAGTATCCATATAGGGATATTTATGGTTGTACTCAATTCTGAAGCTACTATTGTAGCCCTACAATATTCACTCCAATCCTGCCATCATATTCCGTGAGCATTCTTTGAACAGCTTTGTTATTAACCTCAAGATGTCAAGAACTGAAAGTGAGCAGCTAATCTGTCAACTAAATTTTAAAAACAGAGGTAGAACTTAAAGAGTTCTTAATTTTGAATACTTAATGATACATCCTGAAGTATATCACAAAATTAAAGAATATTGGCCATATGACTTTCTAATGCTCAAAAGCAAACTGGTTTAGAAACTTGTGTTCATCTAAAAGAAAGCTAAATTTAAATAATAGCTGTCTTTTATAGGGGAAAATTTCCAATGAAATGAACTGGTTTATTCTTCAAGAGTTGTACTTAGATATACCATGTATTTTCTTATAGTTGGACCCAGCATGCCAATATAGACAAAGGTGTTTTTTTGCGTATGTGAAGATAAGAAAATTGGTTTTAAATATTTGGTAGTAGTCTTACTAGAATTGGAATTTAAGTACTATTAGAATTGATTTTCACAATTCTGAACCAAGCCTAGTGTTAAGTCATGGTTTATAGATATCATGTCAAAGCCCTTTTTGTTTTTATATTTTAGGAAATAGTGAAGCCTTTCCCAAAATATTTTCAGAAAGTTACTGACGTCAATTGAAAGTTATATTGAAATAACTGAAATACTATAGTTAACAGTTTTCTTTTTATGAGAGGAAGCCATTCTTTCTTTTATTGTTGACATAAATAAGGTGGAGTCTGAGCCGTCTTATATAAAATAATGGTGGTAGGGTATAAGTGCCTTTTCTAATCTTTTTTTTTTTCAACAGGTGAGTATATTTTTAGTTTTCAGGCTGTTACTACAATACATTTTCTGAAGTTAACAACTTCCATGAAAGTGAGGTTTGAGAGGATGGCTATTCCATCATAATTTAGAAAGATGATATAAACATGAAATGCTTAATTTTTGGTGCTAAGATAATGAGACCACTCAAAATTTCATGAGCATTTTACTCTGGGAGTATCTGTATTTGAGCCACTGGTTCCATAAAGTTGTGGTCCTTCATATCTTCGCAGTGGTGGTTTTATTCCATGGCCATAAAAAACAGGGAGGGGGTAAATTTTTATTTTAAACGAATAACTAACTGCCCTTTGAACATCTCAGGTCATATGCATAAAAATCTCTTAATCCTCTTCCTTGAATTTTCAGCATATTATAATGAATTCCTTTCTTGAAAACCAAAGGGCAGGATTATTTCTTGAGAAAAGTCAGTTCAGTGGTCCCTTTAACCAACCTTAAATCCAGAGGCTGGGTGGAGAAGGGGGTGTTACAAAAGGTAAGATTAAGACAATAAAAATAACATTAGAAATGCCAGAAAAGATAAATAGGAACCTTGGGGCTCTGAGACAGAAAAAAGCAACAGGGCTTTGGAAATACCTCAAGAAAGCATGTTCCAAATCAATTCAGGCCTCTGAGAAAAAGGGACTAAAATGGCTCCTAGGAGTTGTTTTTTACAACGGGTACTTGAGTCTTCTCTGCCCAGTATATGAACATGTGCCACATAAACGGTGGCTTGCAAATATTAAAATTGGGTTTAGAGTCACAAAGTAGACCTAAGCTTATTGCGATTCAGATATCCAACACTGTCTTTCCAAGTTGTGCCAACCTACAAACCAGTTTGTGCAGCTTGATGTCCGTGTGTGTGTGTGGAATGGGATTGGGTTAAAGTAAGTGGAATCACTTTATCTACTTTGTCTAGTCCTGTATGATTTCTGAAAATTAAGTAAAAATGAATAGATATGTTCTATTTCTTTGCTCAGATTGTTTTCCCAGAGACCTTTCTAGTTCCTCACCAGTTGAAAATTTACATTTCCCATCACTTGTCAGTTTTTAAAAACAATTAGAACCTTTATACATAAGCCTGCCCAGTGTTATACATTATTTCTGTCTGACTTGTCTCCTTCACTAGATTGTAAGCCTTTGGAGGTCAGAAAATGCATCTGAAATCATTGTAACTGCCACCACGTCTAGCACAGTGCCTTACACTTATTTGATATTCAATAAATATTTCATTAAAATGATGGAGGTATTTACTGGATTGTAGTTTGTTTATGAGCCCTTTAGATAAATGCGTTACCAATTTTTAACTTTTTTTGTGGTTTGAAAATACACCTTTACTACGTGATAATTATCGCATTTATCTAAAATTTACAGATTTAGTATATTAATTGTACTGGCTTTCCAGAGCTAACGATAGTCTAGAGCAGCACTGTCTAGTAGGAATATAATGTGAGCCATATAAGTAACTTTTTAGTAGCCACATTAAAACAGAAGACAATATTAGTATATTTTAACTCATAATTTCTAAAATACTTAAATATACTGAGATATAGTGTATTGCTGCTTTCACTCTAAGTCTTTGAAATATCGTGTGTATTTTACACATGCAGTGCACATCTATTCAAACTAGCCACAATTCAAAGCACTCAAAATCCACATGTGGCTTGTGGCTACTGCTTTGGTCAGTTGCAGGTCTAGAACTTTTTAGGGCAGGCAATTATCCTCTCTAGACCTCAACTTCATGTCACTTTCATTTTAGGTTGTTAATCCATATAATGGTAATTGGTTTGCCTAGATTTTGACACTCATTCATAAAATAATTTGAATTATTATTTTTTAATCAGGCTTGTGCAAAAGACATCTAAAAAGCACATTATTCCCCAATTTAATCCCCAAACCTTATGAAGATAAGTTCGAGTTGAGGATGCAGAGGTTGAGAGCAAGTTAATTCTGTTCAAAGATAAACAGCTAATAGGAGGTGGAACTGTTTTTAGAGCAGTAATTGGTTGTGAATATTCGGTCACCTCTAGGAAGTTTCAAAACTTAATACAAGGTTGAAAAAAAATTCAAAGTATGTGGGTCTGTGTAAAAGTGGACAGAAGTATAAAGAAAACATTTGAAGTAAGTTTATTCGGTGACATCTAAAGCCACAAAATTTATTTTAGGTGTGGATTTTAAAATTTCAAATGGCAGAAATTGTAATTTTTCCCATTTCTAACTGTAAGAGCAGTATGTAAGTTTAAGTTGCCTGTTGTTTAAGTAGCATATTTTGATGCATATTTTGATCGCCTCTTCTAAAACAAATCATTTTTAGAAGTCTTGGAAACCCCGTCTTAATTAGATGTTGTAAAGATACCTAATTTGAACAGGATAAAAAACGCTGGCTTTCAGTAGTAATTTCGTTACAAGCCTTTAAGGAAGCAAAAGTTTTAGGCAGAAAAGATCGTCATTATAAGCTAACTTAATGCAAGTGTACAAGTACTCAAGTTCATAGTAGGCACTAAGAACATGTAAATTTTCAGTATATCCCTAACATATTTATATACACAAGAGATGTCATAGAATATTCCATGACTAATAAGTCTTCTAATGATGTTTCACTAATCTTTTAATTTGTATAAAATGTATAAGAGCAGCAAGAGGTCTATTTATGACGTTAAACAATGGTGAAAAACCAATGAAATGTACCCTTTTAAATACTACCGTGGAATTGGTACAACTGTTCTAGGCAAGAAATCTGGCAGTATGTATCAAGAGTCTTAACGTTTCTTACCCTTTGGCCAGTAAGTTGTAGTTGAAAGTTGATCCTCAAGAATAATTAGAAATGTACCTAGATTTATAATCTAGAATGGTAATAATCAGTAGAAAGCAATAAAAAAGGTCACCAAGTATGGAATAAAGAATGGTTTTTTGTGATGATAGGTTCATTGTGATGAAAATAATGCCATGTTTTCGGAATAATGACATGGGCAAATGCACATGAAACTGTACATAGACCACGTTTTTGTGTTTGAATCATATCTGATTGTGTCTCTCTCCCCACGTTGGAGTGTTAAGATCTTAGAAAAGAGAAATAAGAGCACGAAAAAGCTGGTTCTGGTGTTGGACTAGTCGTAAATGTCAGCCTCGCTAGCTGTGTTATCCTGAGCAAGTTCCTCTATGCCTCACTAATCTGGCTGTAAAACGGGAAAAACGAGTGTACCTACATTTTGGGATGGTTGTGTGAAAATTAAAGTGCTTAGCGCGCCGCCTAAGTAAAATTTAGCTTTATTACTACGATAATGTCTTCCTGGAACTCTCAGTGGAGAAAAAGGGAAATAAAATTTAGAAATGTAATTACGAGCTTGTAAAGGGAGAGCACCAGGAGATTCTATAGGAGGAATTTAACCTAATCTGCCAACTCGCCTCGTCCAAACACCTTAATTTTGGATAGATCCGGGGTGTCGGCATGAATCGGGATCTACACTCGCCATTGCGTAAGCAAATGATGTTCTGACGCGGTAGTGGCGGCTGGTGGGTTTGATGGTCTGTATTTCATGGCCATTTTACTCGCTCCCATCCCACGCCCCTTCTAAGGGACTCAAAGGCGTTCCCTCCTCCACCCCTTTGGCGTCGCGCAAAGACGCGCAGTGCTTGGGTTTGTCCTCATTCTGTAACCTGGCACTGTGGAGAGGAGGCGGGTGGGGGTGGAGCACGCTTCCGTCCGCGGGTTCGCGTCGCAAAGATTATAGTCCCCAGCGGATTTAGCGATCTCTGGGCTGCAGGGGGGCTAAGGTTTTCTTGTGCTGTAACACAACCTTCTTTCCTGCGGCGGTTACTGGGTGCTGGAGTAAACTTCCGGAGAAGGCCGAATGCGGCCTTCTCTGAAAGACCGCTTCGCTGCTCCGCCTAGGAGGGCGGAGCAGTAGTACGCTAGCGTCTTGAGCGAGGTGAAGATCTCAGGCACATCCTGCGGCTTCTCGCGGCTGGAGGAGGGGGTGGCCGCGCATGCGCGCGCGGGGCCGCAGGGGCCGTTCGCGGAAGACTACAGTCGGTGGTGAAGGTTCGCGGTCGGTCACTGAGTCCTCTGCCCCATTGGCGGGGCGGGGACACGGAAGGTGGGTGGGGGTCGCCTCGACTTCGGCCTCAGTTTGTAGGTCAGCCTCAGTCGCGCGGATGGAGATGATGCCGTGGGTGCGAACCTTGAGGGAGAAGCTGAAACAACGCCTGAGGCTGGACGTGGGACGCGAGATCTGTCGCCAGTATCCGCTGTTCTGCTTCCTGCTGCTCTGCCTCAGCGTCGCCTCCCTGCTCTTCAACAGGTAACGCCGTAGGCCCCTGTGCTGCTTCACCGTGCGGACTCTGCCCTGGCTGCGAAGCTGCGGAATTTCGGGTCCGTCTGCGAGGTGGCCTGAAAGAGCAGCTTCCGCGGAGCGGGGTTGAGGGTTGGGGCCCGGAAGTGCGGGCGATGGGGTGGGCTGAAGTGCCTCCTTTCCTAAGACTTCGTCTCCTAAGCTACCCGGCCCCGATTGTTACGTTTTTTCCAGCCGCTTATGAAGACCTGGTCCTCCATAGTTGATGTTTTTCAGGAGTGTGAAATTTATATGTCCGACTAAATTTGAGACCGTACATGGGCAGTACGGCCAGCTGACAGGACGGTTCAAGGTCCTGTCTCAGTGTCAGTTTTAGACAGAATCCCCTTGTTCCCACCAAACAGTCACTCGCACACATATCTTGAAGCCCCAACTTTACCCATACGGTTTAACCCGTGGTTAAAGCTAACGGTCATAAAGTTTTGTTGAACCGAAGTCGGCAAAATAGTTCCCGTCTCAGCATTACTGTAATATTCTAAAGGAAAGACTGAAGAGAAAGAAGACCTCAAATAGTCTTTGAAAAGTTAAAAGTAGTAGATTCAATTAACCTTTTGAAATCAGAAGGTTTTACTCCTGAAATAAACTTTTCTTCGATTTGTTTCAAGAAATGTTAGCGATGAAGTAGGTAGAAGAGAAATTTCCAGATTTGCTTTTGGTGGAAAGAAATCTTAAGACCGTTGGTCAGCTGCAGCACTGTGTGCTGTTTTCTATGATAATTTTGAATATGCAAGCCTTAGGCTGTTTCTTGAGGTAGTCGATCCCCAAGGGTAGGAAGGAGGAAGCATGTACAAGGAATTCGGTAACTAAATTTTGCTCTAAGGTAGGCATTTCCTGTGACTATGTTGACGTTGGGTTTCTGCCCTATTTGCTTTACTTTTTTGTTAGTTGATTCTGGGTTTAAATATCACTGAGTTTAATAGCCATTGATAATTTACTGAGAAGTGTGCATGGAGTGCTGATAAGATGTTTGATTGTAGGAGTGTAGAAGGAGTGGAATCCTTAGCAGAGTGGAAACTGATTATTAAATACTTGCTTTTTGTCATCTGGAAGACATTTCAAGCCAGACTAACAGGTTTAGTGTGAAAGAAATGCAAATTTTATATGACTGTTAAGTTTGTTTCCTGTGGAACTGGGTCAGTTTAGGTCTCCAGAGGTGGACAACCATTTAGAAGCAGTTTATACTAGATCTCTGAGGTCGCATCTGGTGTTTTATTTTGTCAAGAAAACATGGAAAGTAAAATTGTGTATATGGTCTGATCTATACCCTAAATTTGTTTATGCAAAGAAGGAAGTACATGTAGGAGTTATCTCTGAGTGTCTCTGAGTGTTTGGATTTATGAGTGAGATTGATTTTGTCTTTATTTTTTGTATTTTCGATTTGCTGCTCTTATAATCAGCAAAAGTTATTTTTTAAAAATCATAGAACTGTTTAGAATAAAAGAATGGTTGCATGCCCTTTTTCCAGGTAAAAGCTTTTGAAAATGGATAACAGTGCATATAATGTGTATAATTGCAGTTTTATTTAAAATATGTGTGTGTATTCACATTTACATACAAGCATATGCTAGGATATGCTTTGACTCCCTCTGGATTGTTGTTATTCAAGTAATGTCCCTTTCAATGGGTAGTGCTATATATCTGTTATTTATCAGAAGTCCAGTGACTCTTTATTTATAGAAAGATAGATTTTGGGGACTTAGGATGGAATTAGAGTAAATGGGAAGATATGCTCAATAAATATTTTAAATAAATGGTTTCTAGACAAGCATTTCACCACTTCATTTTTTGTTTTTTCTTTAAAATTTTTTTTTATTAATTTCACCGGTTCCTTTTTATAAATAACTTCAAAAGAAATTTCCAGTTTAAAATCTCTATTGTTGGGTATAAAGTTTGAAGCTTTACTTATGTATGGTCAAACTTAGAATAATACTGTTGTTTTTAAATTAATTTTTCTTTTATTGTAGAACATTTAGCTTCTTAGCTTTAGGGTGTTTTTAGTATATAAATTTTCCTTTCAATATAAATTAAAATTATGAATCCTTTCTATGGAAAAAATGCTTTTACCTTTGGACCATTATAAGTGATTTGTGGGAACAGTATAGTAGCATTTTATACTTTCAGAATCACTTATGGTGTCATCTTTACAGTGTTAGGATAAATTAAAAGCATAGATATAGTTATATAGATTTATTTATTTGGTAATCATAGTGTGTGTTATAAGAGATTATAAAGTAATTAGAAATATAGATGCATAGTAGTAATAGCTAATACTGTCTATATTTTTTTATTGTGAAAAATAACATATATAAAAAAGCAATAAATTTCAAAGCACATTACAATGATTAGTAGAACAGATTTCAGAATTTGGTATGGGTTACAGTTCTACAATTTTAGGTTTTTACTTCTAACTACAACAAGATACTGGACACTTAAAAGAAATATCAATATAATGATTCAGTAATCGTACCCATTTGTTAAACCCTGTTTTCTCTACATAACTCTACCTTCACCTTTGATCTTTTTCCCAATCTTTAGGGTTATTTGCTTATTCTAACTTTTTCATGTTGGAAGGGGCTATTAATAATATGGTATAGGGGGATGGAACTAGTTGATGTTTTGGAGAGGTTGGCTCCTCCTTGTCAGGCCTAGGAACCCATCTGGAAGTTGTAGGTAAGTAATTCTAGTGCATGGAACTTTTGTAGACTCTCAGATAAAGCCCTAGGTATTCTTCAGGGTTGGCAGGGATGATTTTGGTTCGGGTTTGGCAAATCATGATAGGTAATAATGTCTAACTGAAGCTTGTGTAAGAGTAGCCTCTGGAGTAGCCTTCTACTCTACTTGAACTCTCTCAGCCACTGATACATTGTTATACTTTTGGCCAGGATTGAGTGGTATCCCACATTGCCAGGGAGACTTTCACCTCTGGATGTCATGTCCCACCTAGTGGGGAGGGTAATGATTTCACTTGGCGGAGTTGAGCTTAGAGAGAGAGAGGCCACATATGGGTAGCAAAAAAGGTCCTTTGGAAAAATAGGCATAATGATAGGTAGGCTAAACTTCTCCACTGCATAAATAAGCTTCGAAAGAGCAAGCCGCAAGATCAAAGGCTTGGCCTATTGACTTCAGAGTCCCTAATATTTGAGACAGTATCAGGGGTTTCCTCAGTGGTAAAGTTTAATAGGTCCGTATTTTTTGTCCCATTCCTCATTGTACTTTACCAATACTTTTTTATTATCTGGTCAGTATTCTCTGGGATGTATCTGGACATTACTTTAAGCTATACAGAATTACAGGCCCTCTTTCCCCTTCTGCGCTCCTTGTGTTTGGGTTGTTTAAGTGATCTATCCAGACAGGTTGAGTTAGATTATGTGCTACAGAACATTTAGGTTCTGGACAAATAAAATTTTCTTCCTTTGGTCTCCTAGAAAAGATGAAGCTCTAAAATACAATGTGTTCCTTACCCCTGTATTCTGAATTACCTTAATCCTGACCTGATCAGTTTCATTCTTATCTTTAATTGAAGCCTAATCTCTTTTTCAGTTTTTTTTAGCAGTTGTTGTATGTGGTAAAGCTGACCTTTAGAACTGTAGAACTCCTACTCTCAGTTTTAGGTGTCACCCAAGTACCCAAAGTTCCAGGGAAATACCAGGTTATACATATATACACAGCCTCTCAAAATCGAGAAATAACAATTACTGCTCCAGACTAAATGTTACAGAAGAGCTTACAATCTAGGCCCCCATATTCTTAAAAGTACTTATAAATGAGACCATACAGTATTTGTGATTTTGTTTTTGGCTTATTTTGCATCATATAATGTCTCACAGGTTCAGTCACAACATTGCATGCCACTCAAAAGTAGAAGTGTTGACCAGTGGCATAAAATTGAGAGTGCAGAAATAGACCACCAAATCTATGGCCAGCTGATCTTCAACAAGGTACCCAATCCACTGAACTAGGACCCAAAATAATCTTTTTAATATATGGGCATCAGAGAACTGGATATCAATAGCCAAAAGAATGAAAGAGGACCCTTACCTTACACCCTATGCAAAAATTAACTCAGAGTGGTTCAGAGACATATATACGACCCAGTACCGTAAAACTCCTAGAAGAAAATTTAGGAAAACAGCTTCAAGTTCTCATAATAGGACATAGCTTCCTAAACTTTACACCCAAAATATAAGCAATAAAAGAAAAAAATACATAAATGGGAACTCCTTAAAATCAAATCCTTCTGCATCTCAAAAGATGGTCAAAAAGGTAAAGAAGCAGTAATTAATTGAAGAAAATATTCGGAAATCATATTGGATAAAGTTTTGATATCCTGTATACATAAAGAAATCCTATAACTAGACAACAAAAGAACAAATGACCCAATTATAAAATTGGCTAGAGATATAAATGGGCATTTTTCCCGAAGAACAAATACAGATGGCTCAAAAGCACCTTAACAGAAGCTCATTTTTATTAGCTATAAGGGAAATGCAGATCATGACTACAGTAAGATACCACTTCATACCTAAGGATGACTGCTATTAAACAAGAAACTACAGATGTGGAGAGATGTGGAGAAATTGGAACACTTATGCACTGCTGGTGGAAATGTATAATGGTATAGCTACTATCGAAGACAGTTTGGAAGTTCCTTAGAAAATTAAATATCGAGTTGCCCTATAACCTGGCAATACCACTACTCGATATATACCTGGAAGAGGTGAAAACATGACACAGCAGTTGCACACTGCTGTTCATAGCAGCATTATTCACATTTGCTAAAAGATGGAGACAGTCCAAGTATCCATCAACAGACAGGTGGATTAACAAAATGTGGTATATACATATAATGGAATATTATGCACCAGTAAGATGAAATGATGTCCTGAAGCACATGAAAAGATGGCTGAAACTTGAGGATATGATGCTGAGTGAAATAAGCCAAACACAAAAGTATAGCTATTGTATGATTTTGCTTTTATGATCATGGTAAGGGTAAACTCAGAGGCCTGTAATACTGCATATAGGTGGCCTAGAGAGATACAGAAAGCTAGAGATGGGTGAATGGTTAGCTGATGAGATTGAACTTAAATGTAAGTGAATGGATAGAAATGGAGGTAGTTGATTAGTGGGTCTATAAGTAATATTGCCATATTGAAGATGAACATGATTGAGAGGGGTTGTATAGAGCCATTGTCCCACTGATTATCCCTACAAATAGAAGTTCTTGCATGAACTACTTCAGAGGTATGGATCTTGTACAAAGAGTGTATAATATTGGGGTATAGGGAGAAAACTGCTTTTGCATTCTATCAGTTATGTTCAACAGGAAGGTATCAACAGTTCCACAGCAATACCAGGGGTAAATAATGGGGAGGGAGGAATGAAAGTTAAAGGGAGGATTAGATTTTCTATTTGGTATTTACAAGTTATTTTTATCCTGGGAGCAATGAAAAGCGTTTAAAATTGAAAGTGTTGATGATTATACCACTAAGTGAGTTAATGTGAGATATGGACTGTGGACTTTGGACATTATACATGATGTGTATTATCATGTGGACATACATTTCATAATTTACTGTATGACTGTCTGTGAATATGTCTTTCAGAAGAATGTGGAGCAACCATAAATTTCTGAAGTGCAAAAGGCATGACCCAGAGACTTTGTATCTCGAAGTCACACATGATATAAGAATAGAACCAACACATAAACAGTTTTGAACAGTTTTCAGAGTTGAGTAAGGATTACTTACAGTGTTTTTTTAGTTCCATACATACGTACATGGTTTTTTAGCTGTACTTTTAATTTTCTTTCTTTGTTTTTTTTGGCAAGGGCAGGCACTAGGAATTGAACCCGGGTCTCCAGCAGGGCAGGCGAGAATTCTGCCCCTGAGCCACCATTGCACTGCCCTATTCTTTTAATTTTTAATTAGTTTCCCTAATAGTGGTTTCTTCAAGAAGTGTTTAAGGAAACAGTGTACCCCAAATTTTTAAGCTTAGAATTTTTTATCTGTTGGTTTTGTTTTTACATCACAGTGTGGCTGGGCAAAAGGCTTTGGGCCATCTTTTTTTTCTTTAGAGCTTTATAGATGCTCTACTGTCCTTTGAAATTGAGTGTTGCTGTAGAGAAATCTGAAACCAACAAGATTTTTCCTTCACTTAAAGTTTTATCTTTTTGTTTGGCTACCCAAAGAATTCTTTATGTTGGATTTTGTATGAATTTTTCTAGCCCTTGTTTCTCAGCCAATGGAAAAGGTGAATGTGGTGTTTTTTGTAATACAAAGACCTTTCTCTGCTGCCACAGAATCAGATTATTTTATACAAATATGACTGGTTCATACGCATCTTGGTTTTTGAAATCAAACTGATCTTATGAGGCCTTTTACTACTAGCTAGTATACGCTTTTCCAGCCCTTGAAAACAAAAGGCTTACGTTTGCATTTTATTGTTTCCCTCCTTTTTAAAAGAGTTGTAAGTATATATAACATAAAATTTACATTTTAACCATTTTTAAATGTACAATTCGGTGGCATCAAGTACATTCATACCATTGTGTAACCATCGCTATTTCCAGGACTTTTTAATCATCCCAAACAGAAATACTGTACTTATTAAACAAAGCACCCCATTCCCCCAATCATTATTTTGATTAATATCTCTGTGAATTTGTTTATTCTAAATATTTTGTATTAGAGAAATCAACTTTGTCGTTTTATATCTAGTTTATTTCACTTAGCATAATATTTTCAAGTTTCATCCATGTTGTAGCATGTGTCAGAACATTATTTCTTTTTATGGCTGAATAATCCATTGAATATATATTCAGCGTTTTGTTTATCCATTCATCTGTGAATGGGCACTTGGGTTGTTTCCTCATTTGGCTATTGTAAATAATGCTATTATGAAAATTTGTGTACAGGTATCTGGGATTGGAATTACTGGGTCATCTGGTAATTCCATGTTTAATTTTTGAGGAAATGGCAGGCTTTTTTTTTTATTAGAGAAGTTATAGGCTTACAGAAAAATCATGGAGAAAATACAGAGTTCCCATATACCCTCCCTATTATTAGTATTTTACATTAGTGTTATATCTTTGTTAGAATTGATGAAACAAATAACTTGACTACTAACTATAGTGCATAGTTTGCATTAGGGTTCATTGTGTTGTACAGTCCTCTGGTTTCTTTGTGTATTTTGGGATTTTGTTTTGTTGCAAACTGGGCATTTTGAGTTTTATAGAGTGGTAACTCTAGAAATCCAGTTCTCCCATTCTTCAGGGATTGCTGATTTTTGCTTGTTGAGGGCTAGTGCTGCCTGTAATTTTCTTAACTGCTTTCACAGTGTGTATATTACTTGGTGTGTATTGTTGGTGAATTTAAGTTCTGTTATTTCTGCATCCAGCCAATTATCTGACAAAGATTTCATTAAATGCCTGCCTTCACAAAGTACCTTATTCCTCAATGATAGATTAGATTTATTTTTAATTATTATTTGGAAAAAAAATATTCTCCTTTTAGAACTTCCAATAGATGCTACTAGTGGATGCTGCAGCGGCCTGAGATGGTTGAAACCAAAGTGAGTGTTTGCACTGGTCCCTCAGGGCAACACCAGAACAACTAAATTTCGCAACCCCCAAGTTTTGAAGGAAAAGGTTCCCACTGCTTGATTGGCACCATGGTGGAACTGAAGAATTGACGATGGTTGCTGGTTAGCACACACAGCTAATTGGTGAAAGATTAGCAGCCATTCCTTTCATCAAGTACTCCCCTTTTTGTTGTAAGTGTCCAGTAAGGTTCTAGAGGAGCAAAATAGTTTATTCCAGTTACTCATTCTAGCTCTATGATTGATTCAGTAGAAGAACCCAACCCCTAGATCCCTACTCTCATTCTGGATTATGCCTCCCTCATGCTTGAAGAATGTATTTTTATTGGTTTTATTATCTTCTGTCACTAAATCTGCTTGCCTCTACATTCTTTCTTCCTACAGTAACTTTTTTTAATTAGAGAATTTGTAGATTTGTAGAAAAATCATTCGAAAAATAGAGTTCCTGTATTACTGTCTAACAGACTCATTGTTAACATCTTGTGTTAATGTAGTTAATTTGTTTACTGCACTAAGAATATTATCATTAAAAGAATATTGTAATTGTACTATTTACAGTAGTCTGTGGTTTACATTAGGGTTTCCTGCTTGTGTTATTGTGCTGGTTTGAAAGGAAGTATGCCCCCTAAGAAAAGCCATGTTTTGATATAAATCCCGTTTCTTAAAGGTAGAATAATCCCTATTCAGTACTGTATATTTGAAACTGTAATGAGATCATCTCCCTGGTTGATGTGATTTAGTCAAGAATGGTTGTTAAACTGGATTAGGGGATGGCATGTCTCCACCAATTTGAGTGGGTCTAGATTGGTTTACTGGAGTCCTATAAAAGAGGAAACATTTTGGAGAGAGAGATTCAGAGAGAGCAGAGAATGCTGCAGCACCACAAAGCAGAGAGTCTACGAGCCAGCAACTTTTGGAGATGAAGAAGGAAAATGCCTCCTGGGGAGCTTCATGAAATCAGAAGCCAGGAGAGAAAACTAGCAGATGACGATGCCATGTTCGCCATGTGCACTTCCAGCTGAGAGAGAAGCCCTGACTGTGTTTGCCATGTGCCTTCTCACTTGAGAAAGAAACCCTGAACTTCATCGGCCTTCTTGAACCAAGGTATCTTTCCCCAGATGCCTTTGATTGGACATTTCTATAGACTTGTTTTAATTGGGACATTTTCTCGACCTTAGAACTGTAAACTAGCAGCTCATTAAATTCCCCTTTTTAAAAGCCATTCCTTTTCTGGTATATTGCACTCCGGCAGCTAGCAAACCAGAGCAGTTATACAGTCATTGTTTTTTTTTTTTTTTAATTTTTTATTCTGGTAGCATATAGAACCTAAAATTTCCCCCCTTTAACCAAATTCAAATATGTGACTCAGTGCTAATAATAACATTCACTGTGTTGTGCTACCATCAACACTATCCATTACCAAAACTTTTCTTTCATTCCAAATAGAAATTCTGTACAACTGAAGCATTAATTCCCCATTCCCTACCCACACCCTGGCTACTAATAACTTATATTCTAGTTTCTGACTACATGAATTTTCTTAATTCTAATTATCTCTTATCAGTGAGATCATCAAATATTTATCCGTTTGTGCCTGGCTTATTTCACTTAACCCTGGGAGTCATGTCCCCTGTTGTCAGGGAGACTTTTGCCTCTAAATTTCATGACCCATGTAGGGTGGATGTTAATAATTCTCCTTGCGGAGTTGCACTTAAGACAGAGGCCACATTTGAGCAACTGAAGAGGTTTCCTTGAAGCAACTCTTAGGCATAATTGTACGTAGTCTTAGTTTCTCCACTACAGAACTATGTTTCATAAGAGAAAGCTTCAAAATCAAGGGCTTGGCCTATTTTCTTGGGAGTCCCTAATGTTTGAGAGCGTACCAGAGTACCAGGGGTTTCCCATATGGGAAAATTTAATATTTCCATATTTTTTTCTCCAGTCCTACAAGGGACTCTACCAATACTATTTCATTATCAGCCCACCGTAGTCTGGGATGGCTCTGGATATTACATTAAGCTATACAGAATTACAAGGCCATGTTCCCATTCTGGGTGCCACGTGTTTGGTTTGTCTAAATGAGTTATATAGACAGGTTTATTAGATTGGGTGTTAAAGAAAATTTAGGTTCTAGACACAATAAACCTCTCTGCCTTTGGTCTTATATAGTAGGTGAAGCTCTAGAGTATATACACTATCATTGCCCTGTATCCTGATTTACTTTATTCCCAACCTAATTGGACTCATTTTTATCTCTAATTGAAGTCTGAGCTCCTTTTTGGCTACTTAACTGTTATTGTATGTAGCAATGCTGATTTCAGAGCTGCAGAACTCCAGCTCTGAATCTTAGGTATCGTAGAGGTAGTCAAAGTTCCAGGGAAATACCAGCTTATACACATATAGCTCAGTGTCTCAGAATCTAGAAATACACTTGAAATTTTGGACTAAGTATGGCTGTTAAAAATCTTAAAATCTAGGATCCAATATTCTTGCAAGTATTTTCTGAAAGAAGACAGTATCGTCTTTGACCCTGTGTTTGGTAAAACTTCCAGTAAGAAATATGCCAGAAATGGAGTGACTTTTAAAAAGGGAATTTTTTGTATTGCAAGTTTACAGTTCTAAAGCCATGAAAGTGTCCAAATTAAGGCACCAACAGGAGGTTACCTTCACTGAAGAAAGGCTGATGCTGTCTGGAACACCTCTGTCAGCTGGGAAGGCATGTGGCTGGCGTCTGCTTGTTCTTGTTCCCATTTCCATTGCTTCGAGATTCTGATGCTAATGGTTTCCTCTCTAAGTGCCTGTGGGCATTCACTTAGCTCCTCTGGGACAGAACTGTGGGTTCTGGCTTGCTTAGACTCTCATGGGAAGGCACATGTCGACATCTGGTGGGCTTGATTTATGTCTAGGCATTTACTCTCTTAGCATTCCAAGCATCTCCAAACATCTGTGTCTCTGTGAGCTTGGAGGCAACTATTCTTCAAGCATCTGCATCTCAAAGTCTCCTGTCTACTCTGAGCTTTCTCCACAATGTTTCCTTTTTTAAAGGATTCCAGTAAGCTAATCAAGACCTACCCTGAATGGGTGGAGTCACATCTCTGTGTAATCAGAAGACCACATGCACAGTTGAGCACTCAACAGCTTTGTGAAGATATTTTGTTCAAAAAAGTTTCCACCCTACAATATTGAATCAGGATGAAAAGAAACAGCTGCCTCTCACAAGATTGGGTCAGGATTAAAACATAGGTTTTCTGGGATAAACAATAATTTCAAACCAGCACAGGCCCTGTATTCCGATTTACTTTAGTCCTAATGAAGTCTGTTTCATTCCTGTATTTAGCTGAAATTTGACCTCTTTGTTAGCTTCTTTAATAGTTATATGAAGTAAAGCTGACTTTCAGGGCTACAGAATTCTTAACTCTGAGGCTCAGATGTCACACAGATACCCAAAGTTCCAAGGAAATACCGTGTTTTACAAAAGGAGCACACCATCTCAGGATTTAAAAACAATGCTTAACACTTAGAAATAGATGTGACAGCTATAAGAGGTTGCAATCTAGGAATCTTTACATTGTGCCTTATTGAACATCCTGTACTCTTTCGTCATTGGTTGCCCAATCTCTTCTCACTCTCAATCCCCTGATAACCTGTGCTCTTGAATACAATTCTCAAAGAATGCTAATTATAGTTTGTTTAAAATGCAATTTTATTAAGATATATTATTTATTCACATACCATATAATCATCCAAATTTTTCAGTCAGTGATTCGGAGTATCATGGATAGTGGTACATTCATCATCACAGTTGATTTTTGAACATTTCATTACTCCCAAAATAAAACATAAAAATAAGAATAAAAGTAAAAAAGAACACCCTTAACATCCTATACCTCTCTCCCTCATTTTATTTATTTAGTCTTTTTTTGTTTTGTTTTTTTCATCTGTCCATAACTGGATAAAGCGAGTGCAGTCACACCTTAAAAGTTCTTTACTTATTTAGTCATCTTCAAGAATCTAGGCTGTTGGATAACAGTGCAATAGTATTTGGTATCTCCCTCTAGCTATTCCAGTACCCTAAAACTGAAAAGAGATATCTATACTGCTTATAAGAATAATTGAAGTCTCTCAGCCACTGAAATTTTACTATGTTTCATTTCTTTCCCCCCCTTTTGTCAAGAAATCTTCCTCAATCCCACGATGCCAGGGCCAGCCTCATCCCTGGGGATCATTTCCCATGTTACCAGGGAGATTTACATCCCTGGGAGTCATGTCCCTCTTAGGGGGTTGACAGTGAATTCACCTGCTGAGTTGGCTTAGAGAGAGATGTCACATCTGAGCAGAGAGGAGGTTCTCTGAAGGTGGCTGTTAGACATAATCATAAGTAGGCTTAGCTTCTCTTTTTTTTTTTTTTTTTTTTTTTTTTTTAAAGGAAAGACAGAGAGAAGGAAGGAAGGATAGAAGGAAGGAAGGAAGGAAGAAAGGGAAACATTTTTAAACATTTTCTTGTTTTATTGTATTCTGTTTCTCCGTTTTTGTTACATGGGCTGGGGCCGGGAATCGAACCGAGGTCCTCCGGCATAGCAGGCAAGCACTTTGCCCGCTGAGCCACCGCGGCCCGCCCAATAGGCTTAGCTTCTCTTTTACAGGAATAAGTTTCATTTAAGTACAAGTCTCAAGACAAAGGGCCTACCTTTGTCACCATAATCTATATGAAGACATTTCCTTTTCTTCCATGTAGACTCCATATGCCTTCTCCAAGCCCCTCTCTTGTTGACACATTTAGTTTTGCCATTAAGCCTTTGTTACATTCAGTGGAAGCATATTACTTATGTTACTGTTGACTATAGACCCTACCTTCCACTAATTGTACTTTAACCTTTATACCTTTCATTTTCAGTGCCTTGCTGTGTTGACATTCATTTGTTCTTCCTCATGCAAAAACGTTTTTATATTTGTACATTTTTAAAAATTTAGTTATTAATTAAAAAAATTAACAAATGAAGTAAAAATTAACATAGATAATCAGTAATTCACAATATCATCACTTATTTGCATATTCATCATTTCTTAGAACATTTGCATCCATTCAGAAAAAGAAATAAAAGATGATAGAAAAAGAAATAAAACAAAAATAGAAAAAAAAATTATACCCACCATACCCCTTTACCCCTCATTTTCACTGATCACTAGTGTTTCAAACTAAATTTATTTTAACATTTGTTCCCTCTATTATTTATTTTTATTCCATATATTCTACTCGTCTGTTGACAAGGTAGATAAAAGGAGCATCAGACACAAGGTTTTCACAATCGCAGAGTCACATTGTGAAAGCTATTTCATTATTCAATCATCTTGAAGAAACATGGCTACTGGAACACAGCTCTACATTTTCAGGCAGTTCCCTCCAGCTTCTCCCTTACATCTTGAATAACAAGGTGATGATATCTACTCAATGCGTAAGAATAACCTCCAGGATAACCTCTCTACTCTGTTCGGAATCTCTCAGCCATTGCCACTTTGTCTCATTTCACTCTTCCCCCTTTTGGGGAAAGAAGATTTTCTCAATCCCTTGATGCTCAGTTTCAACTCATTCTAGGGTTTTTCTCAGTCCCTTGATGCTGAGTCTCGGCTCATTCTAGGATTTCTGTCCCACGTTACCAGGAAGGTCCACACCCCCAGGAGTCATGTCCCATGTAGACAGGGGGTGGTGAGATTGCTTGTTGTGTTGGCTGGAGGGAGGCCACATCTGAGCAACAAAAGAGGCTCTCTTGGGGGTGACTCTTAGGCCTAAATTTTGAGTAGACTTGACCTATCCTTTGTGGGGTTAAGTTTCATATGAACAAACCCCAAGACTGGGGGCTCAGCTTTGGTGGTCCTATATTTGTACATTTAATCACAGCATTGTCCACTGTAGGCACTCCTCAGTTTTACTATCTCAGTCTTTATCCTCTGTCTTTCCTTCTGGCTTCATATATACCTAGAGCCCTTCTCCCTCAACCATACTCACATTCAGCTTCATTCAGTGTACTTATATTATCATGCTACAATCAGGTAGTATTGTGCTATCCATTAAGTACCTGAAACTGTTGAATTGTGTTCCACTAGACTTGATTCTTGAAGAAGACCATATAACTATGTAGCTTTTAAAGTATGAATATGTGATTGTGAACATCTTGTGTCTGATGCTTTTTTCATCCAGATATGGTTTCTTGAGGAACCTCCATACTGCCTTCTAGAGCAGTTGTATCATTGTACATTCCCACTAACAGTGGATACATGTGCCTCTTTCTCCACATCCTCTTGTCCTTTTCTGTTTTTTTGATAATGATCATTTTAGTGGGTGTCAGATGATATCTCTTTGTGGTTATGATTTGCATTTCTCTAATAGCCAGTGAGGTTGAGCATCTTTTCATATGTTTTTTTATTTTTGTTTCTTTTCATGGGCAGGCACTGGGAATCAAACCCGGGTCTCCATTGTGGCATGCAAAAACTATGCCATTGAGCCACCGTTGTACTGCTCTCATTTATTTTTGAGCCATTTGTATTTCCTCTTCTGAAAAACGTCTGTCCAGTATTTTGCCCATTTTAAAATTGGACTGTTAGTCTTTTTGTTGTTGAGTTGTAGAACCTCTTTATATTCTGAATATTAAACCCTTACAACAGATGTGGTTTCCAAATATAGTCTCCTATTGCGTAGGCTACCTTTTTACTTTCCTGACAGATTCCTTTGATGTGAAAAAGTGTTTCAGTTTGAGGATATCCCATTTTTCTATTTCCTTTTTTATTGCTTGTCCTTTGGTGTAAGGTCTAGGAAACCACCTTCTTTTTAACAAGATTTATAAGATATTTCCCTATATTTTCTTCTAGAAGTTTTATGGTCTAATGTTTAAGTCTTTGATTCATTTTAAGTTAATTTTTTGTATAAGTTCTGAAATAGGGGTCCTCTTATTCTTTTGGGTATGGATCTCCAGTATTCCAGACACTGTTTATTGAAGAGGCTGCACCGTCCCATTTGAGATCACTTGACCTCCTTATCCAAAGATCAATTGTCTGTAGATGAGAGGGTCTATTTCTGAACACATAGCTCAATTCCATTGGTCAGTATATCTCTCTTTATGCCAGTACTATGCTGTTTTGACCACTGTACCTTTGTGTTATACTTTTAATATCATGTAGTTTGAGATTTCCCACTTCATTTTTATTTCTCAATATATTTTCAACTATTTGGAGTACTTTACCCTTTCAAACAAGTAAGTTGTTGGAATTTCAGTTGGTGTTGTATTACATGGATAAATCAGTTTGGGTACAACTGGCATCTTAACGATATTTGTTCTTCCAGTCCATGAACACAGTATATCTGTCCATTTATTTAGGTCTTCTTTGATTCTTTTCACATTTTCTTATAGTTTTCTGTGTATAGGTCTTTTGTGGCCTTGGTTATACTTATTCTTAAATATTTAATTGTTTTGGTTGCTATTGTAAGTTGAATTATTTTCTTGTTTTCTTTCTCAGATTGCTCATTATTAGTGTGTAGAAACATGACTGATTTTTGGCTGCCACTTTGCTGTACTCATTTACTAGCTCTAGTAACTTGTGGTAGATTTTTCAAGATTTTCGACATGTAGTAACATGTTATGTGCAAACAGTGGAAGTTTTACTTCTTCCTTTCCTATTTGGAAGCCTTTTTTTTTTTCCTCTTGTCTAATTGTTATAGCTAGTACTTTCAGCACTATGTTGAAAAACAGTGGTGACACTGAATGTCCTTGTCTGGTTCCTGATCTCAGAGGGAAAGCTTTCAGTTTCTCCCCATTGAGTATGATGCTAGCTGTGTGTTTTAATTTGGACTTGTTAGGTAAACCTAGCAAAAGTCCCTCAATTTTATTGATTTTCTCAAATCTGCTCTTTGTTTTGTTGGTTTTCTGTATTGTTTTCATGTTCTCAATTTCATTTATTTCTGCTGTAATCTTAGTTATTTCTTTCCTTCTGTTTGCTTTGGGATTAGTTTCCTGTTCTTTCTGTACTTCCTCCAGTTGAATAGTTAATTCCTTGATTTTTTCTCTTCCTTCTTTTTTTTAAATGCAGTTTTATTGAAATATATTCACATGCTATATAAACATCCAAAGTGTACAATCAGTGGTTCATAGTGTCATTGCATAGTTGTGCATTCAGCACCACAAATTTTAAACATTTTCATTACTCCAAGAATATATATAGAAGAATAAAAATAGAAGTGTACAAAATGCTGGAGACCTGGGTTTCATTCTTGGTGTCTGCCCATGGGGAAAAAAAAAAGAGCGTGCAGGAACACCCAGAACAGCCCATGTCCCTTGTTCTAGTTTGCTAGCTGCTGGAATACAATATACCAGAAATGCAGTGGCTTTTAAAAAGGGGAATTTATAAGTTGCAAGTTTATACTTCAAAAGCTGAGTAAATGTCCCAATTAAAACAAGTCTATAGAAATGTCCATTCTAAGGTATCCAGGGAAATATACCTTGGTTCAGGAAGTCTGATGACGTTCAGCATTTCTCGCTCAGCTGGGAGGGCACAGGGTAAACATGGTGGTGTCTGCTGGCTTTCTGTCCAGGCCTCTTGCTTCCAGAAGTTCCCTGGGAGGCGTTTTCCCTCTTCATCTCCAAAAGTCACTGGCTCCGATGCCTGCCCATGCAAAAAAAAAAAAAAAAAAAAAAAAATCACTGGCTGGTGGATTCTCTGCTTCGTGGTTCTGCAGCATTCTGAAGCTTTCTCCAAAATAATCCCTTTACAGGATTCCAGTAAACTAATCAAGACCCATGTAGAATGGGTAGAGACATGTCCTCATCTAATCAAGTTTAATACCCACATGATTGAGCCATACCCCTGTGGAGATAATCCAGCTCTACATTTTCAGGCAGTTCCCTCCAGCCTCTCTGTTACGCCTTAACTAAATGCGTAATTATTTTAATTCTAATTAAATTCTAATGCATAAGAATAACCTCCAGGATAACCTCTCAACTCTGTTTGGAATCTCTCAGCCATTTTATTTTGTCTTATTTCTCTCTTCCCCCTTTCGGTTCAGAAGGATTTCTCAATTGCTTGGTGCTGAGTCCCAGCTCATTCTAGGATTTCTGTCCCATAATGCCTGGAAGGTTCAGAGCCCTGGGAATCATGTCCCACATAGAGAGGGGAAGGACAGTGAGTTTGCTTGTCGTGTTGAGCAACAAAACATCTGAGCAACAAAAGAGGTTCTCTTGGGGGTGACTCTTAGGCCTAATTTTAAGTAGGCTTAGCCTATCCTTTGTGGGTTTAAGTTCATTTGAACAACCCCCAAGATTGAGGGCTCAGCTTATTGCTTTGGTTATCCCCACTGCTTGTGAGAATATCAAGAATTCTCCACTTGGGGAAGTTGAATTTTACCCCTTTCCCACCATTCCCCCAAGGGGACTTTGCAAATAATTTTTTATTCACTGTGTAAATCCATTTGGGATTTATCGAGGCATCATTCTGGACAAACCTATAAGATCTCATGCCCTACTCAAGGTTCCATTTATGGTGTTCAATTAAGCTGTCCACATAAGTTATATTAGGAAACGCACTAGTCAAAATATAAGTTTTGTACCAAATAAACATTTTTTGCTTTAGTCTCGCACATAAGTTAAAGTTTTAAAATATTAATTACCATCTATTTTCAACACCCTGCATTCCTTATGCAAAACGTTTTTAAATTTGTACATTTAGTCACTATCATTGTACACTCTAGGCATGCCTAGATTATACCATCTCAGTCTTTATTGTGTATCTTTCCTTCTGATTTCATTTGTGCCCTAGGCCTCCTCCTGTCATTCTCACATTCAGCTTCATTCAGTGTTCTAATATTATTGTATTGCAGTTGGATAGTATTGTGCTATCCATTTCTGAATTTTTACAATCAGTCCTGTTGCACAATCTGTATCTATCCCTTCAGCTCCAATTACCCTATATCTACCCTATCTCCTGATGGTCTCTGTTACCAACTGAAATTCATTCACTAATGTTAGTTCATATCAGTGAGACCATACAGTATTTGCCCTTTTATTTCTGGCTAATCTCACTTAGCCTAATGTCCTTAAGGTCCATCCATGTCATTAAATATTTCATAACTTTATTCTGTTTTACAGCTGCATAATATTCCATCATATGTACATACTATAGCTTGTTTAGCCACTTGTCTGTTGATGGACATTTGGGCTGTTTCCATCTTTTGGCAGTTGTAAATAATGCTGCTATAAACGTTGGTGTGCAAATATATCCATTTGTGTTCTTGCTTTCGTGTCCTCTAAGTAGATACGTAGCAGTGGTATTGCTGGGTCATATGGCAGTTCTATACTTCACTTCCTGAGAAGCCACCATACTGCTTTCCACAGCGGATGTACCATTTGACATTTTCACCAACTGTACCTCATTCTCCATACCCTCTCCAGCAGTTGTTGTTTTCTGTTTTATTGTTAATGATCATTCTGGTGGGTGTGAGATTCTATCTTATTGTGGTTTTGATTTGGATTTCCCTAATAGCGAGGGAAATTGAGCATCTTTTCATGTGCCTTTTGGCCATTTGTATTTCCTCGTCTGAGAAAAGTCTGTTCAAGTCTTTTGCCCATTTTGTAATTGGGTTGTTTGTCTTTTATTGTTGAGTTGAACAATCTCTTTATATATTCTGGGTATTAGACCTTTATCTGATACATCGTTTCCCAGTATTGTCTCACATTTGTAGGCTGTCTTTTTAGTTTCTTGGCGAAGTTCTTTGATGCACAAAAGTGTTTAATATTGAGGAGTTCCCATTTTTAAATTTTTTTCTTCAGTGCTCATGCTTTGGGTGTAAGGTCTAGAAAACTTCATAGATTCATAAGATATTTCCCTGCATTTTCTTCTAACAGTTTTATAGTCTTAGATCTAATATTTAGGGCTTTGATCCATTTTGAGTTAATTTTTGTATAGGGTGTGAGATATGGCTCCTCTTTCATTCTTTTGCATGTGGATATCCAGTTCTCTAGGCACCTTTTGTTGAAGAGAATGTTCTGTCCCAAGTGAGTTAGCTTGACTGCATTATCAAAGATCAGTTGTCCATAGATGAGGGGGTCTATATCTGAACACTCTATTCTGTTCCATTGGTCAGCATATGTGTCTTTATGTCAATACCATTCTGTTTTGACCACTGTAGCTTCATAATATATCTTAAAGTCAGGTAGCGTGAGATCACCGACTTCATTTTTCTTTCTCAGGATACTTTTAGCTGTTTGGGGCATGCTGCCCTTCCAGATAAATTTGGTTATTGGTTTTTCTGTTTCTGAAAAGTAAGTTTTTGGGATTTTAATTGGTATTGCATTGAATCTGTAAATCAGTTTAGGTAGACTTCACATCTCACTGTATTTAGTCTTCCAATCCATGAACACTGTGTGGCCTTCCATTTATTTAGGACTTCTGTGATTTCTTAAGACAATTTCTTGTAGTTTTCTTTGTATAGGTCTTTTATATCTTTAGTTAAATTTATTCCTAAATTAGGAATAAATTAGCAAAATTAGGAATTAGCAAAATCCTAATTCCTAAATTAGGAATAAATTAGGAATCAATTAATTGATTGATTAGGTGTATCAATTAATTGATTTCTTTTTGTTGCAGTTGTAAATGAAATTTTTTCTTGATTTCCTCCTCAGATTGTTCATTAGTAGTGTATAGAAACACTACAGAATTTTGAATGTTGATCTTGTAACCTGCCACTTTGTTGTACTCATTTATTAGCTCTAGTAGTTTTGCTGTGGATTTTTCAGGGTTTTCAACATAGAGTATCATATCATCTACAGTGAGAATTTTACTTCTTCCTTTCGAATTTTGATGCTTTGTATTTCTTTTTCTTGTCTAATTGCTCTGGCTAGAACTTCCAACACAATGTTGAATAACAGTGGTGGTAGTGGACATCCTTGTCTTGTTCCTGATTTTTGGGGGAAAGTTTTCAGTTTTTCCCCATTGAGGATGATATTAGCTGTGGGTTTTTCATATATTCCCTTTATCACTTTAAGGAAGTTCCCTTCTATTCCTATCCTTTGAAGTGTTTTCATCGAGAAAGGATGTTGAATTTTGTCAAATGCCTTTTCTGCATCAGTCAATGATCATGTGGTTTTTCTGCTTTGATTTGTTAATATGGTGTATCACATTAATTGATTTCTTTTGTTGAACCGTCCTTGCATACTTGGGATGAGTCCTAGTTGGTGATGGTGTATAATTCTTTTATTGTGCTGTTGGATTCAATTTGTAAGAATTTTGTTGAGGATTTTTGCATCTATAGTCACTAGAGAGATTGGTCTGTAGTTTTCTTTTCTTGTAATATCTTTGTCTGGCTTTGGTATGAGGATGATGTTGGATCCATAGAATGAGTTAGGTAGCTTTCCCTCCTCTTCAATTTTTTTTCTGAAAAGTTTGAGCAGTATTGGTACTAATTCTATTTTGAATGTTTGGTAGACTTCACATGTGAAGCCATCTGGTCCTGAACTTCTCTTGTTGGGGAGCTTAATGATTGATTCAGTTCTTTACTTGTGATTGGTTTGTTGAGGTCATCTCTCTTCTTGAGTCAGTGTTGGTTGTTCATGCCTTTCTAGGAAGTTGTCCATTTCATCTACTTTTTGAGTTTATTAGCATAAAGTTGTTCATAGTATCCTCTGGTTACTTCCTTTATTTCTGTGGGGTCAGTGGTAATGTCTCTTCTTCCATTTCTGATTTTATTTGTTTGCATCCTCTCTTCAACTTTGCTAAGGGTTCATCAATCTTACAGATTTTCTCATAGAACCAACTTCTGGTTTTGTGGATTTTCTTGATTGTTTTCATGTTCTTAATCTCATTTATTTGTGCTCTAATCTTCATTATTTCTTTCCTTTTGCTTGCTTTGGGATTAATTTGCTGTTCTTTCTCTAGTTCTTCCAAGTAGACAGTTAATTCCTTGATTTTTTTCTTTCTTATTTTTTGATATAGGCATTTAGGGCAGTAAACTTCCCTCTTAGCACTGCCTTTGCTGCATCCCATAAATTTTGATATATCATGTTTTCATTTTCATTTGTCTCAAGGTATTTACTGATTTCTCTCTTGTAATTTCTTCCTTGATCCACTGGTTATTTAAGAGTGTGTTGTTGAGCCTCCAGATGTGTTCTAGTTTGCTAGCTGTCAGAATGCAATATACCGGGAACGGAATGGCTTTTAACAAGAATTTAGTTTACAGTTCCAAGGCTGAGAAAATGTCCCAATTAAAACAAGTCCATAGACATGTCCAATTTAAGGCATCCAGGGAATGATACCTTGGTTCAAGAAGGCCAATGATGTTCAACATTTTCCCTCAGCTGGAAGGGCACGTGGCGAACATGGCAGCGTCTGCAGGCTTTCATGTGGCTCTACCAAAAAGGATTCTCTCCAAAATGTTTGCTCTTTTAAAGGATTCCAGCAAGCAACTCCACCTTCAGTGGGTGGAGACACACCTCTGTGGAAATCATCTAATCAAAAGTTACCACCCACAATTGGGTGGGTCACATCTTCATAGAAACAGTCAAAATGCTCCCACCCAGCAATATTGAATGAGGATCAAAGGGCATGGCTTTTCTGGCCTCCACCACAGATTCAGATTGGCACAATATATTTGTGAATTTTCTGGCATTCTGTCTATTATTGATTTCCAACTTCATTCCATTATGAGCTGAGAAAGTTTGGTTCACAGTACCTGTCATCAGAATGTTTTCTGTACAGTTCTCTTTGGGCTCCAGAGTCAGCATCCTTGAGAGCTGAGTGAGCATTGAACAACCTGCCTAAAACTGCAGAGGCAGAACTTTCTCACAGTAAGGCCAGATTAGATAAGGTGCATACAGGCTGGACCTCATTTCACAGGAGACCAAGGGGCCGTGCCTCAAAGGTTATTCTGATGTGGTTTTGCCAACAGTGAGAGGCCTGCTTCTGGGCCCCAACAACCTCTATTTGGATCTGTTCTATTTGGGGTATGCTGTACCTCTTGGATCTGTAATTTTAAGTCTTTCATATGAGTTGGGAAATTTTCAGTGATAATTTTCTCCATTAGTTTTTCTCCTCCTTTTTCCTTTTCTTCTCCTTCTGGGGCACCCACAACACGTATTTTCATGTGCTTCATGTTGTCATTCACTTCCTTGAGTCCCTGCTCATATTTTTCTGTTCTTTTCCCTGTATTTTCTTGAGCTTGTTGGATTTCAGATGTTCCATCCTCCAGTTCACTAATCATATCTTCTGCCTCTTGAAATCTGACATTGTAGGCTTCCATTGTTTTTTTTTTTCATCTCTTCTGTTGTGCCTTTCATTCCCATAAGTTCTGCGGTTTGTTTTTTCAGACTTTCAATTTCTTCTTTTTGTTCATTCCTTGCCTTCTTTATATCCTCCCTCAATTCATTGATTTTTTTTAAATGTTTTTTATTAATTATGAAATTTAACAAACCAAATAAAACATTAATATATAATCAGTAATTCACAATATCATCACTGAGTTGCATATTCATCATTTCTTAGAACATTTGCATCAATTCAGAAAAAGAAATAAAAAGACAATAGAAAAATAAAATGAAAACTGAAAAGAAAAAAAAAAGATTATACCCTACATACCCCTTACCCCTCGCTTTCATTGATCACTAGCATTTCAAACTAAATTTATTTTAGCATTTTTCCCCGTTATTTATTTTTATTCCATATGTTCTACTCGTTTGTTGACAAGGTAGATAAAAGGAGCATCAGACACAAGGTTTTCACAATCACACAGTCACATTGTGAAAGCTATATCATTATTCAATCAACCTCAAGAAACATGGCTACTGGAACACAGCTCTACATTTTCAGGCAGTTCCCTCCTGAAACTGCCTCTCCATTACATCTTGAATAACAAGGTAATATCTACTCAATGCGTAAGAATAACCTCCAGGATAACCTCTCGACTCTGTTTGGAATCTCTCAGCCATTGCCACTTTGTCTCATTTCACTCTTCCCCCTTTTGTTTGAGAAGGTTTTCTCAATCCCTTGATGCTGAGTCTCAGCTCATTCAGGATTTCTGTCCCACATTGCCAGGAAGGTCCACACCCCTGGGAGTCATATCCCAAGTAGACAGGGGGAGGGTGGTGAGATTGCTTGTTGTGTTGGCTGGAGAGAGAGGCCACGTCTAAGCAACGAAAACGGCTCTCTTTGGGGTGACTCTTAGGCCTAAATTTTGAGTAGACTTGACCTATCCTTTGTGGGGTTAAGTTTCATATGAACAAACCCCAAGACTGGGGGGCTCAGCCTATAGCTTTGGTTGTCCATGCTGCTTGTGAGAATAATTGATACGATTTTTTGATGACGTTTTCCTTGTTTGTTCGAACATTCTGAATTAATTGTTTCAATTCCTGTATCTTATTTGAATTGTTGGTTTGTTTCTTTGACTGGGCTCTATCTTCAGTTTTCCTTGTATGATTTGTTATTTTTTGCTGGCGTCTAGGCATTTAATTACTTTAATTAGCTTATTCTGGAGATTGTTTTCACTTTTTTTACCTAGGATTTTCTTGCTGATGACCTTGTCTATCTGTTCTTTGACATTCAGTTCAGCTTATTCTAGTCCTCTAGTTTAGGTTTTGTGTAACAAATCAGAATTTTTCAGTTCTTGTTTTCTTGTTTCTTGCCCTGTCTGTATGGTGCCTCCCCCGCCCACCACCTTAGAAGGGTCTACTTAGGTATTATAGGCCCCAGCCAGATTTTCCTGACCAAACTGGCCTCCTCTCAGGAGAAAAGAGTCACCTGCATCAGTTTTCTCTGAGGGTGAGACCCAGCAGTTTGAAAGGCTTTCCTGTGAAGTTTCTGGACTCTGTAGTTTTCCTATCCTGTCCAAAAGGCTTTCCTGTGAAGTTTCTGGACTCTGTAGTTTTCCTATCCTGTCCAGTATGTGGTGTTTTCTGCCTGCGGGTCCCACCAGCATAATGTGATGTGTTGCCTTTAACTTCAGCAGACTCTCCCTGCTGGAGGCATGGTTGAGACAGAGGAGAGGTTGTAGGCTGGCTTTAATTGCTTCAATTTTCCAGACCCTGGGGTCTGAATTCCTTGAGGGAGGAATTCCACCTGAGCTGGGCCCCACTCCTCTCCTGGAAAAGTCACAGGCTCCAGACAAACAGTAAAACAATCTCAATTCTGCCTATACCTGTGGCAATTGGAGCCTGAAAAGTCTTCCAGCTGTATCTAAAGAGTAGTCAAGGTATAAAAACACAACCACAAAAAGAAGATTCTTTTTCAGAGCAGGAACCTGTTCCTTGGGTTTGCCGGTGAAGAGGTTAAGTTGGTACGTTGCTCTATTTATCTCCAGGTCCTATGTGCCCCCTTCTTTCCTTTGGGGCCCAGACCTTTTCAGATAAAAAAAAACCTGTTTTTTTTCTTTTCTTTTTCTGTTAGCCCTGCCGCCTCTGTGCCAGGGCAAAAACCAGTGACTTCTGCTTTTACTCAAGGTTCAGCTGAGCTGTGGCCTATTTTTAGTAGTCAGAATTTGTGAATTAATTCCATAATTAGAGCTTCGTTGCACTCAGCCCCTGCTGCTGGTAAAGTCCCTTTCCTTTCCCCTCTGGAAAGTAGCTTGTTGGGGAGGGGCGCCTGCCTCCGCGTCTTGGGGATATCATGATTCTTGGTGGGCTTGCAGCCAGTCCAGCTGGTCCAGATTGGGGTACGCTGTGTGTCCAGTCACTGACGTGGCCCCAGCAGTAGTTCTGTACTGTTTCTGGCTATTTATTAGCTGCTCTGGAGGATAAACTAAATCCCATACCTCGCTAAGCCGCTGTCTTGGCTCGCCTCCCCCATTATTCTTTCTGCCGTTTTCCATTCTTTTCTCCTTCTAGGACATATGTATAATTGTTAAGTTCATGTTGTCATTTAGTTCCCTGAGGAACTAAATCCTAAATGTGTAGGATTTCAGATGTTCTGTCTAGTTCACTAATTTTTTCTTCTGCCTCTTCACATCTGCTGTTTTAAGTCTCCGTTGTGTTTTGTTTGTTTGTTTCTTTGTTTGTTTATGTGCAGGCACTGGGAGTTGAACCCAGGTCTCTCCTGCATGGCAGGTGAGAACTCTGCTGTTGAGGCATCATGGCCCGCCTTCCTTCGTGTTTTTAATTTCTTCTTTTATGTCTTTCATTCCCATTAGTTCTGTCATTTGTTTTTTCAAGTTTTCAAATTCTTCTTTATGGTCACCCAGTGTCTTCTTTGTATCCTTTTTATTGGTTCATATTGTCCTTCACCTCATTGATTGTATTTTTGAATTGATTTAGCATATTTGATTACACATTAATTAGTTGTTTCAAGTCCTGTGTCTCCTTTGAAGTGATAATTTGTTCCTTTCACTGGATCATATCTTTGTTTTTCCTAGTATGACTTTTAAGTTTTGGTTTGCTTCTTAGTCTCTGATTGCCTTGATTTATTTATTTTCAAGGTTGTTTTCACTCATTTGCTTAGAGTTTTCTTGTTCTCTATTTTTTGGTCTTCAGTTCAATTTATTCTAGATCTCTAACATAGCTTCTATTTAATTGTTCAGAATTTTCAGCTCTTGTTTTTCTGGTTCTTGCCCTGCCTGAATGGAACTTTTTGATGTTGTTGTTATGTTCTCCCCAGATAACATCATCCATTATCAGATTTACACAGAAAAGGCAGGCCCGGGTCTCAGGAGGAGCATATACTCAGTATTAAGTCTCCCTTGGGATGAGAACCTGCAGGTTGTTAGAGATTCCTGTGAAGGCTCTAGACTCTGTGCTTTTCCTGTCCTTCCCAGTAGGTGGTGGTTGTCAGTCTGTAACTCTTCACTGGCATAATGTGGTGCCATCCCTTTAATTCTAAATGGATTTTGTAGCAGCCAGGGGTGTGGTTGAGACAGAGGCTGACATGGAAGTAGGACTTTGGGCTTATCCTCTGGGATCTGAATTCTCTGATTGAGAATTGAAGGGTTTATCCCCCTTGAAGATGAGCCCTTTAGGGAATTAATGCCTTCACATGTTACTTTCACTCTCAGACCTATCTTAACTATCTATCTAACTTAACCTCCCTTGCCTGGACCAGGGTTGACAACTGAAAATGCCTAAGGCTTTCTCTGAGGTATTTAAAATAAATAAATGAAAAACAATTCCTTTTCAGAGCTAGTCGCCATCCCTCAAGGTTTGCCTGTCAAGAGCCAGAGTTAGTACCTGTTTTTTTGTGTCTTGGGTACAGCCCTTTTCCAGCTGGGCTGACTTTAAAAGTCTGTTTTTTGTTTTTTTCATCAGCCCCACCTCCTTTCTGCCTGGAGAAACTTCAGGATTCCTTTCCTGATTGCTCTCAGTTTATCTGTGCTTAGAGCTTGTGTTCATCAGACCACATTTGTTATTTAAAACTGCAATTGCATCTTGGCTAGGCTGCTCTACCTTGCTTCCAGAGAGGCCTCTTTGTCCCAGAGAAGTGTTTCTGATTGAACCTGCCATGCCAGTGGGAGAGGGGCACCAACATCTGGCTTTTGGAGGCTTTACTCACAGTTCTGTGGTCTGATCTTGGCCCTTCCACTGGTTCCACACTTGTGTACAATGTGTGTCCAGTTACAGAGTTTCCCAAACAGTTGTTCCAGACAGTTCCTTGCTGTTTACTAGCTGCTCTAGAGGACAAACTAAGTTCCACACCTTGCTATGCCGCCGTCTTACCCCACCTTCCCTACAGTTAATTTATATTAGTGAGACCACACAATGTTTGTCTTTTCGTTTCTGGCTTATTTCACTCAACGTAATGTCCTCAGGGTTCATTTACCTAGTTGCGTGCCTCACAACTTCATTTCTTCCTGCAGCCACTCAGTATTGTCTTATGTATATACCACAGTTCACCTTTCCCTTGAACAGTTGATGTACGCTTAGGCCTCCTCCATCCATTGCAAATTGTGAATTATCCAGCCATAAACACCATCGTGTTCCTGTTTTCATTTCTTCCAAGTATATACCTAATAACTGGGTTGCAGGATCATATGGCAACTCTACTTAGGTTCTGGTAGAACCACCACGTGTGCCTTCTAGAGGAGCTGCACCATTCTACTTTCTTAATAACAGTGAATAATTATCTCTCTCTCTCTCCACATCTTCTCCAGCACTTGTATTTTTCTGTTTATTTTATTTTATTTTTTAATTTTTTTTATTAATCAAAAAAAAAGAAAAGAAATTAACACAACATTTAGAAATCATTCCATTCTACAAATGCACTCAGTAATTCTTAGTATCATCACATAGATGTATGATCATCATTTCTTAGTACATTTGCATCGATTTAGGAAAAGAACTAGCAAAACAGCAGAAAAAGATATAGAATGTTAATATAGAGAAGAGAATTAAAATAATAATACTAATAATATATATATATATATAAAAAGGAAAAAGAAAAAACAACAACAAAAGATACAAACACACAAACAAACAAACAAAAAACCATATTTCAGGTGCAGCTTCATTCAGTGTTCCAACCTAGTTACATTACACTTAGGTATTATTGTGCTGTCCATTTTTGAGTTTTTGTATCTAGTCCTGTTGCACAGTCTGTATCCCTTCAGCTCCAATTACCCATTATCTTACCCTGTTTCTAACTCCTGCTGGTCTCTGTTACCAATGATATATTCCAAGCTGATTCTCGAATGTCGGTTCACATCAGTGGGACCTTACAGTATTTGTCCTTTAGTTTTGGGCTAGACTCACTCAGCATAATGTTCTCTAGGTCCATCCATGTTATTACATGCTTCATAAGTTTAGTCTGTCTTAAAGCTGCATAATATTCCATCGTAGGTATATGCCACAGTTTGTTTAGCCACTCGTCTGTTGATGAACATTTTGGCTGTTTCCATCTCTTTGCAATTGTAGATAATGCTGCTATAAACACTGGTGTGCAAATGTCCGTCTGTGTCTTTGCCCTTAAGTCCTTTGAGTAGATACCTAGCAGTGGTATTGCTGGGTCGTAATCCATTCTGCCATTCTATGTCTTTTGATTGGGAAATTCAGTCCATTAACTTTTAGTATTATTACTGTTTGGATAATATTTTCCTCTACCATTTTGGCTTTTGTATTATATATATCATATCTGATTTTCCTTCTTTCTACACTTTACTCCATACCTCTCTCTTCTGTCTTTTCGTATCTGACTCTAGTGCTCCCTTTAGTATTTCTTGCAGAGCTGGTCTCTTGGTCACAAATTCTCTCAGTGACTTTTTGTCTATAAATGTTTTAATTTCTCCTTCATTTTTGAAGGACAGTTTTGCTGGATATAGGAGTCTTGGTTGGCAGTTTTTCTCTTTTAGTAATTTAAATATATCATCCCACTGTCTTCTAGCTTCCATGGTTTCTGCTGAGAAATCTACACATAGTCTTATTGGGTTTCCCTTGTATGTGACAGATTGTTTTTCTCTTGCTGCTTTCAAGATCCTCTCTTTCTCTTTGACCTCTGACATTCTAACTAGTAAGTGTCTTGGAGAACGCCTGTTTGGGTCTATTCTCTTTGGGGTGCGCTGCACTTCTTGGATCTGCAAATTTAGGTCTTTCATAAGAGTTGGGAAATTTTCAGTGATAATTTCTTCCATTAGTTTTTCTCCTCCTTTTCCCTTCTCTTCTCCTTCTGGGACACCCACAACACGTATATTTGTGCGCTTCATATTGTCATTCAGTTCCCTGATCCCCTGCTCAAGTTTTTCCATTCTTTTCCCTATAGTTTCTGTTTCTTTTTGGAATTCAGATGTTCCATCCTCCAGTTCACTAATTGTAGCTTCTGTCTCTTTAGATCTACCATTGTAGGTATCCATTGTTTTTTCCGTTTTTTCTTCTTTGTCCTTCACTCCCATAAGTTCTGTGATTTGTTTTTTCAGATTTTCTATTGCTTCTTTTTGTTCAGCCCATGTCTTCTTCATGTCCTCCCTCAATTTATTGATTTGGTTTTTGAAGAGTTTTTCCATTTCTGTTCGTATATTCAGCATTAGTTGTCTCAGCTCCTGTATCTCATTTGAACTATTGGTTTGTTCCTTTGACTGGGCCATATCTTCAATTTTCCGAGCGTCATCCATTATTTTCTGCTGGTGTCTGGGCATTTGATCAGATTTCCCTGGGTGTGGGACCCAGCTGATTGAAAGCTTTTTCTGTGAAATCTCTGGGCTCTGTTTTTCTTCTCCTGCCCAGTAGGTGGCGCTCGTCTGTCTGCATGGCAGTGGGCCCGGGAAACTGCGCGTGGAGGTGGGGGTCGCTGGCCGCTGCGGCTTGGGAGAGTGCCGGTCCTAATTGCCCAGCTGGCCCGAAACGCCAAGCGTGACGGGAGGGCCCCGCTATCCAACGTTCCCAGTCAGACCGGGGAGCCACGTGTGTGGAGGGGACCCCAGTCGCCAGCCGCCCCGGCCAGGAAAACGCGTGCCCCTCGGGTATCTCAGCGCAGCAGATTCTCCCTGCCCGTTCAGCTGTTCCAGAATGGGGTACGCTGTCTTTTTGGTCTCTGTCGTGACTCCGGGAGCTGTTTCGTATTGTTTCTGTTTCTTTAGTTGCTTTTCTGGGGGAGGAACTAAGACCTGCGCGTCTTACTAAGCCGCCATCTTCTCCGGAAGTCTGTTTATTTTTTAAACAGTTTTCTTCACACACCATACAATCCATCTTAAGTATACAATCAAGGGCTCCTGGTATAATCACATAATTATATATTCACCACCACACTCTATATAAGAACATTTCCATTTCTTCCACAAAGAAAGAAGAGGAGGTGAGAAAAACCAACAGGAATCCCATACCCTTCTCCTATATCCCCATTACTGATATTTAGCTTTATTATATTGCCTTTGTTAATATTAATGAGAGAATATTATAGTGTGAGCAGTATAGTGACCAGTAGATCCTTGTTTGCATTAACTGAAATTTTTCCTCTACCTCTCATTTTGAACACCTTGCAAGGGAGACATTGATTTGTTCTCCCTCATGTGAAACTTTCTTCTGTTTGTACATTTAATCACCATCATTGTCCACTGTAGGTTTCACTAAGTTATACAGTCCTAGTTGTTTCACTCTGTCTTTCCTTCCGTTGTCATACATACCCCTAGCCTTCCACTTTCAATATATTTACAATCAGCTTCATTCATTATACTTATAATGTTGTGCTACCTTCCCATGGTATTGTGCTATCCATTTTGGAATCTTTACAGTCAATCCTGTTGAACGTACAATACTCCTTCAGTGTCAAATGCCCAATCTCCACCCTCTTTCTGTCTCCTGATAACCTGTGTTCTGAACTTTAACTCTCAGAGTTTGCTCATTATAGTTAGTCCTTATTAGTCAGACCATACCATATTTGCCATTTTGGTTTTGTCTTCTGTGGTAGTTAGATTCAGTTGTCAACTTGGTCAGGTGAAGTCACCTAGTTCTGTTGCTGTGGACATGAGCCAATGGTATGTGAACCTCATCTGTTGCTGATTACATCTGCAGTCAGCTAGGAGGCGTGTCTGCTGTAATGAATGATGTTTGACTTAATTGGCTGGTTCTTAAATGAGAGAGCACAGTGTAGCACAGCCGGAGTAGCTCAGCATACCTCATCTCAGCACTCGCAGTTTAGCCCAGGCCTTTGGAGATGCAGAAAGAAGTCACCCTGGGGAAAGTTGTTGGTGGGCTCACAGGAGCCCAGAGGCCTGGATAGAAGGCCAGCAGAGATCACCCTGTACCTTCCCACGTAAGAAAGAACCTCAGTGGAAAGTTAGCTGCCTTTCCTCTGAAGAACTAATGAAATAAATCCTCTTTTATTGAAAGCCAGTCCATCTCTGTTGTGTTGCATTCCAGCACCTAGCAAACTAGAATATCTTCTCTCTGTCAACATAATATCCTCCATGTTCATTCACATTGTTGCATGTGTCATGGCTTTATTTCATCTTAAAACTGTGTAATATTCCATTGTATGTATGTACCAGTTTGTTTATCCACTTGTCTGCTGATGGATGTTTGGGTTGGCTCCATCTCTTGGCCGTTGGGAATAATGCCGCTATAAACATCAGTTTGCAAATGTTTATCTGTGTCCTTGCTTTCAGTTCTTGTGAGTATATACCTAGAAGTGGAATTGCTGGATCATTTGGCAGTTCTGTACTTAGCCTCCTGAGGAACTGCTGAACTGCCTTCCAGAGCAGTCATGTCATTTCTACATTCGCACCAACAGTGAATAAGTATACCTATTCTTCCACATCCTCTCCAGCACTTGTAGTTTTCTGTTTTTTTTTTTGATAATGGCCATTCTAATAAGTGGGGGATGATATCTCATTGTGGTTTGGACTTGTAGTTCCCTAAAGCTAGTGAAGTTAGCGTCTTTTATATGTTTTTGAGCCATTTGTATTTCCTCTTCAGAAAAGTGTCTAGCCATGGCTTTTGCCCATTTTTTAATTTGGATGTTTGTCTTTTTGTTGTTGAGTTATAGGAACTTATTATATATTCTGGTAATTAAACCCTTTTCTGATAGATGGTTTCCAAATATTGTCTTCCATTGCGTAGGCTGCCTTTTTGCTTTCCTGGCAAGATCCTTTAAAGTGCAGAAGTATTCAGTTTTGAGGAGATTTGATTTATCTATTTCTTCTTTCATTGCTTGTGCTTTGGGTATAAGGTCTGGGAAACCACTGCTTACCACGGTATCTTTAAGATAGTTCCCTACGTTTTCTTCTAAAGTTTCATGGTCTTAACTCTAATGTTTAGGTCTTTGATCCATTTTGAGTTAATTTTTTGGTGTAAGGTGTGACATAGGGGTCCTCTTTCATTCTTCTGAATGTGGATATCCAGTTCTCCAAGCACCGTTTGTTGAAGAGGCTGCTCTGTACCAGTTGAGTTGACCACCTTATCAAAGATTAATATCCATAGATGAGAGAATCTATTTCTGAACATTGATTCCATTGGTACTTCTATCTTTATGCAAGGCCCATGCATTTTTGACCACCGTGGCTTTGTAATATGCTTTAGAGTCAGGTAGTTTGCAACCTCCCACTTTATTCTTCTTTGTCAATATATTCAGGGCACTCTGCCCTTCCAAATAAATTTTTTTTTGTATGCTGTGCTTTGGGAATTATATTTCTTTTTCCATGTTAATATCCTGTTTTTGCAGCACCATTTGTTGATTTTTTGGATACATGGGCCAGGAATTGAACCTGGGTCTCCTGCATGACAGGCAAGAATACTGCCACTAATCTACCTCTGCACCCCTACTTCCAGATAAATCTGATTATTGTTTTTTTCTGTTTCTGCAGAGTAAGTTGTTAGAATTTTGGTTGGGGTTGCATTGAATCTATAAATTGTTTTGGGATTGACATCTTAATGATATTTAATGTTCCTATCCTGAATATGGACAGGTCTTCTATTTATTTAGTTCTTCAGTTTCTTTTAGCAAGGGTTTGTAGTTATCTGTGTACTAGTTGTTTCCAACCTTGGCTAGATTTTTTCCTAGATATGTGATTATTTAAGTTGCATTGTGAATGGAATTTTTTTCTTTATTCCTTCTTCTTACTGTCCGCTGCCTTTGTATAGAAACGCTACTGAGTTTTGGGTGTTGATCTTGTACCCTCCCACTTTGCTGAATGCATTTATTAGTTCTAGGAGATTTGTTGTGGATTTTTGAAGAATTTCTGTTTATAGAATCTTGTTATCTACAAATAGGGAAAGTTTTTACTTCTTCCTTTATAGTTGGAATGCTTTTTTTTCTTTTTCTTGCCTGATGGCTCTTACAAGAACTTCCAGTACAATTTTGAATAACAGAAGTGGCAGTGGGTGTCCTTGTCTTGTTCCTGATCTCAGAGAAAAGGCTTTCAGTCTTTCACCCATTAAGTAGGATGTTAGCTGAACATTTTTATATATGCCCTTTTCATGTTGAGAAAGTTTTGTTCTATTTTAGTGTTCTAAGTGTATTTATCAAGAAAGGGTGTTGTATTTGTCTAGTGCCTTTTCTACAGCAGTTGAGATGATCATGTAATTTTTTTTTGCTTCATTTTGTTAATGTGGTGTATTACATTAATTGATTTTCTTATGTTGAACCAACCTTGCATATCAAGGATAAAAATCTTACTTGATTATGATGTATAATTATTTTAATGTGCTGTTGGATTTGGTTTACTAGTGTTTTCTGGAGCATTTTTGCATCTATATTCATAAATTAGTCTGTAATTATTTTTTCTTGTAGTATCTTTATACAACTTTGGTATGAGGGGGCATGTTGGTGTCACAGAATGAGTTAGGCAGTATTTTCAGTTTTTTGAAGAGTTTGAGCTGCACTGGTGTTAAATCTTCTTGGAATGTTTGGTAGAATTTCTCTGTGATGCCATCTGGTCCTAGGCTTTTATAGTCTTTGGAGGTTTGTTCTTTTAATGCAGTTTTATTGAGATATTTTCATACATCATGCATCCCATCCAAAGTAGACAATCACCAGGTCACCGTAATATCACATAGTTGTACATACATCCTCATGGTTGATACTAGAACATTTTCATTACTCCAGAAAAGAAGTAAAAATAAAAATGAAAACCCAAATCCACCTGTATCCCTTATCCTCCCTCATTATTGACCCATACTATTGGTGTGGTATGTTTATTACTGTTAATGAAAGAGTATTAAAATATTACTGTTAACTATAGTCCTAGTTTGCGATAGGTACATTGTTTCCCCATATACCCCTCTATTATTAAACTCCTTGTCATAGTGTCATACATTTGCTCTAGTTCACGAAAGAGCTTTTTATATTTGTACAGTTAATCACAGACATCGTCCACTGTAAGATTCACAGTTATACATTCCCATGTTTCAGTCTCCACCTTTCCTTTTGGTGACATGCATAACTCTAAAATTCCCCTTTTCACTGAATTCACAAACCGTTCAGCACTTGTTAATTATTCTCACAAAATGTTCTACCATCACCTCTGTCCATTTCCAAATGGTGAAGTTCAACCTAATTAAATATTCTGTACATATTAAGCAACTGCTCTCCATTCTTTAGCCTTATTCTATATCCTGGCTACCTATATTCTATTTTTATGTCTATGAGTTTATATGTTATAATTAGTTCATATCAGTGAGGTCCTGCAATATTTCTCCTTTTGTGTCTGACTTATTTCACTTAACCATAATGTCCTGAGGGTTCATCCATGTTGTCGTGTACGTCAGAACTTTATTCCTTCTTACTGCCGAATAATATTCCATCATATGTATATACCACATTTTGTTTATCCATCCGTCTCTTGATAAACACAGGCTGTTTCCATTTTCTGCCAGTTATGAATAATGCCACTGAGAACATTGGTGTGCAAATGTCTCTTGCTTTCAGATCTTCTAGGTATATCCTGTGTAGTGGGATTGCCAGGTTGTAAGGCAACTCTGTGCTTAGCTTCTTGAGGAAGCATGAAACTGACTTCCACAGAGACTATTCCATTTTGCCTTCCAACCAACTTTGAATAAGTATTCCAATTTCTCCAGAATTCTCCAATACTTACTGTTTCCTGTTTACTTAATAGTGGCCATTCTAGTAGGTATGAAATGATATCTTGCAGGGTTTTGGGGTTTTTTTTTAAGTTATTTTTTAAAATTGTGAAATATAACATATATACAAAAAAGCAATGCATTTCCAAGTATATTTTAACAAGTAGTTATAGAACAGATTTTAAAGTTTGGTTTAGATTACCGTTCCTCATTTTTTCTTCTAGCTGCTCCAATAGTGGAGACCAACAGAAATGGCAATATAGTGATTCAACAGTCATACTCATTTATTAAATCCTATCTTCTCTGTTATATTCTTCATTCTCTTTAATAACATATACTCATAAAAGCAATAAATTTCAAAGTACATCACAACAACTAGTTGTAGAGCAGATTTCAGAATGTGGTATGGGTTACAATTCTGTAATTTTAGGTTATTGTTTTTTAGCTGCTCTAAGGTACTGGAGCTAAAAGAAATATCTCAATATAATGATTTAGTACTCATACTCATTTGTTAAATCTGACCTTCTTTCACTCTTTAGGGGTATTTGGGCTATGCCTATTCTAACATTTTCATGTTTGCAAGGGCTGTTGATAATATGGGGTAGGAGGATGGAGCTAGTTGATGTTCTGAAAGGGCTGGCCCTTCTGCATCGCAGGACTCATCTGGTTCAGGGACCCATCTGGAAGTGGTAGGTTTTATCTTGTGGTTTTGATTTGCATTTCCCTAATAGCTAGTGAAGCTGAGTGTCTTTTTCACATGGTGTTTAGTCATCTGTATTTCTTCTTTTGTGAAATGTCTATTCATGTCTTTTGTTCATTTTTAAATTGGGCTGTTTGTCTTTTTATTGTTGAGTTGTTGGATTTCTTTATATGCTCTGGATATCAAACCCATGTCAGATATGTGCTTTCCAAATATTTTTTCCCATTGAAATGGTTGCCTTTTCATCTTTTTTTACAGTGTCCTTTGAAGCACTGAGGTATTCGATTTTGAGGCGTTCCTATTTATCTGTTTTTCTCTTTTGTAGCTTGCACATTGGGTATAAAGTCCAAGAAACTACCACCTATCACTGGATCTTGGAGCTGTTTCCCTTCATTTTTGTCTAAGAACTTTATGGTGCTGGTTTTTATCGTTAGGTCTTCGATTAATTTTGAGTTAATTTTTTGTATAGGTCATAAGATATAGGGGTCCTCTTTCATTTCATTCTTTTGGTTATGGATATCCAGTTCTCTCAGCATGATTTATTGAAAAGACTGTGTTGTCCCATTTGAGTGGACTTGGGAGTCTTTTCAAAAATCAATTTACCATACACCTGACAGTCTATTTCTGAACTCTCAATTCAGCTGCATTGATCAATATGTCTGTCTTTATGCCTGTACCATGCTTTTTTGATGACTGTAGCTTTATATTATGCATTAAAGCCAGGAATCCTGATACTTTTCTTAGGAAATTTTTGATTACTGATTCAATCTCTTTTCTAATGACTGATTTGTTGAGATCTTCTATTTTTCCTTGAGTCAATGTAGATTGGTTATGCCTTTCTAAGAATTTGGCCATTTCATCCAGTTTTACCTAATATGTCAGCATACAGTTTTTCATAATATACTTTATAGTCCTTTTTTATTTCAGCAGATTTGGTAGTAATATTTCCTTTTTCATTTCGGATTTTTGTTATTTGAATTCTCTCATTTTTTGTCATTCTAGCTAAAGATTTGTCAATTTTATTGATCTTTTCAAAGGACCAATTTTTGGTTTTGTTGATTCTCTCTCTTTTTAAATTTTCTATCCATTTATCTCCAGTCTAATATTTGCTATTTCCTTTTGCTCACTTTGGGTTAAGTTTGTTCCTCTTTTTCTGGTTCTTTCAGTTCTGCGGTTAGGTCTGATTTGAAGTTTTTCTTTTTTCTTAGTATAGGCATTTAGAGCTATTAATTTCTCTCTCATCACTGCCTTTACTGCATCCCACAAGTTCTGGTATGTCGTATTTTTATTGTCATTTAGTTCACGATATTTCATTATTTTGCCTGTGTTTTCATCCTTAATGCATTGATTAGGAATATATTGCTTACTTGCTATATATTTGTGGATTTTCCACTCCTCCTCTGTTATTGATTTCTATCTTCATTCCATTGTGGTCAGAGAATATACATTACATGATTTCAGTATTTTTGAATTTATTGAGATTTGTTTTGTGACATGAGATATGTTTATATCCTGGAAAATGCAAGAAGAATTCTGTTTTGGTTGGGTGCAGTGCTCTATATATGTCTGCTAGGTCTAATAGGTTTAGTGTATTATTCAGATCCTGTTCTTTATTAATCTTCTGACCTATTATTCCTCCCATTATTGAGAGGGGTGTATTAAAGCCTCCTGTTGTTATAGAATAGTCAGTTTCTCTCTTCAAATATGTCAGTGTTTGCTTCATTTATCTTGCAGGTCTGCTATTATGTGTATACATATTTTTAATTGTTATGTCTTCCTGTTGAATTGTCCCCTTTATCAGTATATAATGACCATCTTTGTCCCTTATAATCTGTTTTTTACTTAAAAGACTATTTTATCCAATATTAGTATAGCCACCCTAGCCCTCTCTTGGTTACTACTTGCATGGTACATATTTTTCCATCCTTTCACCTTCAACGTACTTGTATCTTTGCCTTTAATATGAGGCTCTTACAAACAGAATATAGTTGGGTCATACTTTTTCTTTAATCTATTCTGCCAATCTCTGCCTTTTGACTGGAGAGTTTAAGCCATTTACATTTGAAATCATTATGATAATACAGAACTATCTTCTGCCATTTTGCTATTTAGCCTTTTTAAGTGTTTTCCTTTTTTTGTCCTTCATTTCCATTAATGCCTCCTTCATATTCATTTGCCTTTTCGTGGTATACCATATTGAGAGCCCTTTCACTTCTCTTTTGATATATTTTTCGTCTGTTTTTCTTGTGGTTACCACGGGGTTAAAATTTAACATCCTAGTGGGACATGACTCCCAGGGATGTGGAACTTCCTGGCAGCATGGGACAGAAATCCTAGAATGGGCTGAGACTCAGCATCAAGGGATTGAGAAAACCTTCTCAACCAAAAGGAAGAAGAGCAAAATGAGACAGAATAAAGTGTCAGTGGCTGAGACATTCCAAACAGAATTGAGAGGTTATCCTGGAGGTTATTCTTATGCATTAAACAGATATCACCTTTTTAGTTAAGGTGTAATGGAGAGGTTGGAGGAAAATGCCTGAAAATGTAGGGTTGTGTTCCATTAGCCATGTTTCTTGAAGATGATTGTATGGTGATATAGCTTTCACAATGTGACTGTGTGATTGTGAAAACTTTGTGTCTGATGCTCCTTTTATCTACCATATGGATTAAAAATAAATAATAGGGGAAACAAATGTTAAAATAAATTTAGTAGATTGAAATGCTGGTGACCAATGAAAGGGAGGGGTAAGGGGTATGATATGTGTGAATTTTTTTCTGTTTTCTTTTTCTGAATCGATGCAAATGTTCTAAGGAATGATCATGATGATGAATATACAACTATGTGATGATATTGTGAATTGTTGATTATATAACAAGAATGGAATGATCATATGGTAAGAATGTATTTGTATGTGGTTTTGTTTCATAAAAAAAAAAAAAAAAGTGACCCCCCCAAAAAAATCAGTGACCAGACCCCGATTTGATTCCCAGTTCATGCACCTACCAAAAAACAAGCAAGCAAGCAAAACAAACAAACGAAACAACAAATGGTGCTGTAATAACGAGATACTCACATGGAAAAATAATGAAATGTGATCCCACCAGAGCATACCAAGAAAAGTACCATCCTAAGTTGGTTTGCTACCAACTTAACTTCAGTAGCATACATATCTATTTTTCCTATACCTCTCTGTCCCTCTACCATTTTGTTTGTGCTAGTCACCACTTATATCTTTGTACATTGTATATTCAGAAATCTATTTATCATTATTTTTTGCATTTCAGCAGCTGTAGGAAGTAAGAAGTGGAGTTAAATACCAAGCAATATAGTACAAGTATACTGGCCTTTATAGTTATTCAGATGGTTAACTTTATGGTAGATCTTTATTTCTTTATGCTGCTTTGAACAACTGTGTAGTGTCCTTTCCTTTCAGTCTGAAGAACTCCCTTTAGTATTATTTGTAGGGCAGGTCTAGTGGTGATGAACTGCCTCAGCTTTTGGTTATTTAAAAATGTCTTAATCGCTTTCTCATTAAAAAAAATGTATTTTCATTGCAATATCTTCATACATCACATGTATGCAGTCAGGTTTATAATATCATCACATAGTTGTGTTTTCATCACTATGGTAATTTTTAGGACATTTGCATCACTTCAGAAAAAAAAAGAGAAAGAAAAAAACCCCATACATCTTATACTCCTTACCCTCCCCTTATTGATCACTAATATTGCAGTGTACCCAGTTTTTTTCCTTATGCCCTTATTTCTCCCTACTACTGTATTTTTTTTAGAAATTCGTCTACTCTTTTTTTAAATTTTTTTATTAATTTAAAAAACAAAAAATTTACAGATATACAAACATTCCCAATATGTGATCATTCCATTCTATATATGTAATCAGTAATTCACAGTATCATCACATAGATGCATATTCATCATCATGATCATTTCTTAGAACATTTGTATCAATTAGAAAAAGAAACAAAAAGACAACAGAAAAATAAAACGAAAACAAAAAAAAAACCATACACACCATACCTCTTACTCCTCCCTTTCATTGATCACTAGCATTTCAAACAATTTATTTTAACATTTGTTCCCCCTATTATTTATTTTTATTCCATGTGTTCTACTCATCTGTTGACAAGATAGATAAAAGGAGCATAAGATACAAGGTTTTCACAATCACACAGTCACACTGTGAAAGCTACACCATTATACAATCATCATTAAGAAACCTGACTACTGGAACACAGCTCTACATTTTCAGGCAGTTCCCTCCAGCCTCTCCATTTCCTCTTGGATAACAAGGTGATATCTACTTAATGCATAAGAATAATCTCCAGGATAACCTCTCGACTCTGTTTGGAATCACTCAGCCATTGACACTTGGTCTCATTTCACTCTTACCTCTTTTGGTCGAGAGGATTTTCTCAATCCCTTGATGCTGGGTCTCAGCTCATTCTAGGGTTTTTCTCAGTCCCTTGATGCTAAGTCCAAGTTCATTCTTGGATTTCTGTCCCATGTTGCCAGGAAGGTCTGCACCCCTGGGAGTCATGTCCCACGTAGACAGGGGGAGGGTGGTGAGTTTGCTTGTTGTATTGGCTGGAGAGAGAGGCCACATCTGAGCAACAAAAGAGGTTCTCTTAGGGGTGACTCTTAGGCCTGATTTTAAGTAGGTTTGGCCTATCCTTTGTGGGGTTAAGTTTCATATGAACAACCCCCAAGACTCGGGGTTCAGCCTATAGCTTTGGTTGTCCACACTGCTTGTGAGGATATCAAGAATTCAACTTGGGGAGGTTGAATTTTCCCCCATTCTCACCATTCCCTGAAGGGGACTTTGCAGATACTTTTCTGCTCACTGATCAGATCACTCTGGGATTCATTGGGGCATCACTCTGGACAAACCAACACCTACTACTATATTTTAATCATCTGCCCATACCCTGGATAAGTTAACATCAGCCACAAGGTTTTCACAATCACATGGTCAAATTATAAATGCTATATAATTATACAGTCATCTTTAAGAATTAAGGCTAGTGGATTACAGTTCAGCAGTCTCATGTACTTCCCTCTAGCCACTCCAATACATCATAAACTAAAAAGGGTTATCTATACAATGCACATGAATAACCTCCAGGATAACCTCTTGACTCTGAAATCTTTTAGCCATTGAAACTTTATTGTGTCTCATTTCTCTCTTCTCCCTTTTGATCAAGACAGCTTTCTCAGTCCCATGGTGCCAGGTCCCAGCTCATCCCAGTAGTCCTGTCCCACAGTGCTAGGGAGATTTACACCCCTGGGAGTCATGTTCCACTTAGGGGAGAAGGCAGTAAGTTCACCTGCTGAGTTGGCTTAGAGAGAAAGGCCACATCTGAGCAACAGAAGAGGTTCTCTGGGGGAGACTCTTAGGCATAATTTTAAGTAGGCTTAGCTTTTCCTTTGTAGGAATAACTTTCATAGGGATGAGCCCCAAGGTTGAGAATGCAGCCTGTTGAATTGGTTGTACTCACTCCTTGCAAGAATACCAGGAATTCCTCACAGGGGAAATTTAATATTTCCACCTTTCTCTCCAGTCTACCAAGGGGACTTTGCAAATATTTTTTATTCTCTGCCCACAGTATTCTGGGGATCGGGGCATTACACTCACATGTACAAAACAATAAAATCTCATACCCTATTCAAGATTCCATGTAATTATTGTGTTTGAAAAAACTGACCATACAAATTAAATTAGATAATGTGCTATCAAAAATATTAATTTTGCACCAAATAAACGTCTCTTCCTTTAGTCTTGCATAGAGTTGAAGTTTTAAAATATAGACCATATCATCCGTTACCCTGTATTCTGATTTGCCTTAGTCATATCCATATGAGCTTCATTCAAATCTCTAGTTGAAGTCTGATCACTTTTTCAACATTTTTTTATCAGTTGCTATCTGTCTCCCTCATTTTTGAGAGAATCTCACTGAATATAAACTTCTTGGTTGGTAGTTGTTTTCTTTCAGCGCTTCGAGTATTTCAACCAACCCACTGCTTCTTGCCTTGTGTTTTTTGATGAGAAATAGGCACTCAGTCTAATTGGGACTCCATTATATGTAACATGTTGCATTTCTCTTGCAGTTTTTAGAACTCTCTACTGTCCTTTGCATTTGATAGTGTAATCAGTATATGACAGGCTGTATTATTCTTCATGTTTATACTGTTTGGTGTTCTCTAAGCCTCTTGGATGTGTATGTATATATCTTTTGCTAGTTTGGGGAGTTGTCTGTTCCTCTCTCTTTTCTCCTTCTGGGATTCCTATAATGCATATATTGGGGTACTTGATGGTGTTGCATAACTGTGTTAGGCTATTTTTCAATTTTATTGAGATATATTAATGTGAAATAGAAGCATTCGAAGCATACAATCACAGTTTCACAATACTTCCACTGCAGTAACCTTTTTAAAATTTATCTCTTTAGGCTCATATAGTTCATTCATTGTTTTTCTGATATTCTTTAATTTTTTCTCTGTACTTCATCTTGAATATTTGAAAGATAATTTTTTAAAATGTATTTTTTTGGTAGGTCTGCATTGTTGTCTTCATTGTTTTCTCTATTTTTTTGCCTCTTCTTTTGGATGAGCCATCATTTCTTGTTAATTTTGTTGTTCTCTTTTGTTGTGCACTGTACATTTTAGTATTTTAAAATGTTAACTCTGGAATCTATTCCATGGGATGTTTGGTCCTTGATTTTGGAACCAGCTGGTGCTAAAGCAGAGATTTTCTTTTTCTTTGGTTTTATTAATTAAAATTAAAAAAAAAATCAACATACAATATGAACCCTTTTTTTCATCACATAGTTGTATATTCATCATTATGATCATTTCTTAGAACATTTGCATCAATTCAGAAAAAGAAATAAACAGAAAACAGAAAAAAATTCATGCTTATTTTAACATCTGTTCCCCTATTTATTTATTTTTCATCTATATGGTTTACTCGTCTGTTGGTAAGGTAGATAAAAGAAGCATCAGAGACAAGGTTTTCACAATCACACAGTCACATTATGAAAGCTATATTATTATACAGTCATCTTCAAGAAACATGGCTACTGGAACACAGCTCGACATTTTCAGGCAGTTGCCTCCAGCTTCTCTGTTAGGGTGATACCTATTTAATGCATAAGAATGACCTCCAGGATAACCTCTCGAAGATGTTTGGAATCTCTCAGCCATTGACACTATGTTAAGACAAAAATTTTCTTGAGCTTCAGCCCTCCTTTCAGGGCGGTCTGCCCAGAGCGAATGCAATGTGCAGTGTTTTCCTTTTCTTTTTGGATGACTATCTTGTCTTGGGGTTTTGCTTGTTAGCTGTTTTGGAATTCCCCTGTTTATAGGCATTTTTCTTGTCCCTTGTGTTTGCCAAGAGACACACCTCCCTTTTTCCTGGGTATTTATGCTGGGAGGCCTTTGTCTCAGATTGATCTCTTCTCATGTTTTTTTACACTCCTTTTGTTGTATCACACTACTTTTGACTGTAGGGTAAATTCTGGAAGGATGTTCGCCCAGGGAGAACTTTCCCAAATCAGCCTTTCCCAGCCAAAACCAGGTCAGATAGCCATGAAGAGGGCTCCCAGGCGCCCTGGGGAGGGGATCAGAAAGAGCACCTAAAATTTCTCCAGTGGCTCCCCAAAGCTGAGCTTTCCTGGTCTCCCCAACAAATACAGCCCTTCAGCTAACTGTCCCCTGCAATGTGAGGAAGCACTGCACCTCCTTAAATCTCTGCCACTTCCTCCCTTATCTGAGGAGTGTTGAAACAATGGCAGCTGCTTCCTTTTTTAGGGCAGCGTTGAAACAGTGCTGCTACCACTTTTGTCTAGAACAGGGTTGAAATAATGGCTGCTCTTAGAGCTAATCCAAATTAACTATAAAAGGTGTTAGCAGATATCAGTTGTGCCCAAACTTGTTCTTGGAGTGGAGGGTTTTTCTATTGTCTGTCACCTGCAGCTAGCCAGGGACTGAACCCCACAGTGGCCTGCTGAGAGGATGGGGCATGGATGCCATTAGCTGCTATTCAGAGAGAGCAATTTATAGTTCTTTACTGTAATTTATCTGCCTCTTCCCTGGATGCTGTACAGTGTTCTTCTGGTCCCTGGACTTTAAAAATAGTTGTTTTAGATAGTTCCTGCCTGTTTAATAGTTGTTTTGGTGGGAGGACTGAGTCCTGACATTCCCTACTCTCCCAACTTCCCTGAAGTTCCCCACCTTGATTTTTTTTTACATATAGACATCCAGTTTTCCTAGCTTCATTTGTTGAAAAACTGTTCTTTCCCAGTTGAGTGTATTTGGTAACCTTGTCTAAAATCAGTTGACTAAAGATGTACGAGTTTACTTCTGAACTCTCAAATAATTTACATTTACCTTTTTGTCTGTCTTTATCCTGGCACCATGCTCTTTAAAAAAAAATTTTTTTTTTAATTAAGTTTGAATTAAAAAATATGACAAGAAACGCAAACATTCTTTTTTATAACTTTTTAATTATGTAATATAACATAAATACAAAGGAAAGAAAGAAAAAAGCAATAGTTTTCAAAGCACTCTTCAGCAAGTAGTTACAGGGTAGATCCCAGAGTTTGTCATGGCACTACCATAAGATCCTCAGGTTTTTCCTTCAACCATGATCTTTTTATTACTGTGGCTTTGTAGTAAATTTTGAGATTTGGAGCTGTGAGTCCCCTATGTTCATTCTTTTTAGAGATAGATTTGGCTATTCAGGGTCCCTTACCCTTCCATATAAATTTGATGGTTGACTTTTCTATTTCTGCAAAGAAGACTATTAGAATTTTGAGTGGAATTGTGTTGAATCTCTAAATTGCTTTGGGTGGAATTGACATTTTAACGATATGTAGCACTCCAGTGCATGAACATGAAATGTCTTTTCATTTATTTAAGTCTTCTTTGACTTCTTTTAGCAGTGTTTTATAGTTTTCTTTGTACAAGTGCTTTATATCCTTGGTTAGATTTATTCTTGGATAGTTCATTCTTTTAGTTGCTATTAATTTTCTTTGTGATTTTTTTTTTTTTTTTTTCTTTGTGATTTTTTAATTCAGATTGTTGTATAAGAACAGTATTGATTTTTGCTTGTTGATCTTGTACACTGTCACTTTACAGAATTCATTTATTTAGGTCTAGAGGCTTTGTTTTGTATTTTTCAGGTTGTCTGGATATCAGATCATGTCATCTATAAATAGGGAACATTTTACTTCTTTCCTTCCTATTTGGATGCCTCTTGTTTCATTTTCTTGCTTAATTGCTCCTAGAACTTCCAGTACAAAGTTGAATAACAGTGGTAACAGTGATGGTGATTGATACAAACTTAGCTCATGATAGCTTTGGCAGAGAGAGAATTATTGGGAGACTCTTTAAATATAGAAAGAACAGGGGTGTTGCTGGGCCTCAGAGGCACATAGAATCAGATCTGAAATACTTTTTCACCTCGCCTTTTCTGCTTCTTGCTTTACTGAAGCTTTATTTCTTCTCTCACTACCACTTCTTAAAAGGCAGAGGAGATGCCTGCCAGTAATATTAGAGCTGTACATTTCTACTACCAAGAGAACCGAGACTCTATTCAAACTTTGGTCCATGCAGTTCACTCTGTTTAGAATGCCGCCTGTCAGCTGGTACTATCCCTGAGCCGGTAATCTGTGTCCAGGAGAAGAAGTGCTATGATTTCCCTTATCTTTGGTTTTACCCACTCTTAATCTAGTCTTTCGGGTGTGGGAAATGGAATCTGTAAGGATATGAAAGCTCCTGTTCCCATTTGAACTTGATAGGGTGGGAAGGAGGAATACTTCAAAGAAGAGGGGAAGTGGTGGTCTCTGCTGGGCCTGAAAATTAAAAGATATCTACAACATATCTCTTATAAAATAAGAGAAGCAGCCCTCCCTTTTTTCAGTAGTGTGAGGCAGTAAAAGTGACTGTGCAGGCTGAGATTGTGTAAAGCAATCTGAATCAGTGGGAAAAATTACAATTGTTCAGCAGTCATTAAAAATTTTTGCCAAAACATTAAAAACTGTCTTACTACTGTTATAAATATGTGAAGGGAATGAAAAACATAGTAAAAGTAATATTTATTTAGTATTCTGTAATTTGTTTAACCATGGCTTCTTTTTAGCAGCTTTACTGAGACATAATTCACATACCATTCAGTTTACCCATTTAAAGTTTGCAATTCAGTATTCTTTAGTATATTCACAGGTATATGCAGCCATCATCACAGATAATTTTAGAGTACTTTCATCGTCTCAAAAAGAAACCCTGCATCTCATTTAACTGTCATTCCTCTGTGCTTCTATCTTTCCTCCCTCTTCCACCCTCATTCAACCCTAAGAAACCAGTAGTCTTCTTTCTGTCTCTATAGATTTCCCTACTCTGAACTTTCGTATGAATGGAATCAAATAATATGTGGTCTTTTGTGACAGGCTTTTTTCATTTCATTATTTTCAAGGTTCATCCTCAGTTCTGTATCAGTGCTTCAGTTTTATGAAGCCAAATATTATTTTGTTGTATGGATATACCACATTTTTATCCTGTCATCAGTTGATAGACATTTGTTTTGTTTCTGTCTTTTGGCTGTTATTAATAATGCGTTATAAACATTCATGTACAGATTTTGTGTGGCCATGTTTTCATTTTTCTTACTAGGAGTAGAATTGCTGAGGCTAATTGTATCTATGTTTAATTGTTTGAGAAGCTGCCAGACTGTTTTCCAAAGCGGCCTTACTATTTTACGTTCCCATCAGTAATGCATGAGGGTCCCAATTTCCCACATCCTCACCAACATTTATTATCTGTCTTTTTGATTCTAGCCATCATAGTGAAAACAAAGTTGGATCTTACTGTGGTTTTGATTTGCCCACCATGGGAATGTTGGCACTGCTGCCATTTGAAAGACTCTGGATAAGCAGTCAAATGAGCTTAGTAAAGGGAACTTAATGACATAACTGAGGAAATAACTTCACTTGCATTTGATAAGGATTTCATTTCCAGCATTGTTTCTTTTTGTTTCCTAGCAAGTAATTTTTGTGGGGCAATTTCCTCTTTAAGTTATCCATTTTTATAAAATGTCATGTTGGTTTATCACTGGGAGACAAGGTAGGAATACACTTTCATACTTTACTATATTTGTGCCTGTATTGAGTAGTAGATATGTACTAACCAGTCACTTACATAAATGATGTGATTGATAATATTAATTTTAAACATCTATTATTTGGTGATTTCTGGACAGATTACCTAGCATCAAAGATGGCACTTAACCCAATCACACACAATTAATATACTGTGGTAGCTAGAATTTGAGCTGCAGTTGTTGAAGGACATATTATTTAACAAAACCATGATAATTGAAATTTGTGTGTATCAGAAATGAGCTATATAAGGACTGCTTTTGTTGAGATTCCTTAACATAATTTACTATATGGTATATCTGTCATCAGACTTCTGCTTGCTTTTCTGTTTTGTTTTGAAAAAATCCATGTATTGGCACTTTGTGGCTTATGATGATTTTTAAAAACTTTTTATTGTGATAACAAATATATAACTCAGAATTTCCCATTTTAATCAATTTAGTGGTATTAATTACATTCACAACATTGTGCTACCATCCTGTTGCCCATTGCTGAAACTTTTTCATCACCCAAAACAAAAACTTTACATCCATTACTGCTTGCTTTTAATTTTTAAATTTTTTTTAGTTTTTTCATGGGCAGACACCACTGCTTGCTTTTTTAGACTCATCTCAGAACCACTTTCTCCTTGCAACTATGCTTGGATCTTAGCCCATATGGCTTTCTCAAGTTGGAATTCCCATTCCCCAGTATTCCGTTTCTCTACCCTATTGTCGTCTACCTGTTAACTCCTACTTATTCTTCCAGTTTTTCTGAAAAAGGATTGTCCTTTCAAATTTGGTTTAAAAGTGACCTACCCATGATGTTCCCATATCACATGTGTATTTTTTGCCAAAGTCAGAACAAATGGTCGCACACTGTGTTGCTCTCAGTTACATACCTGTAATCTCTACTAGATAGATTTTCCATGCAGATAGAAAACATTTTGTTGTCTCATATTATATCCTTCAAACCTATTTCTGTCTAGCACATAATAGGCACTCAATAAATGTTGTTTTTGATTTAATGAATAAAAATAAGAATTTGTTGCAGTATAACTACAATATCACTAGAAGGTATTCTGAGTAGTGTAGGTTAATTAAACATAACAGCATAGCTACCAAATTATGAAATATTGAGGATTTTATACTTTTCCTTATACCTTTTTTGAAATAAACCTTTAATAGCAAACATCTTATGATTTTTATATTTAATAAATATGTTACAGAAAATTAATCATGATTGTAAAAATTGCTTCAGTCTGATATGGTAGGTGCTTAATAAATGTTAAGTTATTGAAAGGATAACTTAATGGTATGCATTTTCTTTGTTCTAATAATTACTTTTATTTGTTTCTAAGGTATCTTCACATTTTAATGATCTTCTGGTCATTTGTTGCTGGAGTTGTCACTTTCTACTGCTCATTAGGACCTGAGTCTCTTTTACCAAATATATTCTTTACAATAAAATACAAACCCAAGGTAAATTTTATTTGTTCTCATTTTTTAAAGAGCCTGTATATATGACCCTATGCTGTTTTAATATTTATTACTGGAAACATGTTAAAGCAGTGTTTTTCAACCCCATCTATGATCATTTAGTAATTGAAGTCATGAAGTTCATCAGAAAATTTTCAATGTGAAACAAACGTGTGTGTATGTACATATATATATGTTTTAGAGTTTTTATTTTGAATTTCAAATTTATAAGGAATAAAAATAATACAGAAACAACACATAGAACTCCAGCATATCCCCAATCCAGATACCCATATTTATAAACTATTAACATTTTCCATTTCCTTCCTTTTTCTTCCCTCCCTTCCTTCATTTCTCCCTCCTTCCTTTTCTCCCTTCCCCCCTTCATGCTTTCTTTCCTCCTTTCTCTCATCTATTAATCATCTGTCTATTTTGTCAACATTTGATAATAAGTTGCATACATTATGTCCTATAACACAACCCTTCCATACATATTTCCTGAGAACAGAGATGCTCATTTATATAACGGATTGAAGTACAGCTATGGAGTTCAAGAAATTTAACCTTCCTATAAAGTGTACCGTCCATTTTCCATCTTTTTTCAGTTGCCACAATAATACCCTTTTGGACATTTTCTCCTCCATGGTGAGATCTAGTCCAGATCCCATAGTGCATTTAATTGTTTTTGTCTCTTTAGTCTCTTTCTGTTCTTAAATTGTGACCACATAAATAGAACATAAAATTTCCTATCTCAGCCACTCCCACACATGCAATTCAGTAGCAATAATCACATCCACAATGTTGTGCTATCATTATTACCACCATCTATTACCAAAACTTTTCCCTTATACCATACAGAAGCCCTGTATCCTTTATAAATTAATACTCCAATTCTCTTTCCCCTGCCCCGGCAATATGTACTCGACTTCCTTCTCTTTGAATTTACATATTCTTGTTATTTCATATAAGTGTAATCATATACTATTTGTCCTTTTATGACTGGCTTATTTCACCCAACACAATGTCTTCAAGGTCCTTCAAACTCTGAGGACGGTAAATTAAAACAAGAGTTTCACAAAGCTGGTTCACATGGGGAATTTTAGAAATACAGATTTCTGAGCTTCACCAAATTTTGATCAATAGTCCTGATTAGGACCTTGTCATTAGTATCTTTTAAAGTCTTTCCAGATGATTCTGAGCTGTTGCCATGTTTAGAACTCTGGGTTAAATTGTCTAACCTAATTTCCTAAATGTCTGCATGCTCCATAGAAACAAACAGAACTATTAACTCCTGAAAACGCATGCTGCTGACCTAATCAAAAATAATTTGGATATTTAAAATTTAATAAGGAGATTAGTGAATTCAGTCTGTCTCTGTAAGGTGAAGGTCCCTGGCCTAATCTAATCAGGATTTAGTGACTATCTTAAACTCTTACTTAACAATTCTTCAGATTGATGCAGTCCCTTGTCTTGGGTTTGTTGGTATTTCTAAATAAAAGAAACACAATTGAAAGTGGTTACCCAAATTTGGTTAATAATTTTACTGTTTATTTTTCACGTATCTTCTTTCTTACTGATTTAAAGGTTTTGGAAAAATGGAAAATAGTTTTTCCTTACACCTTTTCAGTATATATATATGTATATATATATATTTTTTTTTTCTTTTTAAATGCTCATAAAAATTGACTTTAATTTTAAGCTTGAACTTTGACTTAGGTGTTATAAAGCATAGTGCATGAGGTATTTTTTCTCTGTTAGTAGACGGTTGAGTTTAACAACTACTATTTATTACAAAAGATGGTTTCATTGTTAAAGCAGACAATAAAATGTTCTCTGAATTCATATATTCATTAAAATAAACTATTGAAAAATTGATTCTGTTTAATAAAGGTGATATGTATTCAAAATGATAATTTTTTTTTTCAATTTTTCCGTTTTTAGCAGTTAGGACTTCAAGAGTTATTTCCTCAAGGTCATAGTTGTGCCGTTTGTGGTAAAGTGAAATGTAAACGGCATAGGTATGTTACACTTTTTTTTGTATATTTTATGGTGGGGATCACATTTCATCCTTTCTCCATGTGAGTATCCTGTTACTGCAGCAATGTTTTTTGAATTTTTTTTTGTTTTTGTTTTTGGTCGGGAAGGTGCAGGGGCTGGGAAAGATACACATTTTAAATTTTGTTCCTTCTAATTAATTTCTGAATTTCATTGGACTTCATTGTATAATTTTCTTCAGGCCTGCCTTGCTACTTGAAAATTATCAACCATGGCTAGACCTGAAAGTTCCTTCCAAGGTTGATGCATCACTCTCAGAGGTAAATAATTTAAGGAATATTGCCAAATATACCTAAACAGAAAATGTTAAATATCTACGAAAAATTTTTTAAGATGTTAAATCAAGATTGTTAAATCTATCAAATTAATCGTATGGCATTTCTATAAATACCACTCAATTCTGGGCTAGGTAGTTGATTATTACAAAATAAGCATCTTGGATGGTAATCTAGAAATGTTTTTAGATCCCATATTCAATTTAAATAAAACATTTTAGCTAAGGAAGTTACTGTTCTGCCTGGTTATTGCTTACCTTCTATTAAAAATAGTCGTTCTTATGATAGGGCAGTAAGAATAACCATTTTGTACTTCCAAAAGGAGGCCATAGGCTACCTAGAACCAATGTATATCCTCCTAAATTATGACCCCAGTTTGATACTACCTGAGGGATAGAGCAGGGAATGGGATAATTTTCACTATTTCTGATACCGTAGGAATTGAAAGCATGTTTCCAGTCATATTTTATACATTTTTTTGGTAACATATCATATATTTTAGTTTTAGAGACTTGTCTTCTCTATCAATCTGGGAAAGTAGTCAAGTCCTTGAAGGTAGGGACTAGGATCTCATTTGTTCCCAGTACCAAGCATATGGCCATGTATTTCATGGTTTGCTGACAGATATGTAAATTGATTAAATTAAATGTTAATTTGTTAAAGAATAAGCTTAGGCTTCTGAATTCTGCCTAATGTCCTTTTTTCCCAATTTATATTTCTCTTTTGTTAAAGATAAGTTGAATAAAATGGCATTGAAACTCCTGATGTTTTTATTTTTCATTGCTTTTCTAAGGCCTTTTCATCATATGCCTTGAGTTAAGCTGTGCTGTCTGGTAGCCACTAGCTATATATGGCTATTAATAAGCACTCGAATGTAGCAAGTTCAAATTGAGAAGTACTATTAAGTATAAAATATACACTGGATTTTGAAGACTTATAAGAAAAAAGAAATGTAAAATATATCAATATTTTTATATTGATTGCATAGTAAAATGATATTTTGGATATATTAGGTTAAATAAAATAAACTATAAAATTAATTTCACCTGTTTCTTTTTACTTTTTTTAATGTATCAAAATTACATATATAGCTCACATTATATTTCTGTAGGAGAGTAGTTATTTGAAGTCTTGAAGAATACCTCTAGTAAGAGTTATTTGTTTTTTTACCACTTCATTCATTCCTTCACAAAATTGAAGAACTTATATAAATCTTCTGGCCTAGTGCCTGGCACACATTGGTGTCCAATAAATGTTAGCTCTACATTTAAAAACGTTTTTCCTTTTGAGATCTTTTTATAGGCAGGGACTGGGATAGGCTCTAGGGATAAAAAGAGAAATAAGATATGGTCTGTGTCTTCTAGGAACTTCATATAGGAGGGGAGGTAAACATACAAGCAGGTAATTACAATGTAATGTAATACAAGCAGTAATAGAAGAAATGCACAAGGTAGAGAATTAGTACAGAGGAGGAAGTATTTAAATGTTCTGGGGGGCCAGTCAGAAAAGATGACTAGAAATTTATCAGATTGATAGGTTGGGAAAGGGCATTTCAGGATTTGGGAATAATTTTTTAAAAGAAACAGAGGCTTGGAACGAGATGGTGTGCTCAGTAAGTGGGAGGGCGAAATGGAAGGGGAGGATGTAGCTTATGAAGAAACAATATCCTAGTAGCCAATATTTGTTGATCATTTACTGTATAATATTAGGCACCATGTTAAGCATTTTACGTGCTATCGTTGAAGATTTTATGGAAGATAAAATGGGCTTTTCAGAGTTTTAATGGTTTTCTTGAGTTTCATAGCTTGTTGATGACAGAACCCAGTCTTAAAACCCAGGTCAGGTTTAGTTCTTATTCTGTAATTTATTTGGCTTTTCAGAATTCAGATCTTCAGAAGACCTAGTGAGTTTAGATTTAATTGATCATGGAAGCGGTTGATTTTCAAACTGTGTAGAGTTTTGCAGATATTAATCACAATTTGCAGTGGGAGGTAAAAAGGAAGTGGTGAATGGTCACAGTTGTTGGCATATAGCCCTCTCATCCCTTCAAAATCAGTATAGCTCTACTTTATTGCTTTGATGTATTGTGGTTTGATCTATCGAGGGTTTCATGCAAAGAAGTGCTGTAGTCAAATATGTGTTTCAAATCACATTGACAGCTCTGTGGAGTATCAAAGGCTGTGATTTTAGAAGCAGGGAGATCAGTTTTAAGAGACTGATGCTGCAGTTTAGGGGTGAAAAGATGAGGACCTAAACAGTAGGGCTGTAGAAGAGAACTCCTTAGGAGGCAAGATCAGTGGGAATTAGTGAGAAATAAGGGAAGTGCGAATGTTTAAGAATAACTCCTAGTCTCCCTAATCTGTACTCTGTTCATTGTTATCCCTGTTTATATTTGAATGTATTTTCTTAGCTAATATAACTAATGCTAAGCTTTTGTAATATAAACCCAAATTCTTGTTACTGTTGTATTACTGTGAACTAGAGAATGAACAAGCCCTCTTAGGCTGTCAGAGAAGCTATATGGTCTGATTTGGGTGGGCTACTGATTGTTTCGTTCCCTCTCTACTGCTTCCTTAACTTATTGCCCACTGGAGCAATTCCTTTTAAAAATTAAAACGTACTACTACACCCAGACCCAAGAAATGGAAGGTTTAATATTTAATGTTTCATTTTGTTTCTTTTTTTGAAATAGCTTGTATGCTGACTTTAAGTATACAGCTAAAATTTTCTCAAAATGAATACACCCATATGACCAGCACCCACAATAAAGAAGCAAAACATCAGAAACCCAGGAATCCCTTACATGTTCTCTTTCATTCATTATCCCCCTTCAAAGGGGGTAATCACTAATTACCTTTCTGATCTTTTATATAAAAGTGTTAGCTACCTGTTACTTCATTTTATTCTGGGTGTGCTGATTTAAAATAGAAAATCATGAAGGCAAAAGACGAGCCTATTAATTTTCCATCATTTCCTAGACCTTTTTTGAACAATGAAGCTTGAGAGTCAGGAACAATTTATTTGTTTTGATTTTTTTTGTTTGATTATGGGAATGTGTGTGTGTATGACCCTAAAGGTAATTTTCCATTTTTATGGAGTTTTTATGATTTTTATGTACATTTTGTCGTATGAAAATATATTAGATGCTGATATTTGGGATAATATTGTGTTAATAATATTAATAATAATCTAATAGTAATATTAGATATTACTAAACATTATAATTCATTTTTCCAGTATTGGTTAATTAACGATTTTTCCTTAAAAATTATTTTTATGCAGGTTCTTGAATTAGTTTTGGAAAACTTTGTTTATCCATGGTACAGGTATGTTGGTTCTATTTCTTTAGTATAGTGAACACCATTAACAGTAGATTACCATGCTAATGATGTTTTTTCCCATAGGCCAGGATTTCTCAACCTCAACATCTTTGCCATTTTGACCAACTAACTTTTGTTGTTGGGGCTGTACTGTTGTGCAATATAGAATATTTAGCAGCATTCTGACCTCTTCCCACTAGATACTAGCAACCCTCCTTTAACCACCCCTCCCATCCCACATATATACACACTGTTGTAGTAAATCAGTGAATAGTTTAATGATAGCAGAAAGGTAAAAGACCTAGACTGCTTTATTTTTAAATGCAATTTTCTTGAGATATATTCATACACCATACCATCCACTCAAGGTAAATAGTGGCTTACAGTGTCATCACGTAGTTGTGCATTCATCACCATGATTACAATTTTAGAAAATTTTTATTACTCCAAAAAAAGAAATAAAAATAAAAAATAAAACTCCAAACATCCCATACCTCTTATTCCCCCGTTATTGACCCCCTAGGAATGGTATGGTACATTTGTTACTGTTGGTGAAAGAATATTAAAATATTCCTGGTAACTGTAGTCCATAGTTTGCAATAGGTACATTTTTTTCCATATATCTCTCTATTATTAACTCCTTGTAATAGTGTATATTTGTTTTATTTCATGAAAGAATTTTTTTATACTTGTGCAGTTTAATCACAGTCATCATCTCCCACAGGATTCACTGTTATACATTCCCATGTTTTGACTTCCAGCTTTCCTTCTGGTAATATACATGACTTCCCCTTTCCACCACATTCGCCCACAATTCGCCACTGTTAATTATACTCACAATAACGTGCTACACTGTTTTTTGAAAGAAAAATAACTTGGAGAATTTTTCATGACATTCCTAAATAAAATGATTTGATCAGTTTGTGTAAATTTTTTGCAGCTGATATAATTGTACTTTTGAGGGGGGAAGTCTATATTCATATATTTCATTAGAGTTTTCCTGAAAAAATTAATTTTTTTTCCTAATTTTGTTTTTGGTATCTGTTATGTGCCCTGAGTCTTGCAGGATATAGAAAATACTCTAGATCTGAAAGAAACCTAGTGTGAGAATCATTTAATAAATGTATTTCCTTACATAAGCATCATATGTTTTAACATATATATTTGAACACTTACATCTATTAATGACATCTATTCTAACTTTATACTTATTTCAGTATATTTTGAATTTTCTAATAAAAAATACTGCTATATGGAATAAAAATAAATAATAGGGGGAACAAATGTTAAAATAAATTTAGTATGAAATGCTAATGAAAGTGAGGGATAAGGGGTATGGTATGTATATATTTTTTGTTTTCATTTTACTTCTTTTTCTGTTGTCTTTTTATTTCTTTTTCTTAATTGATGCAAATGTTCTAAGAAATGATGAATATGCAACTAAGTGATGATATTGTGAATTACTGATTATATATGTTAATGTTTTAGTTCATTTGTTAAATTTTTTTTAATTAATAAATTTTTAAAAATGACACTTCAGGCAAGAGAAAAAAAATACTGCTAGTTGAGTTAATCTAGATTATGTTAAAACAAATTGAATATGCAGTTTATAAACCATATTATCCTGAAAAGCTCTATAAATTAATTTTTTACAAAGATTCTGTCCTAAATATGGGTCATTTGCCATATAAATCAAGCTGATGGTGATGCCTTTTGTAAAGCACCCCTCCCCATACACACACACCTAGTGAGTCTTTAGACATTAAATGTGGCTATATCTCTAGAAGCTAAAATATATATTTTTACCTTAATCTAGCAATTGATACTTTAATGTACAGTTTCCTGAAATTAATAGTGTGAAGCATGGTTGGTAAAATCATATTCAGCCGAGAGACTTAATAATACTATCTTCAATTTCAGGATATCATCATTGTATGTACCTTTCTTTCTTGCCCTTGATTAGAGAAGTATCCTAATTCTTCCTGGTGACCCTAAGATTTAAGGAAAATGAAATGTAGTTTTTAGCAGAAGATTGTCAGTATTTGTGTTTAAAATTGTTTACATTTCTGTGCATTTTCTTTTTCAAATAGAGCCCACTTTTTTTTTCACTTCTAAAAGTGCTTTATTTTATTAATTTATAAGTATTTTGAACTAATTAAACTTCTTGTATTTAAATCTGTTGCCTCTTCAAAATTACTTTGTTTTGTTTCTTTGAAAAATTTTTGAAATTATTAGAAAATTATCTTAGAGTTATGACTGTGTACATGTGTATAGTCTGGAGGGAAATAAATACTAAAGTCTGTAGTGATTATATCTTGGTATTAGAATGATGCAAGATATTATTTTCTTATTTGTATACTTTTTTTGTCTTTTATTCTGCATTGAAGTGTGTTATTTGTATAAAAAGAAAAATAGCATAAGTGAATAGAAACAAAGAGGAATTACTAGACTTTCTTGGTTTCTAGAAGCTGTACATTTTTGTAAACTTCTCAATGTTTGCTTTTTTCATCAATTGAAGGGAAGTAACAGATGATGAATCTTTTGTTGATGAACTGAGAATTACACTACGGTTTTTTGCATCTGTCTTAATACGAAGGATTCACAAGGTATATATTTTTAATAAGAAATTTTTGAATTTGGGACTTTACCATTAGTAAAGAGATTTCATTTTAATCTTATTTTTACTCTTTCGTAATCCATATGTAATTTGATTTTTCTTCACTTCTCTCACTTTTTAAGGTTAAAAAATAAATTGATCTAAAATAGCCCAGTTTTTCTTTAATTCTTGGATACCTTTGTGGAAATTAGAATTAGAAAGACAGCTATAGAAATAAGGTCGTGGTTTAGCAATTACTACTTGTAATAAGTAAAACAAAACTAGTTGATTAAAGGGCTGTGTTTCATTACAATGATATTTGTCTATAGGCATTACTTAATAGACTGATTTTGCTATAAATTAGGCTTTAAGATAGTCAAGTGGATTCTGAAATCATAGCACCTTACATTTGTGGTGTTCTGTATATTCCTTTTTTTTTTTCCAAAGAACTTTCTTGAGATATAATTCACATACCATTCAATTCATCCATTAGAGTGTACAATCCGGTCTTTTTTAGTTTATACATGCGATGGGGAACATCACCAATCAATTTTAGAACATTTTTATCACCCAAAAAAGAGACCCCGTACTCTTTAGGTACAACTCCTAATCCCTTCAGTCCTTCAGCTTTAGGCAGCCACCAATCTATTTTCTGTCTCTATAGAATTGTCCATTCTGGACATTTCATATATATAAAATCATACAATATGTGATCTATTGTGACTGGCTTCTTTCACTTAGCATGTTTTCAAAATTCATCTAGGTTATAATATCAATACTTCATTCTTTTTTTTTTTTAATTTCATTTTATTTATGAGAATCTGCCATTAATAAGCAAATACTCCTTCTTAGCACCTCTCTTCATTTTCTTCAATTCTGTCTTCTTGCTCTATATATTCCCCAGACCTTTCTAACAAGTTCTGTCTCTTTTCTTGGTGTTTACATTCTTCAAATTGTAGACAGTTAGCATATGCAATCCCAGCTGTTGCTTTGCCAAACTATGCAGATTTAGTCCTTTTCATCTTTCCTCATAAGTCAATGCTTCCATCTCTATAATTGTTGTTCTTGCTGTTCTTTGAATTCTGTCCAATTTGTTGATATCTTTTCTGGGGTGGAAGTGCCAAGAACAGACTGTATATAGTGTGATTAAGGAGCTGTGTCCATTGCTTTTCAGCCAGACATTTTCAGGACATGTTGAGTGTATTTTGGTCGGGGGTGGAGCATGCTGAGGCTAAAAGAAGGTCCAAGTCAAGGTATCATCAAGGCAATGCCTTCTTCCCAAAGATTGGCCTTCTGGCGCTGGCTCCCAACTTTCCTCGTCTCTTCTGTCAAATGGCAATGCACATGTCAACGTCTCCTGGTCTCTCCTTCTCTTCCAGGTTCCATCGATAACGTTTCTTGCTTCCAGTAACTTTGCTTCGTTCCTTTTTATAGCTGAATAATACTCCATTGTATGAATGTACCATATTGTATTAAATTCATCACTGGATGGAGGTTAGAGTTTTTTCTACTTTTTGGCTATTTTGAATAATGCTTCTATAAGCATTTGTGTATGTTTTATTTTACATATAGGGTTTTCTTCGTTCTAGTCTAGGAGTAGACTTTCTGGGTCATATGGTAATTCTGGGTTTAATTTTTTGAGGAACTGTCAGACTCTTTTCCACAGTGATTGCACTATTTTATATTCCCACCAGCAGTGTACAAGTGTCCCAGTTTCTCCACATGCCCTCCAGAGCTAGTATCTTTTTGGTTCTAGCGATCCTAGTGGGTATAAAGTATTCTCATTATGGTTTTGTTTTGCATTTCCTTGATGGTTAATGATGTTGATGTACTTATTGGCCATTGATAGACTTATTGGTCAGTTGTATATCTTCTTTTAAGAAATATATCCTCTTCCCATTTTTAATTTGGATTACTTGTTTTTTCTATTATTGTCATTAAGAGTTCTTTATATATTCTTTACATATTCACATACCTTATTAGATATATTATTTGTAAATATTTTCTCCCATTCTCTCGGTTATTATGTTATATATTTCTTCTCATTTTATCTGCACTCTATCCAGGAAGCAAAATGGGTCATTATTGTATCCATTTTATCAAAAATTAGTAACTCTGGTAATGCATCAGAAGTTAGAGAGCAAGATAGGCCTGGTTCATCTTATTTGTAGTACAGTGTTCTGTCTTTGATAACATTGCAATAATATAAATTGGCAGTTTCAGAAAAATGAAAAGAAAGATTTGTTTTTTGTCAAAGTTTAGTGACAAACCCCAATATTTTACCATTTTGATTCTGACCTGAAGTGTCCCCCAAAATGGAACTTAAAAATGAAAATCTTAATGAGTATTCTCAGAAGATAAGATTTTATAAAATGTTTAAACACTAAAACGTCTTGTTTAATTGACAAATTTGGGGGTAATTTATAATCATTGATTGCTAAAGAAGCAAAGTGAAATGAAGAATAATGCTATTTTGTGAAGAGACATAATACTAGCAAAAAAATCCCCTCTTATGGAACATGTTTGATCTTTTGTAAGCGAAAGCTGCCTGTAGATTGCTCTGAATTTTACCAGTAAATCATTGAAAGTTGGGAGTTCATGATCCATCACACTTATTAAACTTATTACCCTGTGATTTTTTTCTCTTCCTTAACATGGGATCTTAAAAGAATTGAAAAGTTTATACAAATTAACACTAAAGGACAATACAATGCATTAAATTTTGTGGTGGAAGTTAAGTCTTTTGAACTCCAATAAACATGCTTTTTGGTATGTTTAAAAGATTTGTTTATTTATTTATTTATTTTATTTTAATCTTTTTATTTTGAAATACTTTCAAACTTAAAGCACAATTATAAAAATAATACACATCAAAACAAAATACACATCCCATACATAGAACTGCAGTACATCCCTGTCCCCCCCAGATACCCAAATTTTAACATTTTGCCACATCACTCCGCCTATTTATATTCATCAACCTATCATTCCATCTGTCTATCCATCCATTTATCTATTGATCAGTCTGTTTTCTGACCTTGAGTGTAGGTTGACTATATCATATTCCTTGTAGATTTAATACTGCCATGTACTTATCTTTGCATTCACCTCAAACACAGTTATCAAGTTCAAGAAATTTAACATTGATATAAAGCTTATACTCTATATTCCAATTTTTTCATATGTCGCAATAATGTCCTTTTGAACCTTCTCTTCTCCTTTGTTAGAACCATCTAGATCATGTATTGTCTCTAATTATCATTGTCTTTTTAGTTGCTCTTTTTTTTTATTGTGGGTACATATGTACAACATAAACTTTCCCAACTCAACCACTTCCAAGCATAGCTGTCAGTGGAATCAGTCACATTCATTATGCTGCAGTATCCTGACCATCTTACCAAAGAGAAGTCCTTATACCCATTTCACATTAACACCCCACTCCCTTTGCCCCACCCCCCTGGTAATCTGTACTCAATTTCTGTCTCAATGAGTTTGCACATTATCTGATCTTTTCTAGTTAAATCTTCAATTTAACATTCTAAATCTATAAAATTTTGTTTGCTTTCATACCAGTTTTACTTCAGAAGTGTAAAAAAATCTCTTCTGATATCTCTCTATCCTCACACCATTATGTAGCTCTTGTCACAAATTACCCGTTTATACATTGCAAGTCCCAAACCATTGATTTATCATTACATTTTTTTTTTCTTTTTCACATGGGCAGGCTCTCGGAACCAAACCCAGGTCTTCAGCATAGTAGGTGAGAACTCTGCCACTGAGACACTGTTGCCCACCCTACCATTACATTTTAGGTATCTGCCTTTTATATCCTGTATGAAGTAAAAAATGGAGTTACAAACAACCAAAAAAAAGAGTACTGGCATTTATATTTATTCCTGTCATAACCCTCATCAGAGATCTTTTTCTTGGCTTCAATCTATTATCTACCATCTTTTCCTTTCAACCTGCAGAACTCTCTTAAGCATCTTGAGGGGCCAGTTTATTGGTGATGAACTTCTTCAACTTGTGTTTACCTGGGAATGTCTTAATCTCTCCCTCATTTTTGAAAGACAGTTTTGCCAGAGATAGAATTCATAGTTGGCAGTTTTTTGCTTTGGGCACTTTAAATATATTGACCCACTGATTTACTGCCTCCATAGTTTCTAATGAGAATAAAAGATTTATTTTAACTACAGTTTATTTTCACATATTTTATTCTTTGCCTCTCTTATGTGTATGCATATAAGTCCTCAGCCCTCCCTCACTAGCCCACCATAAATATTTACTACAGCTTCTATTAGGCTGAAAACCATCATTGGGAAATGATGACAATATTACTTTAAAATGGGTTGCTTCCATATATCTTTTTTTATTGTGGAATATGGCATATATACAAAAAAGCAATAAATTTAAAAGTGCACTGCCACAATTAGTTATAGAACAGATTTCAAACTTTGGTATGAGTTACACTTCCACAATTTTAGGTTTTTCCTTTAGCTGCTCCAGGACACTGGAGACTAAAAGAAATGTCAATATAATGATTCAGCAGTTATACTCATTTGTTAAATCCTGTCATCTCTATTATAACTCCACTTTCTCCTTTCATATTCCTTCCAATCTTTAGGGTTATTTGTGCTATGCCCATTCTAACTTTTTCATGTTGGAAAGGGCTGTTGATATTAGGCATAGGGGTATAGAATTAGTTGATGTTCTGGAGAGGCTGGCCCCTCAAGGTTTTAGGACTTAACCTGGTCTAGGAACCCATCTGGAGGTTGTGGGTTTCTTGAAAGTATTCATAGTAGAGGGAACCTTTGTAGAATCTCACATAGAGCCCTAGGTATTCTTTAGGGTTGACAGGTTGGTTTTGGTTGGGGTTTGGCAAACCATGGTAAATAGCAGTAGTTAGCTGAAACTTGCATAAAAGTAGCCTCCAGAATTAACCTCTTGACTCTGTGGGGACTCTTTCAGCCTTTGATACATTATTTGTTACAATTCTTACCCCCTTTTGGTCAGGAAGGCATTGTCATCCCAAGGTGCCAGAGCCAAGCTCATCCCTGGGAGTCATATTCTACATTGCCAAGGAGACTTTGACCCATGGATGTCATGTCCCACGTAGTAGGGACAGTAATGATTTTACTTGTACAGTTGGGCTTAGAGAGAGAAGAGCTGTATCTGAGCAACAAAAGAGGTTTTTCTGAAAGTAACTCTTCGGTATAACTGCAGGTAGGCTTAGTTTCTCTGCTGTATAAATAAGCATCACAAGAGCAAGCCTCAAGATCAAGGATTTGGTCTGTTCACTTATATATTAGCTTGTTAAGGCTGCTGAAATTCAATAAACCAGAAATAGAACAGCTTTTATAAAAGGAATTTATTATGTTACAAGTATATAGTTTAAAGGCCAGAAAGTCTAAACTAAGGCATCTAGGAAATACCTTGTCTCGGGAAAGGCTGATGTCGATCACATAGGAAGGCATGTGGCTGGCATCTGTTGGTCCTTGTTCCCAGTTCTGTTGCTTCTAGGTTCTGATGCCAGTGGCTTCCTCTCTAAGTGTGTGTGGGCCTTTGCTTAGCTCCTCTAAGACACATCTCTGTGTTCTGACTTGCTTAGCATCTCCTGGGAAGGCACATGGTGATGTCTGCTGGGCATCTGCTCTCTTTGTCAGCATTCCAAGAATCTCCAACATTGGTGTCTCTGTCCTCTTTTTATTTTTTATTTATTTATTTTTAACTTTTTAGAAATTTTTATTGACATATCTTCACACTCATATAGTCCGTTTTATCTAAGACCTCCCTCTCCTGTCTTTTTTTTTTTTTTTCAACCAACGGAACTCCCTTTAGTATTTCTTGTAGAGCTGGCCTCTTGTTGAAAAATTCCCTCAGCTTTTATCTGTTGAGAATATTTTATTCTCTCCCTCACTTTTTTTTTTAAGAGTGAACTTTAAAATTTTACTGACATATTAAATAAGAGATAAATAAATCCAAATCCCTACCAATCCCTTCTATAGATGGAAAGACTCAGTAACACGAGAGAGTCAGTTCTTCCCCCAAATAATATATGAATTCAAAGCATCTCTCCCTCACTTTTGAAGGACAGTTTGGCTGGGTACAGAATTTTTGGCTGAAAGTCATTCTTCATCAGGATCTTAAATATATCATATCACTGCCTTCTCACCTCCATGGTGCTTCTGGAGTGGTCTTAACTCAGTTTTATATGGTGTCCCTTGTATGTGGTGAGTCACTTTTCTCATGCTGCTTTCAGAATTTTCTGCCTGACTGTTTAATGTGTGTCTTGTAGTAGGCCTATTTGCATTTATTCTCTTTGGGGTTCGTTGGGCGTTTTTGATCTGCATATTTATGTCTTTTATAAGTGTTGAGAAGATTTCTGTCATTTTTGCCTCAACTAGTCTTCCTATCCATTTCCTCTTCTGTTCCCCTTCTGAAATAACAATGTGATTCTTTTATTTTGGGCTTTATGTTGTCCATCATTTCCCTGAGATCCAATTCAAAATTTTCCATCATTTTTGCCATTTGTTCTTTTGTGTTTTCAAAATCAGTTGTCCTATCCTCTAGTTCACTTATACTCTTTCTTCTGTGTCTTCAAATCTGCTATTATGTGTCTCTAGTATTATTTTGTTTGGTCTACAATATTTTTCATCTCTGTCATATCTGCTATTTTCTGCTTTTTCTTCACATTCTTCTTTATGCTCTTCTAGTGGCTTCTTAATCTCCTTTATGTCATTAGCCAACACATTGAATTTATTTAATAGAGTTGTATGAACATCTTTGATTGGTTGTTCCAAAGTCAATGTTTCCTCTGGTATTTTAATGTGGTCATTCGGCTGGACTATATTTGTCTGTAGCTTCATATGGCTTGTGATTTTTCTTTGAGGTATTTAATTATTTTGATAAGGCTACTTTGGAAGTTGATTTCTTTCCGTGGTCTAAGGTTTTTTATTTGCTGTATTCGTGTGGGGCAGGAGCAGTGCATTGGTGGGGCAGGATACAGGGCTAGACCTGGGGTTTGAGTGCTGCACTCCTTTCTAAGAGTATTGGGGCTCAGGATCATTGGGGACGATGCGGGCAGACCTCGAGTGCAGGGACAGCACACATACCAGGGGTCACGGAGGCAGAGCGTGGTGGAAGGCAGAACGTGTGTGCTGTGTGTGGGGCGTGGTGTGGGTACACAGGGGTTGGGGCGTGGCAGTGTGGGGCATGGCGGTGTGGCACAGGTGCATGCTTGTGTGGGGCGCGGTGTGTGCAGAGGTCCAGGGCACACATGTCCATGTGCGTGAGGTGGGCTGGGGTGCGCATAGGTGGATTGCAGGGGGCATGGGGTGGGGTTGGGGGTCTTGGGGCATCGGGATTGGGACTCTGGTGCTTGAGGCTCGGGGATGAGAGTGGGGGTGGGATTCAGTGTGCATGGGCATGGCATTTTCAAGGGGCATGGGTGGCTTGGCTTACTTCCTTGTGTCTGGTTCCCTCTCTGTGTACTCCTAAGAGTTCTGGGCCTCCATTTGAAAAGGGGCACATTAGGTTCTTTGCACTAGCTGGATGGTCTCTGGTTCTTTACATCTCAATTCTTCAGCTTTTTCATCTAGGACCTCCTTAGGTAGTGTGAAATTCTCTTTCATGTCATTCGCAACCTGAAACCACTGTCCTGGTCATTTTTCTGTCTCTTCTCTAGCTGTTCTTTGAAGCATGTGTGAACTCAGCCTATCCTATTTGGCCATCTTCCCGCAAGTCTCTCTGCTTCCATATATGTTAAAATTAGGATCCCTGTTGTAAGCTGAAAAAGTTAATTTTCAAATGAGTTCTTAGTATACACAAATTTATGCAAATTTTTGCTTGGGATCAATTTAAAACAAAGAATACATAAAGAAATGTCAGGAATAAAGATTTTGAGGGAAAAAATGTAGTATTTAGGGTATGTATATTAATATAAATTCCTCAGTGTCTAATGTTATAGTTAGTATGAACCAAAAATCTAAAGTTCTTTTAAATTATATTTTAAAAGTTTATCTGTACAGTATTTCCAATTTTTAAGATTATATCTTCCAATATCTTAAATAAACACATTCTTGGAATTGTAACTTAGTGACGATTGTTTTAAAAGTTTTATTTTAATGTTCAATTTTTCTAGGTGGATATTCCATCTATTATAACCAAGAAGCTATTAAAAGCAGCAATGAAGCATATAGAAGTGATAGTTAAAGCTAGACAGAAAGGTAAAAGTATCTTTTACTATAGTTTGAATGATTTTTGTTTTTATACAACTTTCACATGAAATATTCAATACTGATTCATTAACTGATATAATTCCAAATGCTGTAAGAGTATTTTTTTAAACTGAAATCCCTTTCAGTAGTTTGTTAACCATGTAAGTGATTGTGAAAACTCAAGAATCTATGAAAATTAAATATACAATAGTATATTGCCCTCATATTCTGAGGTATCTCTGACATCTCTTTTCCCTTTCTCTTTCACGATTTCAACAGTTGCCCTATTCTAGTCCATCCTCAATATCACTGTCATGTTAATTTCACAATTCTCACATGTTACATCCCTATTTAATAATACTGAGTGACTGCTATAGAGTCTAAACCATCTATTTAAAACCCTTCCCTGTACACTCAAATATTCTGATAGTTTTGTCTTACTATGTATTATGCTTTTTAGCCAGGTGAACTATTTACTGTTTCTCATCTTCCTGGCTTTTTACAGGCATCAGTAAACATTGCATATGTTCAGAACTATTTACTGAATGAATGAATGGAATCTGTATGGGGGATTTTTCCTGCTCTTAGCTCAAACTAAAATGTTACTTTTTACAAAGTTAATTATATGCTATTACTTGGTTCTGTCTGAAACTAAGATTCCCTTTGTATTTGCATTTGGTATTCTTTGTCAGTGCTTTTCCAAGTATGCCTAAAGAGACCATATAGAAGAAGTTTCATGCTCATATTTTTTGGTAATTACTATGTATTATATCCCCTTCTAGAAATTCCCAGTAAGTGCTAGCAGAGCAAAAGCTCTGAGTAGTTCTTCTGTAAAAAAAAATAGCACAGGGCGGGCCACGGTGGCTCAGCAGGCAGGAATACTTGCCTGCAATGCCAGAGGGCCCAGGTTCGATTCCCGGTGCCTGCCCATGTAAAAAAAAAAAAAAACACAAATTTTGTTTAACCCAACACATACCAACCTCATTTGAGCCTGGGACCATTTTTCCCATGTGCATAATATCAATTAATATAATCAGAGCACATTTGGGAAATTATATTCTACTTAGCGCTGAACTTAAATTAAATCAAATTATTAGTTTTATTGTTTGGGGAATAGATAATTCCTCAGGTATAGAAGCATTTCGAATTGTATACCTAAAAATTATTTTTTGTTCATCTTCTAATATTATAAGTGAAAATATTTTTACTTTCAATATAGATAAAAAAGAAAAGCATATGGAAGAATTTGAATATGTGCAATTTAATTGTTCAATAAATTTTTTTTTAATTTTAATTTATTCATTATCCTATCCCTGACAAAGATGGAAACTAAAATATAGTATTTTCGTTGCAGCTATTTTGCAAAAGTTCTTTATTGTCAGAACAAAAACAAAATGGAAAGAAGTGTTTTGCTTTTTTTTTTTAATGGACTTTAATTTTTGGAACAATTTTAGGTTTACAGAAACCCTCCCTTCCCACAGTTTTCTCTTAATATTAACATCTTACATCAGCGTGGCACATTTATTATTATCAGTGTACCAATAATAATACATTATTATTAAAAAATCTATGGTTTACCTCTGTGTGTATAGTTCTATGGTTTTGACAAATTTATAATGTCATGTATGTACTCTTGCAGTATCATATTGAGTAGTTTCACTGGTCTAAAATCTGCTGTGCTGCACCTATTCATCCCTCCTGCCTCTTCCACCTGCTCCCCAAACTCCTGGCAACCACTGATATTTTTATGTTTCTCTAGTTTTGCCTGTTCTGAATGTCATATAGTTGGAATCATATATCCTTTTCAGACTGGCTTCTTTTGTTTAGCAATATACCTTTAAAGCTCCTCCATGTCTTTTTTGTGGCTTCAAAGTTCTTTTTTTTTTTTTTTTAACTTTTTAAACTGTATAATATAACATATATACAAAGCAAAGAAAGAAAAAAGCAATAGTTTTCGATGTACTCTTCACCAAGTAAGTACAGGACAAATCCCGGAGTTTATCATGGGCTACCATACCATATCTCAGATTTTTCTTCCTAGTTGCTCCAAAACATTGGAGGCCAGAAGGAATATATATATTTTTATCATCACTTTTTTTGTGTGTGAAAATAATATATATACAAAAAAGCAATAAATTTCAAAGCATAGCACAATAATTAATTGTAGAACAGATTTCAAAGTTTGATATAGGTTACAATTCTGCAATTTTAGGTTTTTACTCCTAGCTGCTGTAAGATACAGGAGGCTAAAAGAAATATCAATTTAATGATTCAGCAGTCATACTGTTTGTTAAGCCCTACTTTCTCTGTATAACTTTACCATCACTTTTGATCTTTCTCCTACTCTTTAGGAGTATTTGGGCTATGCCTATTCTAACTTCATATTGGAAGGGCTGTCAGTAATAAGGGGTAGGAAGATGGAACTAGCTGATGTTCTGAAAAGGCAGGCTTTTCTAGGTTTCAGGACTTAACTGGTCCAGGGACCCATCTGGAGGTTGTACATTTCTGGAGAGTTACCCTAGTGCATGGAACCTTTGTAGACTCTTATATATTGCCCTAAGTGTTCTTTAGGATTGGCTGGAATGGTTTTGGTTGGGGATTGGCAAGTTAGGGTAGATAGTGATGTCTGACTGAAGTTTGCATACAGCAACCTCCAGAGTGGCCTCTTGACTATTTGAACTCTCTCAGCCACTGATGCCTTATTTGTTCATTTCTGTTTATTGCTGAATATATTGTATTTTATAGAGGTGTCTCAGTTTGTTTATCCATTCACCTATTAAAGAACATATTGGTTGCCTCCACTTTTTGGCCATTATGTATGAAACTGCTGTAAGCACTTGTGTATTGATTTTTGTGTAGGAAATATTTTTAAATAAAAGTTTAATTTTTTTCTAAAGAAAAAAATGCTTTGAACTCAGGCTATAAATAAATGGAGCCATCTTTTTATTTTTAGTTGAATTGATCAGTTTAATGAAATCCCCAAGTTATTCTGTCTTTATGAGAGTGATATGTATAAACGCATCATTTGAGATTAATTTTTTGAATTTGACTGAGGGAAGAGTGGCTCATTTCCTATTGTTCATGTAAACAGGAATCCTGAATTATAAAATCTCCATAGTGTGCTAGATAGGATTCATTAACATTGCAGTTAATGAAATCCATAGAAATAAAAGGCCAGTAAATTAGGAGGAATCCAATTTTATTCAAAGTTCCTGGTATTCTAAATATTATAACTATGTATTCAATAGGTTTATTAAAAGGGTTTTCACATTTCTGATTTCTCACTTCTTTGCTGTACTAATATGTTTTCTAGTCCCACAGTTGTACAGGAAATGATTAAAAGTTCATTTCTTCATCCTTAATTGCCCTTATTGTTCTGGTGTTTTGTGCTTAATCTGCATGTTGCCAGTAGAGAATATATAGTAGATTTCTGTATGTAAGTTCTGTCAGGGCCTTAGAAGCATTAGAAGCATTGGTTTAATTTAAATTCACTATTAATTGGGCAGAAGGACTTTACACTAGTCTTTCATCCTGAAGGTATCTCTTTGCTATGGATTTTGGATACTTTCCTTTCATGATCTGAAAACTGTCAACTAATTATACAGTAGGTATACTGATGACTAGAGGGTATTACTCCATGCTGTTTTCAGCATCTCTATTTTGCACATATTCTTAATTTAACTAAAGGTGGTGTTTTTTCCTATATTTTTAAAATCTTTTGCCTGATCCCTTTGTTTCTCATTACCTAGGACTTCAAAAGTGTCTCACATCTGACGAATGTTGAGTGGATTCCAATGTAGTGATTTAATTTATATATTTAAATTGTGTGTGAATGTTAATCACACAAAACGCAATTAGATATTTTGCGTAATGACTTTTCAGCAATAATAACCATTTAGACTCTTGTAAAGCCTACTTTTAAAATTTAATTCACAATTTTTAGGTTCAGTTCTGTGGCTGTGCTTTATTAGTATAACTAGATGGAATTTTTTTTCTTTGAAAGGATTTTTCCAATTAATTTGGTACTTAAATTTTTACAGTCTTGAAATGCTTTCATATCCCTTGCAATAATCCTGTATGCTCAGATTATTCGCCCTGTTTTACTGATTTGGAAACTGAGGCTTAAAGGCATTATTATATAATTTGTTCAAGATCATATCACTTAGTCAAGAAGCTGAATTGGAATTTAACCTAGCTTAGTCTTCTGATTTTAAATCCCATGCTCATGATGCAAATTTTTAAAAGACCAGTGCCTCGACATCTTGGGGGAAAAAAAGCATGGCAAATAATTTTAAGTACACTCCATGCAAAACCAAAGTCCTTTTTTGCCAGTCCTGCTTTTATACCTCAGGTACTGATAGCCTTCTTTCCCTTACTTAGTAAACACATGAATAGAAGGCAGACTTTCCTTTTTGGTAGCTTGCTGGTGTTCTCTTTTAATAAAAATAGAAGTAAATAGTTCCAAAATGAATGCCATTAAATTAGAGTTGCGGTTCCCTACATGGACTTCAAGATTTTAGCAGTTAACACAGAATGTAGAAACGTGAAATCATGACTTGTCTTTCCACATAGTCTTTTGAAGTGTATAAAAAGAAATGATAATGCTATTATTTTTAAGTTTTAAAATATTTGTTTAGTAAATGATCCTTTTTTTTTTTTAACTTTTTTATTGTATAGTATAACATATATACAAAGCAGAGAAATAAAAAAGCAATAGTTTTCAAAGCACTATTCAACAAAAAGTTTCAGGACAGATCCCAGAGTTTATCGTGGCCTACCATATGGTCCTCTCTGATGTTTCCTTCTAGCTGTGCCAGAATATAGGAGGCTAGAAGGCTTAAATATCCTTTTATCACCACAGTTGACTTTTTTCCTTTCTTTTTTTGTGAAAAATAACATATATACAAAAAAGCAATAAATTTCAAAGCACAGCACCACAATTAGTTGTAGAACATCTTTCAGAGTTTGACATGGGTTACAATTCTGCAATTTTAGCTTTTTACTTTTAGCTGCTCTAAGACGCTGAAGACTAAAAGAGATAACAATTTAATGATTCAGCAGTCATATTCATTTGTTATTCCTGTCTTCTCTGTATAACTCCACCATCACCTTGGATCTTTCTATCCCTCTCTTTAGGGGTGTTTGGGCTATGGTCATTCTAACTTTTTGATGTTTGACGCGTCTGTCACTGATTTGGGGAAGGGAGATGGAACTATCTGATGATGCTTTGGAAAGGCTGGGCCCTCTAGGTTTCAGGACTTATCTGGTCCAGTGACCCATCTGGAGATTGTAGGTTTCTGGAAAGTTACACTTGTGCATGGAACCCTTGTTATATATATATGTATGTATATATGTATATGTGTATTTTTTTAAATTTTATTTTTTTAAATATCAAAAAACACCTAACAAATGCAAACATTCCTACTTTGATAATTCTGTTCTACATATATGATCAGTAATTAACAGTATCATCACATAGTTGCATATTCATCACCATGATCATTTCTTGGAACATTTGCATCTATTCAGAAAAAGAAATAAAACGAAAACAGAAAAAAAATTTATACATACCATGCCCCTTACACCTCCCTTTCATTGATCATTAGCATTTCAAACTAAATTTATTTTAACATTTGTTCCCCCTATTATTTATTTTTGGAATCTTATGTATTGCCCTAAGTGTTCTTTAGGATTGACTGGAATGGTCCTGCTTGGGGTTATGGTAGGTAGCAATGCCTAACTGAAGCTTGCCGTATAGCAACTTTCACAGTAGTCTCTCGATTCTGTTTGAATCTGATACTTTATTAGCCACTGATACTTTATTAGTTACACTTCTTTTCCTCCTTTTGGTCAGGATGGAGTTGTTGATCCCGTGGTGCCAGGGCTGGGTTCATCCCTGGGAGTCATCTCCCATGTTGCCGGGGAGACTTTCACCCCTGGATATCATGTCCCATGTTCTAGTTTGCTAGCTGCTAGAATGCAATATACCAGAAACGGAACGGCTTTTAACAAGGGGAATTTAATGAGTTGCTAGTTTACAGTTCTAAGGCCAAGAAAATGTCCCAGTTAAAACAAGTCTATAGAAATGTCCAATCAAAGGCATACAGGGAAAGATACCTTGGTTCAAGAAGGCTGATGAAGTTTAGGGTTTCTCTGTCAAATGAGAAAGCACATGGTGAACACAGTCAGGGCTTCTCTCTCAGCTGGAAGGGCACATGACGAATACGGCGTCATCTGCTAGCTTCCTCTCCTGGCTTCCGGTTTCATGAAGCTCCCCGGGAGGCGTTTTCCTTCTTTGTCTCCAAAGGTCGCTGGCTGGTGGACTCTCTGCTTCGTAGTGTTGCTCTCTCTGAATCTCTCATTCTCCAAAATATTTCCTCTTTTATAGGACTCCAATAAACCAATCAAGACCCACCCAAATGGGTGGAGACATGTCGTCCCCTAATCCAGTTTAACAACCATTCTTGACTAAATCACATCATCCAGGGAGATGATCTCATTGCAGTTTCAAACAGTATTGAATAGAGATTATTCTACCTTTATGAAATGGGATTTATATTAAAACATGGCTTTTCTTAGGGGGCATGCTTCCTTTCAAACCAGCACGTCCCACATAGGGGAAAGGACCACATCTGAGCAACAAAAGAGGTCCTCCAAAAGTAACTCTTAGGCATACCTAGGTAGTCTAAGCTTCTCCACTACCTGCATAAGCTTCACAAGAGTAAAATCAAGATCAACTGCATGCTTACTGATTTGGGTATCCCTATAGTTTGACACAGTATCAGGGGATTTCCTTATGGTAAAGTTTAATAGTACCAAATATTTTCTCCCATCCCACAAGGGACTTTGCCAATACTTTTTGATTATCTGCTTAATATACTCTACGATGTATCCAGACATTACATTAAGCTATACAGGATATAAGGACCTCTTTCTTATTCTGGGCTCCCTGTGTTTCAGTTGTTCACATGAACTATACAGACAGGTTGAGTTAGATTATGTGCTACAGAAAATTTTGGTTCCAGACCAAATAAACCTTTCTTCCTTTGTTCTCAAAGAGTAAGTGTGGTCCTAAAATACAGACATTGTCTTCCTTACAATTGTGACCTGAATTACTTCAAGCCCAACCTGATCGGCTTCATTCTTATCTCTAAATATCAGGTTTTATATATACATATATATATATGTATAACAGCCTCTTGAAATCCAGAAATAATAATTGCCACTCTAATTAAATTAATAACTGGTCTTTTTTTAAAAAAAAGGTCTTTAGTATAACTTTCATCATTAGTTAATATTCATTAAGTAGTTTTACAAATATTAACTTAGGTCTGTTCTTGGCCTTCTACAGTTTTGTACTTCTCATGTCTCTAACAAGAGCCAAGACAATTTAACAGAGGAAGACACAGTTTCTATAATATAATTGCTTTAAAAGGTTACCTGGATAATACTGATCTGAAAGCAAATACAAATAAAGATTTTTGAGAAGAGTGTTTTTGTATTTGCAGAGGATGAACAAGATGTGAGGTCTGATAATAGACATTATATATGAAAAATGTTTTTTGTAGTTTTTTCTACATTTAAATAATTTGCTTTTGTTATTTAATATAATTTGTAGAGTAGTGATACAAATCTAAATTCTTGTTTGCCAAGGGAAGAAAGATCTTTTTTCAATTTATTGCAAAATAAACTTCTAGCAAAGAGGAATTTCTTTCTTCATAAATCCTGTTTGTGAAGTTTTACTATGGGATGCATATTGGAAGTAGAGGAAGGCTTGGAGAGGAATGATTAGGTTGAATGATTTTCTGTTTGTGGAAATGGCTGAAATTATTTAATGTTGCATAAGTTGCTTCAACATATATATATTTTTTCTTCTTTAAATCTTTATTTATAGTAAAAAGTACGGAGTTTTTACAGCAAGCTGCTTTAGAAGAATATGGTCCAGAACTTCATGTGGCTTTGAGAAGTCGAAGAGATGAATTGCACTATTTAAGGAAACTTACTGAACTACTTTTTCCTTATATTTTGCCTCCTAAAGCAACAGATTGCAGGTATAAATAGATTGGAAAATGTTGTAGCAATGTTTACAAACCATGCCATATATATATATATATTTCTATACCTGATTATAATTAGGAGTTCACTAAAGCTTGAGGTTATCTTAGGAATTGATTAGTTTTCCACTTAAACAAATATAATTTATCAAGTTTTGAAATACCAATTTAGTGAGGTGCTAGGTTTTTATGGTGTATTGTGTTGTATTACTTGGAATTTTCTCTTGAAAACTAACCTTAGAAAATCAAAGATAAATATGAATAAATTAATTTTATTTTTTAACACCATGCTTGTTTCTTGTTCCTGTTTTCACATGCACATTATGACTCACATGGTAGAAACACATTAAACAAATTATGCAGAGAAGGTTGGAGTTTAAGGTATCCATCTGGGAAGAATAATTAGGGGGCATCTTGTCTATTCTTGATTTTGGCATTCATGTTTATGTAATTCCCTAGTTAGCTCCTTAATCTTACTCTAATAATCTTTAATGGAGAAACCATTGCTTGTTTTTAGTGGTGTATTTTAAATATTATTTTCTTCTATGTCTTAGTATATTTTCAGTATTTTAATATGAAAATATTCTTTTGAAGAGATTAATTTATAATATACTAGTTTTAAGTATCAACTTGAAAATATATTAAATATTTTAAATACTTTCTCCTGCTGAGGAAATACTATTACTATTTTTCTCTTAAATAGTATTTTCTTTTAACAAAGTAGGGACTACAAGACCTTTGCAGAACCTAGGAATAAAAAAAGTGTTGTCTCTGGGTCAACAGTATTAGCATTACTTGAGAACTTGTTAGAAGCACTGAATCTTGAGTACCACCCGAAACCTACAAACACTGTATTTAACAAAATCATCAGATAATTCGTGTGTACTTGAAAGTTAAGAACTGCTGTAAGTTACTAAATATATACATTATTGTTTCTTTTTCCAGATGCTTGACATTACTTTTAAGAGAGATCCTGTCTGGTTCTGTGTTCCTTCCTTCTTTGGATTTCCTAGCTGATCCAGTAAGATTTTCTTTTTTTCCCTCACATGGGCAGGCACCAGGAATTGAACCTGGGTCTCTGGCGTGGCAGGCAAGAACTCTGCCACTGAGCCACCATGGCCCATCCTGATCCAATAAGATTTCCAAGAATAATTTATAAACATTTTAAATGCCAAAATTAGAATAGCTTTTCTTTGTACATTTTTACAAAGGTTGAGAATCTGCATTGTTGGTTTTTAAAAAGTTGTGTCTATGTAATATCTAAGTTTTGATGCTTACCACTGTCCTATTTGTTGCTTCATTTTTCTAGAAACTTTCATAATATGATAAATGTTTTTAGAATTCTGGAAGGACTATAGTAATAGAATCATTTTGATATATTTATTATTTTCCATTAGGATACTGTGAATCATCTGCTTATCATCTTCATAGATGATAGTCCAGTGAGTATTAAACATTTGTGAATGTATTTCAAATTGCATTGAATTTTAATTCATGTCTGTTAAATCAAGTGGGAATTTTACTGAATTGATTCTCTTTTTCAAAGCCTGAAAAAGCAACAGAACCGGCTTCCCCTTTGGTTCCATTCTTGCAGAAATTTGCAGAACCTAGAAATAAAAAGCCATCTGTAAGTAATTTCAGCAGTAACTTACATTGTTTTGTATATAAACAGTTTTTTGAAGTATTTATGTAGCCTTAACTTTATCTTTCTCCAATGTTGTATCAAGGTGCTGAAGTTGGAATTGAAGGAAATCAGAGAGCAACAAGATCTTTTATTTCGTTTTATGAACTTTCTGAAACAAGAAGGAGCAGTACATGTGTTGCAATTTTGTCTGACTGTGGGTGAGGCTTACTGTATACTTTACCAAAGTTATTTTGTAACTTTTAAACTTATTTGAATATTTAGATCAGATCCAGTGTTGTGGTAATCATCTATCATCTTACTTAATTTTGTTTACTAGATGTTCCAGGAGGACCTGTGCGCTTCTTCCAAGTGTCACTCCTTTCCAGATTGGAATATAATCTATTACTGACTTTAGTCAAATAAGCAGGACAAAAAAAAAAACCCCAAAGTTCAATATAATGAGAATATATTAAAGACTCCATCAGTAGCCAATATCAGTAGCATTCTATCACAGGTTTTTAAGGATTTTTCAATATAAACATGTTTTATTTTGCTTACAAGCTCTGTAACATCTCGTATTGTTGTATTTTTGATAAACTTTATGATTGTATGAAAAAATTAATTTTTTAATGTGCATTTTTTTTCTTTCCTGGTGCATGGTCTGGGAATTGAACTTGGGCCTCCCACATGGAAAGCAAGCATTCTACCACTGGCAATTTCTTTTTAAATTATAACAATTAAAAAATACTGAGATACAGTTTCCATCCATGAAGCACATGAAATGCAAATGCATAGTTTGATCAGTTTTAACAAATGTGTATATCTGTGTACCTACACCTTTATTAAGATTTAGAACATTTCCATTATTCTGCAGAGTTTTCTTAAGGATCTTCCCAAGCCAATCACCGCTCACCCCTACCACAGCAATCACTAGCTCAATTTCTCTTACCATATTAAGTCCGTTAAATTTCATTGTATAAGTGGAATCGCATTGTATGTATTCTTTTTTTTTTTTTTTATATTTTTTTTTTATTAATTAAAAAAAGAATTAACAAAACAATTAGAAATCATTCCAATCTACATGTACAATCAGTAATTCTTAATAACATCACATAGTTGCATATTCATCATTTCTTAGTACATTTGCATCGATTTAGAAAAAGAAATAAAAAGACAACAGAATAAGAATTAAAACAATAATAGAAAGAAAAAAAACAAAAAAAACAAAAACAAAAAACCTATACCTCACATGCAGCTTCATTCAGTGTTTTAACATAATTGCATTACAATTGGGTAGTATTGTGCTGTCCATTTCTGAGTTTTTATATCCAGTCCCGTTGTACAGTCTGTATCCCTTCATCTCCAATTATCCCTTCTCTTTTTTTTTTTTTTTTTAATTAACGGAAAAAAAGAAATTAACCCAACATTTAGAGATCATACCATTCTACACATGAAATCATTAATTCTTAACATCATCACATAGCTGCATGATCATCATTTCTTAGTACATTTGCATTGGTTTAGAAGAACTAGCAACATAACCAAAAAAGATATAGAATGTTAATATAGAGAAAAAAATAAAAGTAATAATAGTAAAATCAAACAAAACAACACAAAACAAAACAAAAACCTATAGCTCAGATGCAGCTTCATTCAGTGTTTTAACATGATTACTTTACAATTAGGTATTATTGTGCTGTCCATTTTTGAGTTTTTGTATCTAGTCCTGTTGCACAGTCTGTATCCCTTCAGCTTCAATTACCCATTGTCTTACCCTGTTTCTAACTCCTGCTGAACTCTGTTACCAATGACATATTTCAAGTTTATTCTCGAATGTCCGTTCACATCAGTGGGACCATACAGTATTTGTCCTTTAGTTTTTGGCTGGATTCACTCAGCATAATATTCTCTAGGTCCATCCATGTTATTACATGGTTCATAAGTTTATCTTGTCTTAAAGCTGCATAATATTCCATCGTATGTATATACCACAGTTTGTTTAGCCACTCTTCTGTTGATGGAGATTTTGGCTGTTTCCATCTCTTTGCAATTGTAAATAATGCTGCTATAAACATTGGTGTGCAAATGTCCGTTTGTGTCTTTGCCCTTAAGTCCTTTGAGTAGATACCTAGCAATGGTATTGCTGGGTCGTATGGCAATTCTATATTCAGCTTTTTGAGGAACCGCCAAACTGCCTTCCACAGTGGTTGCACCCTTTGACATTCCCACCAACAGTGGATAAGTGTGCCTCTTTCTCCGCATCCTCTCCAGCACTTGTCATTTTCTGTTTTGTTGATAATGGCCATTCTGGTGGGTGTGAGATGATATCTCATTGTGGTTTTGATTTGCATTTCTCTAATGGCCAGGGACATTGAGCATCTCTTCATGTGCCTCTTGGCCATCCGTATTTCCTCTTCTGAGAGGTGTCTGTTCAAGTCTTTTTCCCATTTTGTAATTGGGTTGGCTGTCTTTTTGTTGTTGAGATGAACAATCTCTTTATAAATTCTGGATACTAGACCTTTATCTGATATATCATTTCCAAATATTGTCTCCCATTGTGAAGGCTGTCTTTCTACTTTCTTGATGAAGTTCTTTGATGCACAAAAGTGTTTAATTTTGAGGAGTTCCCATTTATTTATTTCCTTCTTCAGTGCTCTTGCTTTAGGTTTAAGGTCCATAAAACCGCCTCCAGTTGTAAGATCCATAAGATATCTCCCAACATTTTCCTCTAACTGTTTTATGGTCTTAGACCTAATGTTTAGATCTTTGATCCATTTTGAGTTAACTTTTGTATAGGGTGTGAGAGATGGGTCTTCTTTCATTCTTTTGCATATGGATATCCAGTTCTCTAGGCACCATTTATTGAAGAGACTGCTCTGTCCCAGGTGAGTTGGCTTGACTGCCTTATCAAAGATCAAATGTCCATAGATGAGAGGGTCTATATCTGAGCACTCTATTCGATTCCATTGGTCGATATATCTATCTTTATGCCAATACCATGCTGTTTTGACCACTGTGGCTTCATAATATGCCTTAAAGTCAGGCAGCGCGAGACCACCAGCTTCGTTTTTTTTCCTCAAGATGTTTTTAGCAATTCGGGGCACCCTGCCCTTCCAGATAAATTTGCTTATTGGTTTTTCTATTTCTGAAAAATAAGCTGTTGGGATTTTGATTGGTATTGCATTGAATCTGTAAATCAATTTAGGTAGGATTGACATCTTAACTATATTTAGTCTTCCAATCCATGAACACGGTATGCCCTTCCATCTATTTAGGTCTTCTGTGATTTCTTTTAGCAGTTTTTTGTAGTTTTCTTTATATAGGTTTTTTGTCTCTTTAGTTAAATTTATTCCTAGGTATTTTATTCTTTTAGTTGCAATTGTAAATGGGATTCGTTTCTTGATTTCCCCCTCAGCTTGTTCATTACTAGTGTATAGAAATGCTACAGATTTTTGAATGTTGATCTTGTAACCTGCTACTTTGCTGTACTCATTTATTAGCTCTAGTAGTTTTGTTGTGGATTTTTCCAGGTTTTCGACGTATAGTATCATATCGTCTGCAAACAGTGATAGTTTTACTTCTTCCTTTCCAATTTTGATGCCTTGTATTTCTTTTTCTTGTCTAATTGCTCTGGCTAGAACCTCCAACACAATGTTGAATAACAGTGGTGATAGTGGACATCCTTGTCTTGTTCCTGATCTTAGGGGGAAAGTTTTCAATTTTTCCCCATTGAGGATGATATTAGCTGTGGGTTTTTCATATATTCCCTCTATCATTTTAAGGAAGTTCCCTTGTATTCCTATCTTTTGAAGTGTTTTCAACAGGAAAGGATGTTGAATCTTGTCGAATGCCTTCTCTGCATCAATTGAGATGATCATGTGATTTTTCTGCTTTGATTTGTTGATATGGTGTATTACATTAATTGATTTTCTTATGTTGAACCATCCTTGCATACCTGGGATGAATCCTACTTGGTCATGATGTATAATTCTTTTAATGTGCTGTTGGATACGATTTGCTAAAATTTTATTGAGGATTTTTGCATCTGTATTCATTAGAGAGATTGGTCTGTAGTTTTCTTTTTTTGTAATATCTTTGCCTGGTTTTGGTATGAGGGTGATGTTGGCTTCATAGAATGAATTAGGTAGTTTTCCCTCCACTTCGATTTTTTTGAAGAGTTTGAAGAGAATTGGTACTAATTCTTTCTGGAACGTTTGGTAGAATTCACATGTGAAGCCATCTGGTCCTGGACTTTTCTTTTTAGGAAGCTTTTGAATGACTAATTCAATTTCTTTACTTGCGATTGGTTTGTTGAGGTCATCTATGTCTTCTTGAGTCAAAGTTGGTTGTTCATGTCTTTCCAGGAACCCGTCCATTTCCTCTAAATTGTTGTATTTATTAGCGTAAAGTTGTTCATAGTATCCTGTTATTACCTCCTTTATTTCTGTGAGGTCAGTAGTTATGTCTCCTCTTCCATTTCTGATCTTATTTATTTGCATCCTCTCTCTTCTTCTTTTTGTCAATCTTGCTAAGGGCCCATCAATCTTATTGATTTTCTCATAGAACCAACTTCTGGCCTTATTGATTTTCTCTATTGTTTTCATGTTTTCAATTTCATTTATTTGTGCTCTAATCTTTGTTATTTCTTTCCTTTTGCTTGCTTTGGGGTTAGCTTGCTGTTCTTTCTCCAGTTCTTCCAAATGGATAGTTAATTCCTGAATTTTTGCCTTTTCTTCTTTTCTGATATAGGCATTTAGAGCAATAAATTTCCCTCTTAGCACTGCCTTTGCTGCGTCCCATAAGTTTTGATATGTTGTGTTTTCATTTTCATTCGCCTCGAGGTATTTGCTAATTTCTCTTGCAATTTCTTCTTTGACCCAGTCGTTGTTTAGGAGTGTGTTGTTGAGCCTCCACGTATTTGTGAATTTTCTGGCACTCTGTCTATTATTGATTTCCAACATCATTCCTTTATGGTCCGAGAAAGTGTTGTGTAAGATTTCAATCTTTTTAAATTTGTTAAGACTTGCTTTGTGACCCAGCATATGGTCTATCTTTGAGAATGATCCATGAGCACTTGAGAAAAAGGTGTATCCTGCTGTTGTGGGATGTAATGTCCTATAAATGTCTATTAAGTCTAGTTCATTTATAGTAATATTCAGATTTTCTATTTCTTTGTTGATCCTCTGTCTAGATGTTCTGTCCCTTGATGAGAGTGGTGAGTTGAAGTCTCCAACTATTATGGTATATGAGTCTATTTCCCTTTTCAATGTTTGCAGTATATTCCTCACGTATTTTGGGGCATTCTGATTCGGTGCGTAAATATTTATGATTGTTATGTCTTCTTGTTTAATTGTTCCTTTTATTAGTATATAGTGTCCTTCTTTGTCTCTTTTAACTGTTTTACATTTGAAGTCTAATTTGTTGGATATTAGTATAGCCACTCCTGCTCTTTTCTGGTTGTTATTTGCATGAAATATCTTTTCCCAACCTTTCACTTTCAACCTATGTTTATCTTTGGGTCTAAGATGTGTTTCCTGTAGACAGCATATAGAAGGATCCTGTTTTTTAATCCATTCTGCCAATCTATGTCTTTTGATTGGGGAATTCAGTCCATTGACATTTAGTGTTATTACTGTTTGGATAATATTTTCCTCTAACATTTTGCCTTTTGTATTATATATATCATATCTGATTTTCCTTCTTTCTACACTCTTTTCCATATCTCTCTCTTCTGTCTTTTTGTATCTGACTCTAGTGCTCCCTTTAGTATTTCTTGCAGAGCTGGTCTCTTGGTCACAAATTCTTTCAGTGACTTTTTGTCTGAGAATGTTTTAATTTCTCCCTCATTTTTGAAGGATAATTTTGCTGGATATAGGAGTCTTGGTTGGCAGTTTTTCTGTTTTAGTATTTTAAATATATCATCCCACTGTCTTCTAGCTTCCATGGTTTCTGCTGAGAAATCTACACAAAGTCTTATTGGGTTTCCCTTGTATGTAATGGATTGTTTTTCTCTTGCTGCTTTCAAGATCTTCTCTTTCTCTTTGACCTCTGACATTCTAACTAGTAAGTGTCTTGGAGAACGCCTATTTGGGTCTAATCTCTTTGGGGTGCGCTGCACTTCTTGGATCTGTAATTTTAGGTCTTTCATAAGAGTTGGGAAATTTTCAGTGATAATTTCTTCCATTAGTTTTTCTCCTCCTTTTCCCTTCTCTTCTCCTTCTGGGACACCCACAACACGTATATTTGTGCGGTTCATATTGTCCTTGAGTTCCCTGATACCCTGTTCAAATTTTTCCATTCTTTTCCCTATAGTTTCTGTTTCTTTTTGGAATTCAGATGTTCCATCCTCCAAATCACTAATTCTATCTTCTGTCTCTTTAAATCTATCATTGTAGCTATCCATTATTTTTTCTATGTTTGCTACTTTATCCTTCACTTCCATAAGTTCTGCGATTTGTTTTTTCAGTTTTTCTATTTCTTCTTTATGTTCAGCCCATGTCCTCTTCATGTCCTCCCTCAATTTATCGATTTCATTTTTGAAGAGGTTTTCCATTTCTGTTCGTATATTCAGCATTAGTTGTCTCAGCTCTTGTGTCTCATTTGAGCTATTGGTTTGTTCCTTTGACTGAGCCATATTCTCAATCTTTTGAGCGTGGACAGTTATCTTCTGCTGCTGGCGTCTGGGCATTTATTCAGATTTCTCTTGGTGTTGGACCCAGCAAGGTTGTAATATTTTTCTGTGAAATCTCTGGGTTCTGTTTTTCTTATCCTGCCCAGTAGGTGGCGCTCGTGGCACCCGTTTGTCTGCGGGTCCCACCAGTAAAAGGTGCTGTGGGACCTTAAACTTTGGAAAACTCTCGCCGTCCTGGGGGTTCGCTAGCCGAAACGGCTTGAGCCGGCCCGGGGTCCGAACGCAGGGAGGGTTGCTGGTCGCCGCAGCCAGGGAAAGAGCCCGTCCGAATTTCCTAGTCAGCCCTGGGCAACAAGCGTGGCGGGAGGGCGCCAGCAGCAGCGGCCCGCCCGAGAGAGTGCACGTTCCCCGGGAGTCACGGGTTTGGAAGGGGCCTCCCCCACCCGTCACCGTTCTCCGCGGCCTGGGGGTTTCCGATCCAATTCTCTCAGTTGGTCCGGGGGCTGCGCGTGGTGTGGGCGCCAGCCGTCTTTGTTTCAGGGGACCGCCTCTCCAATTCTCCCAGCCGGCCCGGGAAGGGGGAAGGGAGTAACTCCGGCCGCTTGCCACCCCGCCCGGTAAGGCCCGCGCGCCTCGGCGATCTCACCCGAGCTGCTTCTCTCAGCCAGCCAGCCGTTCCAGGATGGGGTACGCTGTCTTTTTTATCTCTGTTGTGGCTTTGGGCGCTTTCTGTATCGTTTCTACTCCCCTAGTAGGTGTCCTGGAGAAGAAACTAAGATCCGCGCGTCTTACTAAGCCGCCATCTTCCAGGAAGTCCTGTATGTATTCTTGTACCTGACTTCATTCTCTCAGGATAGTGCTTTTTTATGATTCATCCATATTGTTATATGGATCAGTAGTTCTTTGTGTTTGCTGAATAGTATTTCATTGTATTGACATACTACAGTTTGTTTATCCATTCTCCTTGTAGAGAGATATATGGACTGCTTCCACTTTTGGGCTTTTCGAAATAATGCAGCTATGAACATACTTGTACAGAGTTTTCTGTGGGTATGTGTAATAACTGGGTGTGGAATTGCAAGGTTATTGGGTAGATATATCTTTAATTTTATAAGAAACCTGCCAAATTAATTTCCAAAGTGGGTGTACCATTTTATACTCCTACCAGTGTGTGAGTTCTCGTTGTTCCATATCTTCACCAAAATTTGTCTGTCTTTTTAATTTTAGCCATTCTAGTGAATATGTGGTACTATCTCATTGTAGTTTTAATTTGCATTTTCTAATGAGTAATAATGTTGAAACTCTGTTGTGTTTATTTACCACTAGAATGTCTTCTTATGAAAGTGTTTTGGTTTGAGAAAGCTGCTAGAATGTACTATACTACAAATGGATTGGCTTTTTTACAGGAGATTTATTTGGTTACAAATTGACAGTTTTAGGGCCACGAAAATGTTTAAATTAGCAAGAGGATATTTTCACTTAGAAAAGGTTGATTGCATTCTTTTTTTTTTTTTTTTTTTAAATGTGGAAGGCACATGGTGATGTTTGCCCTCCTATCCAGAGTTGGTTTTAAAATGGCTTTTTTTAGTTCTTGTAGGTCCTTTTGGCTTTTGCTGGGGTGTTGTATTTTTTGTTTGTTTGTTTTTTTGTTTAGCGTTTTTTGCTTAGCTTTATCTTTCTGGTTTCTGTGTCAGCCCTGAGTTTTCTCTGTGTTTTTTTGTCTGTTATTTTTGTCATAGAGGATTGTAGTAAAAGGATTAAAACCAACCTTGTTTTGACTGGGTTGCATCTCCATGGAAACAACCTAACTGAAAGATCCCACCCACAATACATCTGTACCCACAAGATTAGCTTAGAAGAATGTGGCATTTCTGGGATACATAATGGTTTCAAACCAGCACATTCCACAAATTTATAAAAGTGTCTCATGTAACTGTGAGAATCTAGAGTCCAAAATCTGTAGGGCAGACTGTGAAGCTGACGATTCCAATGGAGGGTCTGGACAAACTCCGTAGGAGAGGTTTTCTGGCCAAAGCAGGAAGAGAGCCTGTCTCTTCTGAATCCTCCTTAAAAGGCTTCCAGCGATTAGATTAAGCATCAGTCATTGCAGAAGACACTCCCCTTGGCTGATTACAGATGGAGTCAGCTGTGGATGTAGCCAATGTGGTCATGATTTAATTCTATGAAATGGCCTTGTTCTAGTTTGCTAGCTTCCGGAATGCAACAAATCAGAAACAGAATGGCCTTTACAAAGGGGAATTTAATTGGTTACAGTTCTAAGGCTGAGAAAATGTACCAATTAAAACAAGTCTATAGACATGTCCAATCAAAGGCATCCATCCAGGGAAAGATACCTTGGTTCAAAAAGGCTGATGAAGTTCAGGGTTTCTCTTTCAAGTGAGAAGGCATGTGGTGAACACAGGGCTTCTCTCTCAGCTGGAAGGGCACATGGCAGTATGGCACATGGTGAATACGGCATCATCTGCTAGCTTTCTCTACTGGCTGCCTGTTTCATGAAGCTTCCCAGGAGGCGTTTTCCTTCTTCGTCTCCAAAGTTTGCTGGCTCGTGGACTCTCTGCTTCATGGTGCTGCAGCATTCTCTGCTCTCTCCAAATCTCTCTCATTCTCCAAAATGTTTCCTCTTTTATACCACTCCAGAAACTAATCAAGATCCACCCAAATGGGTGGAGACATGTTGTCACCTAACCCAGTTTAACAACCACTCTTGATTAAATCACATCTCCAGGGACATGATCTGATTACAGTTTCGAAAATACAGTATTGAATAGGAATTTATTTTGCCTCTATGAGATGGGATTTAGATTAAAACATGGCTTTTTAGGGGACAAACATCCTTTCAAACCAGCACAGTCCTCATAGCAAAAGAGAGGCCTGCGCTTGCCCAACCAGACAAATATGTACCACCACCTGGCCAAGTTGACATATGAACCTGACCATGACACTATCCTGTTTCTATCTCCTAATAATCTGTGTTCCTAACTGCAATTCTCCAAGTTCAGTCATTGATGTTAGTACACATCAGTGAGACATACAGTTTTTGTCTTTTTGTTTCTGGCTAATTTCACTCAGTAATGTCCTCAAGGTCCATCCATGTTGTTACATGCCTTGTGACTTTATTTTGTCTTACAGCTGCGTAGTATTCCATCATATGTATATACCACAGCTTGTTCAGCCACTCATCTGTTGATGGGCATTTAGGCTGTTTCCATCTCTTGGCAATTTTAAATAATGCTGCTCTAAACATTGGTGTGCAAAGGTCTGTTTGTTTCCTCTACCTCATGTCCTCTGAATAGATGCCTAGCAATGGTATTGCTGGATCATATGGCAGTTCTATACTTAGCTTCCTGAGAAACTGCCAAACTGCCTTCCACAGCGTTTGTACCATTTTATATTCCCACCAACAGTGGATAAGTGTCCGTCTTTCTCCACATCCTCTCCAGCACTAGTCTTAACATTTTTTTTATTGTGAAAAATAACATATACAAAAAAGCAATAAACTTCCAGGTACATTTTAACAAGTAGTTATACCAGAGATTTTAAAGCTTCAGAAGGGTTACAATTCCATGGTTTTTCATTTTTTCTTGTAGCTACTCCAAGACACTGGAGATCAAAAGAAATATCAGTATATTGATTCAGCAGTCATATTTATTTGTTAAATCTTATGTTCTCTCTCTTTTTTTCTTCTCTTGTGAAAAATAACATATACAAAACAATAAATTTCAGAATATACCGCAACAATGAGTTGTAGAACAGATTTCAGAGTTTGGTATGGGTTACAGTTCCACAGTTTTAGGTTTTTCTTTCTAGTTCCTCTAAGGTACTGGAGACTAAAAGAGATATCAGTATACTGATTCAGCACTCATACTCATTTGTTAAACCCAATCTTCTATGTTGAACTCCACCATCAGTTTTGATCTATCTCTTGTTCTTTAGGGGTATTTGGGCTATGGCCATTCTTACTTTTTTCATGTTGGAAGTGGCTGTCAATAATATGGGATAGGGAGATGGAATTAGTTGATATTCTGGAAAGGTTGGCCCCTCTGCATGTCAGGACTTATCTGGTCCAGGGACCCATTGAGGTTGTAGGCTTTTGGAAAGTTACCCTAGTACATGGAACTTTTGTAGAATCTTAAAATGACCTAGGTTTGGTAGGGATGGTTTTGGTTGGGGTTTGGCAAGTTAAGTCTAACTGAAGTTTGCGTAAGAGTGATCTCCAGAGTACCTCTTAACACTGTTTGAACTCTTTCAGCCACTGATACCTTATTTGTTACATATCTTTTCCCTTTTTTGGTCAGGATGGCATTGTTGATCCCATGGTGCCAGGGGGAATCCTTGCTTTTTCTGAAATGGCTGACTGGTTCCAAGTTTGGCTAAATTCTCACATGCGGCACTATTCTCTGGGGTCTCACTTCCTGGAAGCCCAGAATTGTCCAGACCATCAATATCTGGTTTTTGTTTTTGTTTTTTGTACCCAAGAGTTCAGTTTTCAGCTGATTCCTCTCATGTCACATTTTACTATAAGTGGCAAGGAGAAGCTAGGCTGTGTTTCCTAAATTTAGTTTTGAAATCTCTTCAGCTGAGTATCACAGCTTGTCACTTTCAGATTCTATCTTCCATCCAACACCATGACTCAATTTTGCCAAATTGTCTGCCACTTTAAAACAAAGGTTGCCTTTCTCAACGACATATTCATCATTTCTGCTTAAGGCCTCATTGCAAGCATTTTTAGAGTTCATATTTCTACCAGCAGTCTCTTCAAAGCAAATCTAGGCTTTCTTTAGAATTTTCCGCTTATCCCTTTAAAAAGCTGTTCCAGGGTATTTATTTGCATTCCGCAGTACCCTACTCTTGCAAATCTATTTCAGTTTGCTAAAACTGCTAGTTGCAATATACCAGAAATGGATTGGCTTTTATAAAGGGCAGTCATTTGGGTATACATTTACAGCTCTAAGGCCATGAAAATGTTTAAATTAGGATATCAACAAGAGGGTGCTTTCATTAAGTCAGGTCACTTGTGTCCAAGACTTCTCTGTCACTTGAGAAGGCATGCGGTGACATCTGCTGGCCCTTCTCTCCTGTGTTGGTTTTTTAAATGGCTGTCTCAGCTCTTATGAATACTTCTGGCCTCTGCTGGGGTATTTTCTTTCTTTCTTATTCATCTTTTCTTTGGTTTTATCTTTCCACTCTCTGTGTCGACTCTGAGTTTTCTCTATGTTTTTAGCCTTTTATTTTCTTCATAGAGGACTCTAGTCAAAAGATTAATACCCACCTTGAACTGGGTGGATTACATCTCCAGGGGAGCAACCTCATCAAAAAGTCCCACCCACAGTAGATCTGCACCCACAAGATTAAATTTAAAAATCATGGTTTTTCTGAAGTATAAACCAGCATAGAAAGTGTTTAAATCTTCTGTGTATTTTTTTTTTTAACTTTTTATTGTAGAATATAACATATATACAAAGCAAAGAAGAAAAAAAAAGCAATAGTTTTCAAAGCACTCTTCAATAAGTAGTTACAGGACAGATCCCAGAGTTTGTCCTGGACTGCCATATGATCCTCTCAGATTTTTCCTTCTAGCTGCTCCAGAATATAGGAGACTGGAAGGCATAAATATTTTCTTATTATCAACTTTTTTGTGAAAAATAATGTCATGGTTAGGGACAGGTGTCAACTTGGCCAAGTTGTGGTACCTGTTTATCTGATTGGGCAAGCGCTGGCCTGTCTGTTGCAATGAGGACATTTCATAGGATTAGGTCATGATCATGTCAGCTACATCCACAGCTGATTCCATTTGTAATCAGCCAAAGGGGAGTGTCTTCTGCAATTAGTGATGCTAAATGTAATCATGGGAACCCTTTTAAGGAGGACTCAGAGGAGACAGGTTCCATTCCTGCTTTGGTTGGTGAGCCTCTCCTTGGAGTTCATCCAGGCCATCCATCGGAGTCATCGGCTTCTCAGCCTGCCCTGTGGATTTTGGACTCTGCGTTCCTACGGTCACGTGAGACACTTTCATAAATTTTATATTTGCAAGTGTTGCCTATTGATTCTGTTTCTCTAGAAAACCCTAACTAATACAAGTAACATATATAAAAAAAGCAATAAATTTCAACAGACAGTACCGCAGTTAGTTGTAGAACATATTTCTGAGTTTGGCATGGGTTACAGTTCTGTAATTTTAGGTTTTTATTTCTAGCTGCTCTATGATACTGGAGACTAAAAGAGATACCAGTTTAATGATTCAGCAGTCATACTCATTTGTTAAATCCTATCTCTGTATAGCTCTACCATCATCTTTGATCTATCTGTCCCTCTCTTTTGGGGTATTTGGGCTATGACCAGTCTAACTTTTTCATGTTGGAAAGGGCTATCAATAATATGGGGTAGGGAGATGGGGTAGGAAGAACTATCTGATGTTCTGAACCTGGGCCCTGTAGGTTTCAGGACTTATCTGGTCCAGGGTCCCTTCTGGAGGTTGTAGGTTTCTGGGAAGTTACCCTAGTGTTTGGAACCTCTGTAGAATCTTACGTATTGCCCTAGGTGTTCTTTAGGATTGGCTGGAATGGTTTTGGTTGGAGTTTGACAAGTTATGCTAGGTAGCAATGTGTAAACTTACTTCGGTCAGAATGAATTCCGGAGTAGCCTCTCAACTACATTTGAACTCTTAGCTATGGATACTTTATTTTCTTAATCTGTCTCGTTAGGGGTTGATCAATTTTATTAATATTTTTTACTTTGGTTAAATTTTATGCTCTCAGTTTTAGTATTTTCTTTCTTCTAATTAGACTTTAATTTGCACTTCTTTCTTAAGGTGAAAGCCTAGGTTATTTGTACGTAATTTGGTACAACTATGTCTTCTTTTGTAATATAGGCATTTAAAGCTGTAAATTTTTCTGTATGTATTGCTTTAGCTGAATTTCAAATTTTTTGTTGTGTTCTATTTTTAATTTTCACTTAGTTTGAAATATTTAAAAATTCCCTTCTTGCTTATTTTTTGACACTTGAGTTATTTGGGAAGTGTGTTGTTAAATTTATAGACGTTTAAGAAATTTTGAGATATTTTATTGTGATTTCATTCTAGTTTAATATTGTTCTAATCAGACAAAATGTTCTGTGTCATTTCAGTCCTTTGAAATTTAATGAAACATACTTAATGACCCATCCATCCTTAATGACCATATCCATTAAGGTGTGGTCTATCTTAATGAATGTTCCATAGATATATGAAGAAAATTGCTGGGTTGGGTAGTGTTGTATAAATGTCAGTTAGGTTAAGTTGATTGTCCAAATATTTGATATTTTTTTCTAATGTTTTTATGGATTTACTTATTTCTCCCTTTAGTTTTATTAATTTTTGTATAATGTGTTTTAGAATTTTATTAAAGGTAGACATATTTAATATTGTTTCTTTTTGATAAATTTACCCTCATTATTTCTGGTTATTCTGTGTATTGAAATCTACCTTGTTTGATATCAATATAGCAACACCATCTTTCTTTATACTTAGTCTTTCCATTGTCTGTCTTTTCCATCTAATTAAAATTGTTTAATGTATTTCTTGTAAATAGCATTAGTTAGCACTTGTTTTTTAAAATCTCATTTGATAACGTTTGCTTTTTTTTTTGTACCTTTCCTTTTTGTATGCGTATTTAGTTTCTCTACATTTAAAATAGTCATGTTTATTGTTGGGTCTTCTGTCTTAGTGTGTGTTTATATTGGTGATTTATTTTCTGTTCTTCCTTTCCTCCTCTCCTGGCTTTTCTTTTGGGTTACTTGAAAATATTTTAATTTTCCATTTTACTACTTCTATTGACTTTTTATTTATGTCTCTTCTGTTTTCTTAATTTTTTTAGTGGTTGCTCAGAGATTCCAATTTTTATTTTTCACTTATTATAATCTTCTTTTAAAATTTTTTTTTGCTTTAGAAACAGTGTATTTATACCCCCTTCCTGAATGTTATGCTCCTTTGCATTATTTTATAATTCTAAATAAGCTATAAACCCCACAATACATTATTTCTCTAAGTAGTCAGCAGTCTTCTACACATACACATACACACACACACACACACACACATAAACACATTTAAATAGACCCTCATAGTCATTGGCGTATTTGCCTTTCTGTTGCTCTTCATTCCTTTCTGCAGGAACAGATTTCTATTTAGTGTTATTTTTCTTCTGCTTAAATAAGTACAGTAGATCCTTTTAGCATTTCCTATAGTACCTATCTATTGGATATAAGTTTTTCTGTGTTTGAAAGGCATTTATTTTTACTTCATTTTTAAAGGATATTTTCACTGATTAAAGAATTCTTAGTTGATTTTCTTTTTTCTTTTAACATTTTGAAGTCATTGTTCCCTTGTCAGTTGGGTGTCATTGTCTTATATGAGAAATTAGCTACCATTTTTATATTAGTTCTCCTATATTAATATGTCTCTTCCCCCCGACTGATTTTACAATTTTCTTTTTCTTTTTTATGTTTTTGCAGTTTAACTGTGATGTGTCTTGGTGTAGTTTTCATTATTCTCCTTGGATTTCACTAAGCTTCTTGGATATGTGATTTGGTGTCTTTCATTAGTCTTAAAAATTCTTATTTGTTATTGCTTCAAATATTCTGTTCCATGTTCTCGTTTACTGCAGGAGCTCCAGTTTTATATATGTTAATTTGCTATTGTCCCATAGATCTTGGATGCTCAGTTTTGGTTTTTGCTTTTTTTTTTAACTCCCCCCTTTTGTATTTCAGTTTGGATACTTAAGAATTAAGGGGAGAACTTTTATTAATACTTCTTGGAATAAAAAAAACGACAATCAATATCTTTGCTATCCTGACACTACATCTGGCGTTTTAGAAAAAAGATACATTTGTTCAGACTCTAGGCTTCACAACTAGACTCTACTTTCTAATAATGGAGGGAAAGATTGTTAAAACCATTGATTATAACTAAAAATAGTCTTAGTATTCATTGTTAGTGAATTAGATTTGAAAATATTTGAAGACTGTTGTTCTAAGAAATCAACCCAATGTTTTTTAAAGCAAATTTGAGAAATGTGTTTTTCATTCTAAATTTTAGCAAATTTATATTGCTGTGCAAATGTTTGCATATTATATATTAAAATATAAAATATTTGGTTGACTGGTTTTCCCTTTCATCCTAATCATTTTTTTTTACTCCCTATTGAATCTATTAAGAAAGCTTAATATATGAGGAATTCGATTGCTCATAATTGCTGCTTTTAACATTTGGTTACAGTTAGAATGGGTATATGTTCTCATGAATAGTGCTATATTAAAATAGTCCATTTTCTTCTTATCCTTTCCCTGATTTGCTAGAGGAATTCAATGATAGAATTTTGCGACCGGAGTTATCAAATGATGAAAAGCTCTCTCTTCATAAGGAGTTGCAGAAGATTTATAAAACATATTGTTTGGATGAAAGTATTGACAAAATCAGGTTTGATCCCTTTATTGTGGAAGAGATTCAGAGAAGTAAGTAAAAGATGAGGATGTGAATGAATTCTGTAGCTTTTTTACAAACTTGAAACGGTTTTCCTATGTATTCTTTGTTTATTATTGCAAGAGTTGTATGAGCTTTGCATGCAGCTGTTAGTGTGTTTTACTGATGAGAAAGGCTTTGGTAAATAAAATTCTTTATAATTTAGATAACTGATTCATATCTCAATTGGAGCTTGGGTATTCTAAATCATCATTCTAGTGTGATTTCTATACTTTACAGTGGAATTTCTGCAAAGCATATAGCTTTAGGACTATTTATATGCCCTTTAACCATTGTGAATTTTAGAATAATACATGATGTACTTCTGCTGTCCTTAAATAATTTCTACAAAATAATTTTTTTTAATAGTTGCTGAAGGCCCATATATAGATGTTGTGAAACTTCAAACTATGAGATGCCTTTTTGAAGCTTATGAACATGTTCTTTCTCTGTTGGAGAATGTGTTTACCCCTATGTTCTGCCACAGTGATGAGGTAAGTCAAAGTATTAATCTTATTTGAATATTTTTCATACAAAATTTGGTACTTGCTCTGATATTATTAGATGAGTGATTCAAATAATGAAATAAACAGAAAAGTAAAACAAGATTAATTGAAGAGTTGAATATTCTTTTCTAATGAACTTAATAATTAGAGCCCAGTTTGTAAAAGCAATTGTTGATACCAGGACCATGTTTGTATTTATATGCCTATATAGATTAGGATATCTCATTTGTCCTGTGCTTGAGTGACTTCATAGTACTGCGGCAACTTAGAAACTCCATTCTTCTTGTATATGCATTATTTACATTTATGTATTTGATTCTGGAAATCAGATGTCCTGAATATCTCTTTTTGCAATATTTTAATTTTTATCCTATTTGACTATGTTGGTGTTTGTTTGATTTAAATAACTTTTTCTTTAAACTGGAAAATAGTAAGGTGCAGTAGCATGTTTCAATATCAAATATTAGTTTACTAAATCGTAACTATTTTTTAAGTATTTCAGACAACTTTTAAGAGGTGCAGAGTCACCAACACGAAATTCAAAATTCAACAGGTAGGTATATTCAAGCATACTTATGTTTCTTTTTGAACTTGCTCATGCTAATCATTCTGTGATAGCATCACTATCTTTATTATTTTATGAATTAATAGGTAGTTCCATTACTACTTAAATGGATAAGATATTTCATTAATGAGTTGTTGTACCCTGTTAACATGGAAAAACCTAAAAATGCCTGAAATTCTTTTTAAAAAATTAAAAGAGGTACATACCCTTGGCTTGCTAATCTCATAGTTAATACTTATTAGTGTTTGATTACCTGCTTTTTTTGACTATTAACTGCATGTGTAAGTGAAATGAACAGATATTTTGGAATTTTAGACAGCCCACCCTCCTTCCCCTATAGAAAGCTTTTTATTCGAGTTCTTACTGGTTAAAAAGTAGAGGCCTTTTTTTTCCTTTCTCTTCTGGCTCTCTAAATTTAAATGTGAGCTGTCAAATAACCTAAAGAAAGGTAACAAAAGAGAGAAGAGAGAAGTTTTATCTGTTTGTAAACTGGATAATTAATGTTCTGATTTACCTTTACAGTGTTACATGTACAAAATTGCCACAAATATCAAGTCTGTAAATTTAGAGAATAGATATTCATATTGCTTTCAACGTTTTCATTTAATCTGAATAAGGATCTAGTAAATATATAAATAAATTGGAGATATGGCATAAAAAAAGAAGTAGATCAGAAAATGAAGCTGTTTTGTTTTTTAGACAGTACATTCTCCCTTAGGGGAGAATATATTGCATTTTTTTATATAATCAAAGGTTGAAGGCATAGATTTTAATTTTTTTGAACGTTAAATATTATTTCTTATGTCATTCCTTAGTAGAAAGTAGTGTACATATAATAACTTTTTTGCAAGGTGAAAAATATTTTCATAATTATTTGTAAAAATATCACCTCTTTACTTTTGCATAGGAGTTAATAAAAATATATGAACATGCATGATTATATCTACCATGGACATGAATTTCATGTTAGAGAGTATGGGTTTATATTCTGTGTCAAGTTTTTGGTGGCTTTGTCTCTGCGTACTTTCCACTTTATAAAATAAATGGTATCTTAAATGAGCTAAAAAACAAAATTATTTCCTGATATATTGGGTTTTTAAGACCTTTTTTAATGATATAGAGTAGAATTCATAACCCAAAATCCCCAAACTAGCCAGCTATTGTGCTTTATTTCTCTTGCTTTTATCATGTTATTCATAAGGATTTTTTCCCTTTGCAAAGATGAATGCTACCTGGGTAACTGTTAAAACTTTTAAAATTTCATTTTGTATTTTAAAAGGGAAATGTGTTAATATCTGGGCTGTCTGTCTGTTCCTTATATAATTTCGCATATCTGTTATTGCAGAGGTAGCCTAAGTTTGGATGATTTTCGGTAAGTCTTGAAACAGCATGTGATTCCTTTTGGTATAAACTGTCTGTTTAAGTCAAGCAGTATACCAGCACAACCTAAGTGAAACTGAAAAGGAAAAAAACAAAACATTGTGCTGTTGCTGCCTTTACATGAGTTATTTAGGATATTAAAATTAGCCTCTTCCTTTATTATAGATACCTCCTTTTTGAAATTGAATAATAAAAATGTCCTGATAATTTTAAGAGATTTTGATTATATATTTTGTCGATATCTGACTTATTGAGGCTCTTGACTCTGACTCATTTTGTTTGTTCATGTGTCTGTTTTTTGCATGGGCAGGCACCGAGAATTCGAACCCGGGTCTCCGACATGGTCGGCTAGAACTCTGCCACTGTGCCACTGTGGCCTACCCTTGATTCTTTTGTTTTTGCTCTTGTCATTTTTGCTAAATTATTTTAGATTTGAGTTTAAAAAGCTTTTATTTTTTTTTTGAGCAAGTGTAATAATGTTTCCGTTATCATATTTCCTGGTGTAATCACAAGTGAGATATTTTTAAAATGTTATGTATCGTGCTCGCTTCGGCAGCACGTATACTAAAATTGGAATGATACAGAGAAGATTAGCATGGCCCCTGCGCAAGGATGACACGCAAATTCGTGAAGCATTCCATATTAAAAAAAAAAAAGAAGTTATGTATCTAAAAAAAGTTCAATTATTTTATAGTCTGTCTAAACTCAGGAAACTAGAATAATAGAGATTTTAATAATTTACTGTCAACATTTTCATATTTGTCTTTGGAAATATGTATTCTGTCAGAACTGTGTCTACTTTCTGGATTTTCTTTTAAACACTATTTGAACTCCTTTAAATAAAATAATAGTCTAGTTTAAATACCCTTTTTACTACTTACTACTTATTATCAGAGTTTTTTCAATTTAAAAATAATTGTGTGAGTTTGATTTGCTCCTCTAACATGTAGAATGTACACCATCACTATATACCTCCTTTGTTTCCGACAATTGACATATATTTTTCTGTAGTTGTCCCACTATTTTAGTAAATAACTTGATTTTGCTTGTAGGAATAATGGTTATTCATTAAGTTAGGCATTCAAAACCTACTTTTCTCAGATTTTAAAATAGTTATTTTTATTTGGGCATCTGTTGTAAGGGCAGTATTACATAGTGAGCCTGAGTTTTAATTTTTTTTTTGCATGGGCAGGCACCAGAAAACAAACCCGGGTCTCCTGCATGGCAGGCAAGAACTCTGCCTGCTGAACCACCGTGGCCCACCTGAGCCTGAGTTTTAAAGTGGATAAAAGCTGGTTTTATATTTGCTTAACTGTGGCAGTAGGTTCTAATGAAGGACATTTTTGCTGCTTTTGGCTTATTATTGTTTGTTCCTTTCTAGTTATTCTGTTTTTAGAAATTTACTTTTGAAAAATAATTGAAAAACCTGCTTTTAAACGTATGGCATAAGTAAACTGTGTCATTGGGCTACATTTGCTTTTATCCTTATTTTCATTGTTAATCCTTCCCTTTGGCATTTGGTCTTTTCTTTTTATTACTTTAAGTAAGATACATTTTACCTTTTATATAATTATAAGGTTGAATTTTGCTTAAATATTTGTCAGTAATAGAGGGAGGATTTTTTCCCTAAGTTCCATATAAAAATGAAGTACTAACAAGGTCACAGTTTTGTATTTTTTTCTGTTGCATTATGTTATTTTAGTCATATGTTTTTCCAAATTAATATTTTGTTTTGAACCTTGGTCTTACCATATTTTTGTATGCTTGTCATTTCAAAATATACAGGCAGTAAAAACCATATACCACTAGGGGGCTCTCACTTTTAACAATTTTCATTCATTTTGAACTTAGGTAGATTTCAAATATTTATGAATATGTATTGCCTCTTTTACTCATCCTCCAAATGCCCTGTAGCTTTTTGCGTCTGAGATGTTGGGACTTAATCTGTGATTTGAAAACTCCAGAGTTGTGTTGGCTGAATCTTCATTTTACCATTTTCAAAACAATTTTTTTCAAGTTATTGTTTAGAGTAAACTAGACTGTTGTAATAGTTTGTTATGCATTTGATGCATTTTTTTTTTTAATACTTAGGAGCACCCAGAAAAGAGGAGAATCATTTGGAATCAGCAGAATAGGTAGCAAAATTAAAGGAGTATTCAAGAACACCACAATGGAGGGAGCTATGTTGCCTAATTATGGTGTAGCAGAAGGAGAAGATGACTTTGTAAGTAAAAATTCTTCCCTTTGGTATATGGCATAAATTTTATTGTTGCATAAAAAATTGGATATACTCATTTGTTCATTTCCTTCTCTTTGCCTGAACCTCTTACTTTAGACTTGCTTTCTATTTCCCATTCTTTCATTAGTTGTTATAATTTTATTGTGTAATCTAATTTTTTAAACTCTTGAGCATTAAGTTATTGCTTACTGAGGCAGAATAGCTTCAAGCTGAGGTACTTCTAGTAGTAAACAGTTTACCATCTTTTGATTAGAGTTTTCCTTCACGTGCTCATGTTCCTTCTCTCCAACCTTATGCTTCAGACGTGAAATTTTGAATAGGTGTCCTAATCCTTTGCTGCTCAAACTGTGGTCTATGAACCAGCAGTATCAACATTACCTCGGAGCTTGTTATAAATACAATTTCTGTCCCCTCCTAGACTTACTTAATCAGAATTTGCATTTTAACAAGATTTCCAGTTGATTCCTATGCACACTATACCCACCATGCTATATTTTATTTCTCTGTATCTCTGCACATGGTACCTTGCCTGAAATGTCCTTCCTTCCTTTATTTTACCTAGAAAATTCATACTTCAAAACCCAGCTGCTCTTCCATGAACCCTTAACTGAGTCCCCAAATAGAATTAAATATCTCCACCTTTGTGCCCCTACTATTTCATATATTAAAGCATGTGCCCAATTATATTAGGAAATTACAAATTTATGATTGTCTCCTCTACGAGATGGTGAATCCCATGCAGAGAGAGATTGTTTTATTTGTACTTTTCATTTGTTTAACAAATCTTTGTTGTATTGACAGATTCTGGATCCTCATTTTGACTTTTAAATAACCTAGGCACTGGGGATAAAAAGATGACTAATTCACAGACCTTGCCCTTAAGAAATTTATTAACATGGGTATAAAAAGGATAAGTAGTAGAGATAAGACTGGCAATGACCAGGAAAAAAGGAGGCAGAGGGGAGAAAAATAAATGAACCTCTGTCCTAATTTTACCCTTTGCTTTCTTCCTCTGTCCTGTTACATTGATGAATTGTTAGAGAATCGTTGATTCTTCTTAAACTTTTTTTATCATCAAATAGTAGTTTATTCATCACCATAATCATTTTGTAGACCAATTGCATCACTCCAGAAAAAGATATAAAAAGAAAAAAGAAAAGACTCACACATGCCCCTTATCTCCCTCCCTTTCCCTGACCACTAGTATTTCCATCTACTCGATACATTTTAACCTTTGATCCCCCCTTTTTTTCTATATCCCTTACCACACCCTTTCATTGTTCACTAGTATTTCAGTCTACTGAATTTATTGTAACCTTTGTTCCCCCTATTATTAATTTATTTTTAACCCATATTTTTTACTCATCTGTCAATATCATAGATAAAAGGAGTATCAGCCACAGGTTTTCACAGTCACATAGTCACATTGCAAAAACTATATCATTGTACATTCATCTTCCAGACATGGCTACTGGAACATACCTCCACAGTTTCAGGCATTTCCCTCTAGCCTCTCTAATACACCTTAAACTAAAAAGGGATGAAAGGTTTAAGAGGTGAAAGGGTGAGAAAGAAGAAAGGTAGACCAGGAAATTTAAAATCGGGGGGGGGGGGTGGGGTGGTGGTGGTGGTGATGGTTATTTCTGCACTCCCAGGCAGAACTCCCCGAACCCAAGATGGAGAGAGGTGAGTCTGCATGTGGGCTTCAGTGCAGGCACCTTTTAAGGATGGAGGTCAGGTGACATCCGGAAGGGGCGGTTCATTAGTTCCAAAAGTCAGGTTGGGAGGGGTGACACAGCTTCTGCAGCTTCAGTTGCAGTGCCCTTCCCCGTTCCCCCGACCTAACATTAGTGGTTTTTAAAGTGCACTTGAACAAGTAGTTACATAACAGATTTCAGAGTTTATTATGGGTTTCTATTCTACTATTTCAAAATTTTCCTTCTAGCTGCTCCAAAACACTGAAGATGAAATTTTTTTTCTTTTTTTGTGAAAAATAGCATATATACAAAAAGCAATAAATTTCAGAGTGCCTCAGAACAGTTAGTTGTAGGACAGATTTCAGAGTTTAGTATGGATTACAGCTCCAGAATTTTAGGTTTTTGCTTCGTTGCTCTAAAATAGTGGAGTCTACTATGTATTTTGTGGGATGAGTTTTAGCAGTTTTGATTTTTGCAGAATTGAGCCATTGTATCTAAGTTGTTGAGTTCATATTATGTGTGGAATCACTTGAAGTAGTCCCAATATTATTCTTTTAGTATATGTTATCTTTTTTTGTTGTTGTTGTCCCCCTATTATTTTTAATCCATATGTTTTACTTGTCTGTAGATAAAAGAAGCATCAGACACAAGGTTTTCACAATCACACAGTCACATTGCAAAAGCTATGTCATTATAAAATCCTCTTCTAGAAACATAGCTCTTGAACACAGCTCTATATTTTTCAGGCAGTTCCCTCCAGCCTCTCCATTACACCTTGACTAAAAAGGTGATATCTACATAATGCATAAGAATAACCTCTGGGATAACCTCTTGACTCTGTTTGGAATCTTTCAGCCATTGACACTTTATTTCATCTCATTTCACTCTTCCCCCTTTTGGTCGAGAACGTTTTCTCAGACCCTTGATGCTGAGTCAAGAGTTGGAAAATTTTCAGTGATAATTTCCTCCATTAGTTTTTCTACTCCTTTTACCTTTCTTCTCCTTCTGGGACACCCACAACACATATATTCATGTGCTTCATGTTGTTATTCAATTCCCTGTGTCCCTGCTCATTTTTTCCATTCTTTTCCCTACATTTTCTTTTGTTTGTCCAATTTCAGATGTCCTACCCTTCCATTTACTAATCCTATCTTCTGCCTCTTGAAATCTAACATTGTAGGTTTCCGTTGTTTTTTTCATCTCTTCTCCTGTGCCTTTCATTCCCATATGATCTTTAATTTGTGTTTTCAGACTTTTGATTTCTTTTTTTTGTTCATCTCTTGCCTTCTTTATATTTTCCCTCAGTTCATTGATTTGATTTTTGATGAGATTTTCCATGTCTTTTGGAACATCCTGAATTAATTGTTTCAGCTCCTGTATCTCATTTGAATTATTAGTTGTTCCTATGACTGGGCCATATTTTCAGTTTTCCTGGTATGATTCGTTATTTTTTGCTGGTGTCTAGACATTTAATTTCCTTAATTAACTTATTCTGGAGATTGTTTTCACTTTTTTACCTAGGATTTTCTTGCTATATAACTTTGTTGTCTGTCTCTTCTTTGACATTCAGTTCAGCCTATACTAGACCTCTAACTTTAGTTTTGTTTAACAGACCAGAATTTTTCAGGTCTTGTTTTTTGTTTCTTGCCCTGCCTGTATGCTGCCTTTTTTCTTTTTCCTTAAAAGGCTCCACTTAGATATTATAAACCCCAGTCAGAGTTCCCCACACCAGACTGTCCTCTTGTCAGGAAAAAAGAGTCACCTGCGTCAGTTTTCCCTGAGAGTGAGACCCAGCAGGTTGAATGACTTTCCCATGAAGCCTCTGGACTCTGTGTTTTTCCTATCCTGCCCAGTAGGTGGCTCTTGCCTGCCTCCGGGTCCCACCAGCATAAAGTGATGCAATCAGTACCTTTAACTTCAGCTGACTTTCCCTGCTGGGGCGTGGTCAAGACAGAGGAGAGGTTCTAGTCTGGCTTTAATCACTTCAGTTTTCAAGACCCTGAGGTCTGAAGTCCTTGAGGGTGGGAGTCCATCTGAGCTGGGTCTCACCCCCTCCTCGGGAACCATAGCCTCCTGACAAGCTCTCAGGCAAGCATAGTTCTGCCCTTGTCTAGGGCACTTGGAGCCTGAGAAGCCTTGCGGTTATATCCAAAGAGCAGTCAAGCTATAGAAACATAGCCACAAAAAAGAAAAGAACAAAATCCTTTTCAGGGCAGGACCCCCGTTCCTTGGGTTTGCTAATCAAGTACTTAAGTTGGTATGTTGCTGTATGTATCTCCAAGTCCTATGTGCCCCCTCAGGGCCGAGACTTTTTCAAGTACTTTGTACTGTCCTGTCAGAAAAAACCTCTTTGTTTTCTCCCCCTTTTCCTTACCATTAGATGAGTTGTTTAATATTTATATGTACTGTGGTGAACACATTTTTACTTATGCCATTTTCACAATTTTTTATTTATTTGGAATAAATAGTTTCATTAGAATTAATCTTAAGAAATAGAATTACTGGTTCAGAACTGTTCATGCCTCTTTATAAATGCATAATGCCAAAATGCTTTCCAGAAATGTTGAGCTGTTATTCCTTGTAACCAGCACATTTTATCTGTGCTTTCTCCATCAGTGGCACACATTTATGTTCCTAAATGAATAATATCAGCAATATTAATTTTTTATTTATTAAATTATTACAAACATTTTTAACAGTTTTCTGTATTTGTGTTTTTAATATTTTTTTTCTAATAGTCTCTATTGTACTTAGGTGATATAATAAAGCCTGGTGTTAATGCTAGTCACTTGTTAGTTTTAATTTCCTCTTGTTTTTTTTTTTAGTAGAAAATTAGATACTGCCTGCTAATTTCAAAATCTAAAATTCTAAAATTTACGTGAATATATTACTTTATAGTTTAATCTCATGTGCTAAAGTTCTAAAGGTGCTAGAAATTAAATTCATCCTGATCATTTTTATCAGATTGAAGAAGGTATTGTTGTGATGGAAGATGATTCTCCGTTGGAGGCTATTAGCACACCTAATACTCCTCGGAACCTTGCTGCATGGAAAATTAGTATTCCATATGTAGACTTTTTTGAGGATCCTTCTTCAGAAAGAAAAGAGAAAAAGGAAAGAATTCATGTGTTTTGTATTGATGTTGAAAGAAATGATAGAAGAGCAGGTAGGAACCTTTATGACTACCTTTTTAAAAAGATGCCCATGAGTCTGTTGTGATTGTCACGTATGATAAACACTTTCCCATTTCTGACTAATGAGTGTGACTGCATATCCTAAAGTTAAATGTTCAGGAGAGAAAAATTGAATGAAAGTTTAGGATTTCCTAGGTTATCTCTATTAACAATTAATTCATTAATTCAGTCAACAGTTATTAAGCAGATGCCTGTGAGCTACTTGACAGTGCAAAACAGGCATTTATATCATATCCTTCTAATGATTTTGTTGCCACCATCATTAGCCTTTATACTTATTATCATTAATGCATATAGTACACATATATCACTATATTATATATTATACCTGTTAAGACAGCATTTATCTTCCTTAATTGTTGTAGGCTAGTTAGAATTGATTAAAATGTGATCAAGCACAATTTTGCCACAAAGTTCCTTCATGCTTTGCTCTTTTTTTCTTTGGTTACTTCAGGTGTGATTGTAATAGAAACAGAGGGTAAAGAGCATCCATAGCAGGATAAACAGTCACCACCCTGGGCTTTTGCCAAGAGGTGGGCAGTTGATACAAGCAGAAACAAACCAAAGTCTTACATGTTTTGGGACTGATGAGCTGAAAAAATTGAGCTCAGGGAAAGGGAAGGATCTGAAAGGAAAGGATTAAAAATGGCAGTGTCAGGAAATAGTATCATGAGATGAGGGACTAAGTGATAGTGTGAAGGTCAGTGCTAATAATTCCCTTTATATATTTTTATAGAAGTATCAGACTGTCTGATTTGTCTCAGAATTGAATCTATTTCAAGAACAGAAAGTATAGGAATAGGTTAGGAAGAATGCCTAGAGTAGCATTAGAGGTGGGGGGACTACTACTGTTTTTCCTGTCATAACTAAATTCCAAGCATGGTCTTCTGTAATCCAGTTCTGAAGCTCAGCGTTCCTTGATTTTTGTTACAGTGGCTCTTCAGTCTTGTTCATATTACTGTTCTACCTCAGCATTCTGAAAGGTACACAGTCAAAAAGCCATTGAAGATATTGCTATCTGATTTCAGTTTTGAACATGTTTAGTTTTTATCTTTTGTCTGCTGCTTCTACTGGTTAGCATTTAATTGTTGGAAAGAATCAAAAGAAAGGCCCTTTGGGGTTCATCTCCCTGTGCCTAGCATTAAAATCTGGCTCTTCTCAAACTGTTCATGTTGTCTGTCAAGAAATTATTTAAAACTTTTGACTATTCCTATGTGAGTCCCTATCAATACATTTATATGAGGCTATGGTAACTTAGCTCCTTTTGAGAGATTTATGTCTGATACCTGTTTTAAATATTTTGGAAATATACTTTTGTTTTTGCCTTTTAGATAACCAGCTATAATTATTGTGCTTTATTTTAAAAGATTTTGCTTAATAATTTAAACATAAAATTAAAGCCAAGTAGCCAAAAAATCTTAAAATTTGTGCTCTAAAGTTAATTTTGTCAGCACATGTTGCTAGTGAACACTGCACTTACAGGATAGTGCAGATCTATAGAACATTTCCGGTAATGGTAGAAAGTTTATTGGACCGTGCTGCTCTGTTCGGTATTAGATCAGGAAAATTTGGTTAATATTTGAGAGACCCAAAAATCATTTACAAGTTTTTATGAAATATTTATATCATTTTGTAATAGATTTTAAAAATAATTATAATTGTATAATTTCTTGAAGTTTCTTACTATGTATTTCTGAGATAAATTCATAAATAAATGATATTTATTAACTTTTTGAGGTAGTTTAAAATTAAAATATGGGATAAAATCTATGTTAAAAAAGTGATGCCAGAAAATAATAAATTGTTAAGCCTATCGAATAATTTCCAGATTTGTGCACTTAATGTTTTAAATACTGCATCCTTTTAGTAGCAGGTTATGAGATTCTTTTTTACTCAGTATGTGTTTATTCTCTTTACAGTTGGGCATGAACCTGAACGTTGGTCTGTCTATAGAAGATACCTTGAATTCTATGTACTTGAATCAAAACTCACAGAATTTCATGGTATTTTGTCTTTTTTGTATAAAACTTTACGTTTCAACATTCACCTCTTTTTTTTTTTTTTTACATGGGCAGGCACCGGGATCATTCACCTTTTTGAAAGCTAGTGTGCCATGTTAATTTTTTTAAGTGATTATATCAAAGAAATGTAACAGTTACATTTCTGCACACTTTTACTGATGAACACTGTAAACAGTGAACAGTAGGAACAGTTTTTATCTTCTTATTTTTGCTTATCTATGTTTTAAAAGTTTTTACAATGCACATTTATTGCTTTTTAATAATAAAATTAAAATGTAAAAGATAGCTATTCTTTAACAGTATTGCAGAAAACTTTTTCTTTTCAATTTAATTTTTGTTTATTTTGATGTGGCAGGGAATTTAAATTAGACATTTCAGGGTGGTCCTTTTATCACCATCTTCCTTGGTAAATATGTTTGCTCTGCATCATGACAAATGTTCTGATTTGGCTCTTAGATTTAGATGTGGGAATGAAACTTGTAGTTGAATGTTTCTTTTGAATGCAGATCTGTTGGAACAGGAGAGCACTCTTCTTAGCATTCTCTTTTTAGTTCTTCCTCTCATTCACTCTTATCTATTTATTTATTTAGTTACAAAGATATTAGTTATGATGTTTTTCTAGCCATTATTGTACATAGTTTGGCGAATTTGATTTGAGTGTTCTGATGTGTTTATTTAAGAAAAACTTTGTGGGGCAGGCCATGGTGGCTCAGCAGGCAGGAATGCTTGCCTGTGATGCCAGAGGACCAGGGTTCGATTTCCGGTGCCTGCCCATGTTAAAAAAAAAGAAAAACTTTGTGGAGGTTCCTCTGGTCCAAATTCAGGTTGGTTCTAAATTGAGAAGAGTGGGAAACCATGTAATTACCTTCTTTGTCTGCTGTAAGAGTTAAGCCTTTGTTAAAGAGATTATTACAGAAGATAAAGAATACAACGTTGTCTGTCTTCCACAATTTTTGCCTAGATTTTGACTTTGTCCTTGTTTTCAAATGGTTTTGTTTTCAAGTGGTTTTGTTTTAGTCTCTGCAAGTCTGTGGTGTAATGCCATCCTTGTCTTATTCCTTCTCTAAGAACACTTTCCTTTGATTTCTGAATGAGAGGATAATTTATCTCCATACTTCAAAATGATGGACCAGCCAGAGTTGGTTGGATTCTGAACAATAGTGTTCCTTTTGGTTATTACAATTTCCAGAGTCATCCCTATTTGAGGCTTACTTAGTGCTGGCAAAATACTACCTATTTGCCCATGATGCAGGTATTTCTTAAAAAAATTTTTGTCTGATACAATCCTATCCAGTTTCAAAATAATCTCATGATACTTTCTAAAGGTGTTTTACTAGACCAACCACAAAGACTGATTATTGAGAGAAAGATATTCTGGACATAAGTAGACTAAAGATCTTCAGTTTGGACTTCTGGGTTGAAGTGCTCTGATTTTGTGAAGATTTTTAAAGTACATTGTCTTGTCACTGCAAGGCAGCATTGTGATTCTGAATTTGGCATAGCAAATTATAAATTAAGTTTTTAAAATAGGACTAGAACATAGTAATAATTTCAATATATACAAATTTCAGGCACATTTCCTGATGCCCAGCTTCCTTCCAAGAGGATCATTGGCCCCAAAAATTATGAATTCTTAACATCAAAGAGAGAAGAATTTCAGGAATATCTACAGGTACAGCACCAACAGTATTACTTAGTTTAAAACATCATTAATCATAATAATCTCTAATTTTTCTTTTCCTCTTATACAGATATACTTTCCTTTACAAATACTTGTCTGAAATTCTAAATTCTTTTATTAAAATTTTTTTCCATGTGAATATTTAATTTTTGTCAAGGGATTCCTTTTTATTATTTTTAAATTGATAATCAAGGAAATGTCAGATATTTTCTTTAGGTGAAATTCTTACATTGAACTTAGTTTAAAACTTTTGGTGTGGGAAGTTAAAAAAAAAAAAGAAAGACAAATTTTCAAATCTTTGAAGTAAAAGATTAAGTGCTTTCTAAGAATAGTGGGTCATTTTTGCTATTATTTGTCTTGCTTTTTGTTTTCCTTTCCTTTTGCAGAACATATGTTTTTCCAGTTTCTTGGAATTTCCTGACTCTCTTAAGTGTTAATGTAGTAAAATTTGGACACCTCCTAACCCCAAATATGCACTTTTTTTTTTTATGAAAAGATTAGAATTAGAATCAAACTGTGGGGTGGACCACAGTGACATAGCAGGCAGAGTTCTCGCCTACCATGCCAGGGACCCAGGTTTGATTCCCGGTGCCTACCCGGGCCAAAAAAAAAACAAAACATCAAACTGTGGTTGAAATATGCACTTTTTAAATTAAAAATATTCCACAGGGTAAAAGGGTATTTGAATTTCCTGTTTTGTCAGGTATTGTGCTAAATGCTTTCTGTAACACTATAAAGTGGGTAGGATTGTTATTCCCATTTTCCAGATTAGGAAATTGACTTTTGGATAATTTAGGAAATTTTGTAAGCTCACCTAGCTAGCAAATTGGAGAGCCAGGATTCAAATATTCTGAATAATATAACAAACTTTTTGTTATTATTCTGAATAATGAATTTTAAACTGTTAGGGGTTTAAAATGGTTTTCTTAAAAAAAATCATTTTAATACAGTTTTAATTAAGCTTTTTAAATTTTTAAACTGTTTTTTCTTTTTCTTTCTTTTTTTTTTTTTTTTTGTTCATACCAGAGACTTCTACAATACCCAGAACTGAGTAATAGTCAGCTTCTGGCAGATTTTCTCTCTCCTAATGGTGGAGAAACACAATTTCTTGATAAGATACTGCCAGATGTAAATCTTGGTAAGTCCATTTGAATGATCATATGTAAGAGGATAAATGAAAAAGAAGTAGCATTTTTTAATTATCTGGTTAAGTTAGGGAAATTTAGGTTAATTTAGGAAAATACTATAGGAAATATTTAGGAAAATAATTTATATAGTATAGTTTTGAGTAGAATTTCAAAGGTATGGTATGACTTGACCTTTTCTACAAGTCATATTCACTATTTAAAAGCCACAAGATTGTAAAGATGTAGATTTTCCCAAGTTGATTTTTAGATACTATATAGCCCTGATGAAAATTGAACAGGCTTTGCATGTACATACATCTGTGTGTGTAACTTGACAAGCTGAATCTGGAATTTATATGAACATGCATAGGAATAAATAGGAAAGATACTTTAGATGAAGAAAAATGTAATTGTAGAACTCTTTATCATATGCATTGTTTTATGAAACTAATTAATTGACACTTGGAACTGAATAAAGAATCCCCAAACAAAACTATACATCTGTGGACACTTGATTTGTGAGAGGTAGTACTGCCGAAAAATGGTGAAGAAACTGACTTTCCTAAAAGTGCAACAGTGCTAATTGAATATACATTTCAGCTCATAGCAAAAAAATAAAATAAAAAACAGCAAAAACCAAACTTAGATTATAATCCTAAATGGAAACTTATAAAGATCTTAGAAGATTATATAGAAGTAAAGCTTCATAACCTTAGGGTGAGAAAAGATTTCTTTTTAATGTTTCCTATTCTTTAGTTGCTAGGCAAAATGTATTTGTTACTTTTCAGTATATTTTGAAGTATTTCAAAATGCTTCTAAGAAAAGAAGGCAATTGCCATCAATAGCTGTAATAGAATAGCATTTTTGCTTTGAGATGTGACACACGGTTACAAGCAAAATTAAGCAAAAAAGCAGTACAGACTGTTCTCATATTTACAAAGCAGAAACGATTTAAGGTACTAATTGAAAAAGAAAATACTATACTGTTAAGTATATCAAAATTAAGAACTTTTTTTCTTAAAACAAGACCATAAAAAAATAAGAAAAGACAGCTACAGAATAGGAAAATCACTATAAAAGGACTTGGATCTAGAATATATAAAGAATTTATATAATTCAGTAAGAATGCAATAAAATAGAAAAGCAATTTCACAAAAGAGAAAATCCAAATGGCCAATGAATATATGGTGTGATGCCTAATTTCAATAATCAGAAATTATTATCTACAAATTACACTACGATTATTATACTTCAAATTAAAACCATATTAAAATAGCATCAGAATAATCAAAATTTGATAATACCAAGTATCGAAAATTGTTACAAGTGCGGAACACCAGAAATGCTATACACTGTTAGTAGGAATATAAATTATAAAACCATTTGGAAAACAGTTTGGCATTGTGTAGAAAAGTGAAACGACTCAGCAGTTTGTCTCTGAGATATATACTTTGGAAAATGTTTTGTTGGTGTTTAAAATGTCATGGCAGAATTTTTGTAATAGCCAAAACTGGAAACAATAAAGATGTTCATTGACAATAGAATGAATAGTTCCCAGAGCTGAATGACGTGACTGGGGATCCGTACACGTGTTGGCCTGGGAGTGCCATAAACAGATGTGCTGTGCTCAGGCAGGGCAGGGTGAGGCTGTGCAGCACTATGGTCCTGGGGTGCAGGTAGCCTAGGTATGGAAGTAAGTGCCTGCAACCTTTATGCACTGGTAACAGCCTGCAGGAAACAGGGAGGGGGAAGTAGTGCTCGGGAGGGGTTTAGGATAGGTAGGTTGGGCTGTACTTGGGGTGTGGGGGTGGGGGGCAGGTGCATGCACTGGGGGCTGGTGGAGTAGGGGCGCCCGGAGCATGGGGAATGGGAGCAGGTAAGGGGGTTCAGGTGCGTGGGGTGTGGGGCAGGTCACCAGTCACGGGACTGTACCCGTGAGGGTAACGTGTCCAAGGAGCGCAGCCTGTCTTACTTCCTATTCCTGTGTACCCATCCGTACACTCCTGTGGGCTCCACTGCTCCACTCCCGTCTCCAGCTTTCTGCCTCTTAGTTCCTTGACCTGCCCCATGTGCAGCAGAAGTCCTCCCAGGTCAACTCCCGAATTTCTACCTCTGTTGCCCTCCTGTCCCCTCTCCAACTTTTCCGTGGAGCAGGGCCAATCTCAAGCAGCTCTCATTGGCCATCTTCCCAGAAGTCCCACCATTGTTTCTTAATGTTTTTTTAAATTGTAAAATATAATATATATACAAAGGAAAGCAAGAGAAAAGCAATAATGTTCAAAGCACATTTCAACAAGTAGTTACAGAAAAGATTCTGGAGTTTGCCCTGGACTACCATTCTACCATCTCAAATTTTTCTGCTCCAAAACACTAGAAGCTAGAAGAAATATTAATACAGTGATTCAGAAGACTTACTCATTTGTTAAATCTCATTTTCTCAGTTATACCTCCTCCTCCAGCTTTAATCCTCCCAATCTATAGAGGTCTTTGGGCAATGCCTGTTCTGACTTTTTTCATGTTGAGAAGGGAGGGGATATAATTAATTGATAACACTAAAGGATAGGGAGATGTAATTAATAATTGATAACCTTGAAGAGGCTGGTCTGGTGAGTTTAAGGACCTATCTGACCTCAGAACCCTCTGGGAATTATGTGTTCCAGGAAGGCAAACCTAGTGCATAAAACTTTAGAGTCTCAGTTCAAGCCCTAGGTGTTCTGAAGAGTCAAGAGGGAGACTTCCAGGAAGATAGCAAAATAGAGTAGCTCGAGATTAGCCCTACTCCATGGAACAGTTAGAGAAGAGACAGGAGGGTGACTGAGGTGGCAATTTGGGAATGCAGCTGACCTGGGAGAGCCTTCTGCACCACATGGAGTAACCCTGGTTGCAGAGGCCGAGGAACTGAGAGGCAGAAAGCTGGACCCTGGTACGGAGAAGTGGAGTCCACAGGAATGCACGGATGGGAGCCAGGCACTAGGAAGCCATGCCACGTTCCTAGGGCATGGTACACTCACCAGTGCAGCCCTGTGACCTGGTGATTCACTGCACACCCCACACACCCATACACTGACATGCACTCCCATTCCCTGCACTCTAGCGCCCCCACCCACGAGCCCCCAGTGCTGCCTCATACCCCCACTGCAAGTGCAGCCCAACTCACCTCTCCTGCACCCCTCCTGAGCACTGCCTTCCCAAACCTGTTCCCTGCAGGCTGTGGCCAGCACAGAAAGGCTGCAGGCGCTAGCCTTGATATCTAGGCTACTCCTGGCTCCTACCCGCCCTGCCCAAAGTATCGTACACTTTTGTCAGAGCATCCCCTGAGCTCTGCGTGTCAATGTACAGCACTTCTAAGTCTATGCAGGCGCACAGGCCCCCAGTTACGTCTTTAAGCTCTGGGAAATGCACGTTACAGCTGTCCTAGAACTGTACATGCGCACAGACCTCAGCCACACCCCCCAGCTCTGAGAAAGTGCTGACATCCACAGCTTGGTCACATCTGCCCCCAATACATGAAGGCATAGTGCTAACCTGCTGCCATAGCACTTTGCATGTGCCCAAAGGCCTCCGTGCATTAGACCAGTGCACACCAGAGTTACATGACCCAGACTGGTACAACGCACAGCTACATCCTCCCTTACTGTTAGGTGCCCACCAGCACCAGCATAACACCCCCAACCTGCACCCATACCTGCCCTGAAACAAATCACCATACTAAGTGCTCCACCCTGTGCCCTGCTCCCTGCTGTACAACCATCCCACAAACACCTCCACCCCGTGCCCTGCTCCCTCTTGTACAACCATCCCACAAACACAAGGCCTTAGGCTACTGAAAGAAATCAACTCCCAAAGTAAATCAATCAAGATATCTACATGTGACAAAGACAGCAGAAGGTCACTAAGAATATCACAATGCAGACAGAAAAAGCCCTGAGTAATCACCAGATGAAAACACCTGAAGAGACACAGACGTTGAAACAACTAATCAAAGATATTCATACAACTCTACTTAATTAAATAAGCGGGATAGCAGACAACATAAAAGAGATCAAGAAGACAATAGAAGAGCACAAAGAGGAATATGAAAGAATAAATTAAAAAAATAGCAGAAATCACAGAGATTAAAGACTTGACCAAATAAAAAACATACTAGCAGCACACAACACCAGATTTGAAGAGATGAAAGAATAAGTGATATAGAGGACGGGATAATTGACTTCGAAGACTCAAAACAGCAAATGGCAAAAAAGGTAGACCTTGCTAGCTATCATAACATGCCAACCCCCAACCAGGACCATTCCAACTAATCCTAAAGAATACCTAGGGTAATTTTTAAGATTCCACAAGGGTTTCAGGCACTAGAGTAACTTGCCAGAAACCTACAACCTCCAGATGAGTCCCTGGTCCAGATAAATTCTGAAACTTAGCCCAGCCTCTCCAGAATATCAGATAGTTCCATCTCCCGACCCCACATTAGTGACAGACACTTCCAGTATCAAAAATTTCAAATTGCCATAGCCCAAACAACCCCAGTGAGAGGTATGGAAAGATCAAAACTGATGGTGGAATTACACATAGAAGATAGGACTTAACAAATGAATGTGAGTGCTGAATCATTAAATTGACACCTCTTAGTCTCCAGTATTTTAGAGCAGCTGAAAGTAAATACCTAAAATTATGAAATTGTAACCCATGTCAAAATCTGAAATATGTTCTGCAACTAATTGTGGTGCTGTGCTTTGAAATTTATAGCTTTTCTGTATATATGTTATTGTTCACAAAAAAAAGAAGGAAAAAAATCAATTGTGATGATAAAATATTTTAAGCCCTCTAGCCTCCTATATTCTAGAGCACCTAGAAGGAAAAATATGAGAGGATCATATGGTAGCCCAGGACAAACTCTGGAATCTATCCTGTAACCACTTTTTGAAGTGTGCTTTGAAAACTATTGTTTTTTTCTTTGCTTTGTATATATGTTATACTACACAGTAAAAATTAAGTTAAAAAAATAATAAAATGACACACACACACACATTGTGGTAGTTAGGTTCAGGTGTCAACTTGGCCAGGTGAAGGTGCCTAGTTCTATTGCTGTGAACATGAGCCAATGGTACGTGAACCTCATCTGTTGCTCATTACATCTGCAGTCGGCTAGGAGGCGTGCCTGCTGCAATGAATGATTTTTTATTTAATTGGCTGGTGCTTAAATGAGAGAGCTCAATGTAGCACAGCCCAAGCAGCTCAGCATGCCTCATCTTAGCACTTGCATCTTAGCCCAGGCCTTTAGAGATGCAGAAAGAAGTCACCCCGGGGGAAAGTTGTTGGAACCCAGAGGCCTGGAGAGAAGGCCAGCAGAGATCACCCTGTGCCTTACCATATAAGAAAGAACCTCAGTTGAAAGTTAGCTGCTTTTCCTCTGATGAACTAATGAAATAAATTCCCTTTTATTAAAAGCCAATCCATCTCTGGTGTGTTGCATTTCAGCAGCTAGCAAGCTAGAACATACACACGCATACAAAACTGATGAATGAAAGAAGCAGGACACAAAAGAATATGTACAGCAAGATTCCTTTTATATGAAGTTAAAAAACAGCAAACTGATGTTAGTTGGAAACATTTGAATAAAATTGCTAAAAATAATAATAGGAAAAAGCAATATTTCTAAATGTACTTTATACAGTATAATTTTGAGTGTATATGTAAGGAAATTAATGAATTAAATATCACAAGTAGACATTTGGCTTTTATCTAAAACCCCCAACATAAATACATTCTGTTGAGCCAAAATATTTGGTGGAGGAGGGGAAATCTCATTAGGGGAAAATAAGAGGACACTTTATATTTGCTTATGTAAGGTATTTAGGAAATAGTATTGGGTAGACTTGATTACTGACAATGTTTGACTAAATAAGAAAAAATGATCAGAGATGACCAGGTTTCTATTTAAGCAACTAGGTGAATGCTGTTGTTACTTGCTCAGGTTGGGGATAAATTAAGAGTAGTTTTGTACTTGAATTTATATAATTTGGTTGTAGAAGTTTTTTAAACCAGAAGAGGCCAGGAGCGAGGCAAGGCTTAGAGATTTGAGTGTTATTTGAAATTAGAGTGAATAAATAAGTTGGCTCAGGGAGAGCTTGCAGGAGAGAGAAAAGTGCAGGATGAAACCCTGTAATTTAGGAACTTGTGAAAAAGATTACTATTTCTATTCAATCTATTCAATCTCTATTTGTTTTTTATTATTAATGTCACCTGCTATTGCTATATGTTTGTTTTCTAAATTTAAACTTAAAAAATTTAAGTTGTACTTGCCAATTGTGATTACTTTTAACAGCCATTTCTAAATACTTGATAAAATCTCAATATATTTGATATATGTAATAAGAGAGACTGAAAATAAGACCAAGAAGGAATTTTAGCAAACACAGAATTAGTATAGAATTTTTTAATATAGAGTACAGAATGTAAGCTATTCCAGTAGGCAGTTTAAATGCTTAAATGTTATAGCAACTCTTAAGACTTTTCTTTTGATTACCTTCTGAAGCTTATCTTTAGGTATTATTAGATATTCACTGTTGTTTAAAGTCTTTTGAAGACATTTTCATATAGAAATTTTCAAATATATACAAAAGTAGAGAAAATCATAAAATGAACTCAACACTCTACTTCAGCACTTATCAACACTTGTCTTGTTCCATCCCTTCCCCCACCTAACACCCTACTGGATATTTAAAGAAAATCCTAAAGTTGTATAAATAGTTAAGAATATCATATATATTTTAAATTTTAGTTGAGTGTGAAATAGTCAATTACAAATTTTTAAAAAATATTTTTATTGACAAATCTTCACACAGATACATTCTATACATGGGGAACAATCAGTGGCTCACAGTATCATTACATAGTATGTATTCATCGCCATGATCATTTTTTAGAACATTTTCATCTATCCTGATAAAGAAATAAAAAAAGAAAAAACTCAACCATACCGTACCCCTTACCCTTCCTTCTCATTCACTGCTGGTATTTCCATTGACCCAATTTATTTTACCCTTAATTACAAATATTTTTACGGTTTCTCATTTTACTTGGCAATTTAGTAGATTACCTGGTGAAGTATTGATAAGAGCAATTGTGAAGTATATTTATGCCTCCATAAAATTGACATTTTGCTTTTACTTGCAGGGAAAATTATAAAGTCTGTTCCTGGAAAACTAATGAAAGAGGTGACTAACTGATTTTTGTGTATTCTACAACATGATAGTCATCAGTATATTTTAATATTAATGAATTTTAATAAGATATAATTACTAAAAATCATAATTTTGATTTTGGCTTCTCACACAATGATCTCTGTATTGCCACAGAAAGGTCAGCATTTGGAGCCATTCATCATAAATTTCATTAATTCTTGTGAATCTCCAAAGCCTAAACCAAGTAGACCAGAACTGACCATTCTCAGCCCTACTTCAGAAAACAACAAGAAGGTACTGCACATTACGTTAAAGAGGCATTAAGTTTCACGTTGCCATACTTCAGATAACTTCTCCATTATAGGGAGAATCCTGTTAATGCAATGGATGGAATTTTACGTTATCTTTATATTGAAATAAGTTTCACAGTGTACCAAGAAGGTATTGTGTAGTTACTTAGTTATTTGCTTTAATGTGGTAAATGTTTTTAGATATTGTATTTGTAAACCTTTACCATTTCTGTATTTGGGGGATTTTTTAAAATGGATTCCTTAGGGGATAGATAAATCATCAGTTTCCCATAATCAAAGAATTAATTGCTGTAATGTATTTATATTTATTTTATGGTATTACCTAATATTAATGGCTTATAAAATATTTCATCCATTCATTAAATAAGTATTTTATTGTGTGCCTACTGTTGAATGAAGGCAATGGAGATATAAAGATATAGTTCCTGTCCTTAAGCAGCTTAGTTGAGTGCCACAGTAGTGCCAAGCATGGAGAGTCGTGGGAGCTCAAAGGACAGCTCCTCCTTCCTCCTCCCAAAAAATCTGTTGTTTTTGTGATTACTATAAATGGTAAACAGTTGTTGGAGATCTTACTGAGGTAGACCAGAGGGGCAGAGGCTGAATATTTTCATGAAGCACAGAGACTCCTGAGGGTCCTGTCTTGGCTAGTCCTGCAGATACCATTTCCAGTTAACCAGAAATGCTTCAGTTGCAGTGGTAGTTTGCCCAGATGGGACTCCTGGACCCAAGGCATGATAGGTTCAGATCCCATAAATGCCTCCATTTCAGAGAGGCAGTATGTATGTGGTACCCTGCTATCTTTCGAAGGAAACGTAGTTACTTGTGGCCCCTGGGAGGTGCGTGCATCAGTAACCCATCAGGAGTTGGGACCCTGATTAGGCAGTCGGGTTGCTGAGACTTCAGGTTGTAAGTCCTTTGCCCATGTGACCAGTGGGAGAGCCTCTTGAATCGCTCAACAGCCAGTCTTTAAAGCATCTTTCTGAGGAGAGCCCCAATTAAAGGTGGATGTCTTCTAGGTGACTTGATATTTGGGTCTCAGATATGCTATAGATGTGGGATATGCTTTCAGAAGCTGAACATGCTGACAATGTATTGGGCCTCTTTGGCCAAGATGGAAAGGAGCATGGGGAGTAAGGAGATGGAGGTGGAATGGCTGTGGGACCTGGCGGCCTTCCCTGCTCCAAATGTAGCCCAGAAATTTGATGGAAGTGGTAGACCCCCTGTATCTTATGATAGGTGACTATCCATCACTGCTGGGTCAGGAGGTCAGTTGTCAGTGTGGGAGCCCATATTCCTGGTTACCAGCCAGGAGGATATCATCTACATGCCACAGAAGTATGTCAGATGGCAGCTGGAGGACTGCCAGATCCTTTCAGCAGAATAGCCCATTGGGAGCCTAGTAAAAGCATATTGCAGGCCCCCAAAAGTGAAAGCAAATTGAGCTTGATGTTCCTCACATATTGACACTGAATAGAACATAGTGGCAAGGTCATTAACAGTAAATCAACTAGCATCAACCTTTTTGACTTCTTCACAAGTATTGACAGGGTCCATAGAGGGACCTTAATGGGAGACATGGTCTTGTTGAGGTTGCGGTAATCAGTGGTCAGCTTCCATTCCCCCCTCCCCTGCTTTGAGTAAAGGCCAGACTGTGAGATAAAAGGTCAGAGTTTCAGGACACTGCCTTCACTGTGTCACATATGATTAGGTGTATCTTCTCAGTGCCCTGTCTGAGCTGGTATTGTGGAATGTTAAGCACGTAGAGGGGTTAGGGGTGCTTTATCAGCTCCCAGCAGGCATTGCCCAATTGTCAGCATGAAAGACTTGGCCTTAATCCATGTGGGGAACTGGAAGTGCTAGGATTTCCATTCCAGTGATAGGAAATGGGAGCTGGGAAGTTGGAAGCAGCAGTATTAGGGCTCATGATAAGAGGATAGGTCCTATCTAGGTGGTTATCATGGCAGGTGTCCCAGGTACCTGACCCCTCTCTGCCAGTCAGTGGGCATGGCGGGGCCAATGCACTGCACTGGTAAAGTGAGAATCAACTGTGATTTCCAGTCCAATATCTAATAAAGCCATGAAAGTGTGTGGATTTTTTGACTCCCTAAATACTGTGAGGTTGATGAACAGGTGATTGTTGTCCATGGAGGCTCTTGGGGGACAACCACCAGGCCCGTAGCAAAAGCTGGGGCTGATCATTGGTGAAGATCTGGAGCTTATCTCTCTGGGTGGGTGGGCTGATGGACCATTTCAGCATCAAGGAGTGTATGTCTGCAGGACTTCATGCAGCTTGTTGGAGATGAGCCAATTAGGGAGCCGGTCCCCCTAGTCCTGTTACGAGTTTTTGAATCCCTGGGGAAGGACGCTGGGGAAGGGGTGCAGGGCATGGTAGCTTCTGACTGCTTTGCTCTGAGCAGGAGGGGTAGATCATTGCCATAAACATCTCATTGGATGGTTACTCTTTTGTAGTTTCCAGGGTGGTGGGGGCCTGCAAGATTGGATTCACTTCAGGGACTATTGCCACCCCAGCTAGGAGGGTTATCTTGATGTGTGATGGTGTTTCCCTTAAAAACAGTTGTAATGCAGTGATGTCCACAGTGGCTTGTCCATTGGTGTCCTGGTGGCCCTGTAGCAGTAGCACCTGTGTACAGCCAAGTGGTATTCTTCTGATGGTCCCCACATCAGAAGGTGTTCTGCTCAGTTCTTTGAGCAGGTCTTGAATCTCACTCAGTATTAGGGGGCAGGCTTCCTCTTGTACTTCTGTCGTATCCAGGACACTCTTTTCCTCATCTGAGTTGGCTGTGAAGGTGGCTTCTGGCTTTCCTACCATATGCTGGGTAGTGACTGTGGTGATTGGGGTGCAGCCAGTGGCAGTCCAGCACATTTATAATCACTGTTCCATAGCTCACAGGACTCTGGTTACCCAGGCAGAGTACTGCAACCTTAAAGTGAGCCTGTGTGACACAGTTACAGGCACCCAACAAGCATCATAGGGTGTCGTACATCCCTTAAGTAGCTGCATGGGAATGCATGGAAGGGCAGTGGTAAAATGCCATTTGTTGATTTTATGGATTTTGCTGTTGTCATTAGCTCAGGGGTCTACTAGGGGATAGTTCTCTAACTCCCATTATTGGCTGACAGCAGGAGGCCAGTTTCTTAATATTTTTTACCTGGACTCTTCTGATAGATGATGTCATGGTGCCTGCAACTTTCAGGGGTGGAGGGCTCCTTTTGCAAAGCAGGGCTGATACCCTCCAGGTAGCAGTTGGCTCTTCAAGCCAGTGATATACCCTTGGTGTCCATCTGTCTTCCTGGGAGCCTCTCTTTCTTTATTAGTTATGTGGATCCCTTCTTCATCACCAGTTGTATCCAGGATTTATGGATGGCAAAGTCCCTAGGGTTGACTTCTCTCCTTGGGTTTAGTCTGTGTCATAGATGAGTTTCAGGTACCATATGATGTTTCTGCAGTTTAATCAGACAACACTCTTACAAGATTAATGGCAGGAGCATACCAGTGTTGGGGCCCCTTTACAGTCAGGAAGTCATATGATTGACCTCTGTCCAGAGATAGCTCTCAAATTTTGAGGGAATCTCTCACCTCTCATATATGTATTCAGTCCAGGTCATTTATCAGGAATTTCTTTCATAAAGGTTGTTCAAGCTAATATTGTACAGTTTATTTTAAGGTTTCTAGAAGTTAAGCTGTGCTGAGGTGGCCTTGACTGTGGAAATCCCCTGGCTGGGATTGTTTCTTACTCTTGAGTGACACATAGTTTCAGCCTTGCAAGATGCCTTAGTAAGTTTACTGCCTGTCATTAATTTTATAGCCATAATGTGTCTTTAGAGTATACCACAGCTTTTTTTTCTCTTATGGTTTTATCTTTTTTTTATTTTTTTTTAATTTTTTTTATTAATTAACGGAAAAAAAAGAAATTAACCCAACATTTAGAAATCATACCATTCTACATATGCAATCAGTAATTCTTAACATCATCACATAGATGCATGATCATCGTTTCTTAGTACATTTGCATCGGTTTAGAGGAACTAGCAACACAACAGAAAAAGATATAAAATGTTAATATAGAGAAAAGAAATAAAAGTAATAATAATAGTAAAAAAACAAAAAACAAAACAAAACAAAAAAAACCTATAGCTCAGATGCAGCTTCATTCAGTGTTTTAACATGATTACTTTACACTTAGGTATTATTGTGCTGTCCATTTTTGAGTTTTTGTATCTAGTCCTGTTGCACAGTCTGTATCCCTTCAGCTCCAATTACCCATTATCTTACCCTGTTTCTAACTCCTGCTTGACTCTGTTACCAATGACATATTCCAAGTTTATTCTCGAATGTCCGTTCACATCAGTGGGACCATACAGTATTTGTCCTTCAGTTTTTGGCTGGACTCACTCAGCATAATGTTCTCTAGGTCCATCCATGTTATTACATGGTTCATAAGTTTATCTTGTCTTAAAGCTGCATAATATTCCATCGTATGTATATACCACAGTTTGTTTAGCCATTCTTCTGTTGATGGACGTTTTGGCTGTTTCCATCTCTTTGCAATTGTAAATAACGCTGCTATAAACATTGGTGTGCAAATGTCCGTCTGTGTCTTTGCCCTTAAGTCCTTTGAGTAGATACCTATCAATGGTATTGCTGGGTCGTATGGCAATTCTATATTCAGCTTTTTGAGGAACCACCAAACTGCCTTCCACAGTGGTTGCACCATTTGACATTCCCACCAACAGTGGATAAGTGTGCCTCTTTCTCCGCATCCTCTCCAGCACTTGTCATTTTCTGTTTTGTTGATAATGGCCATTCTGGTGGGTGTGAGATGATATCTCATTGTGGTTTTGATTTGCATTTCTCTAATGGCCAGGGAAATTGAGCATCTCTTCATGTGCCTCTTGGCCATCCGTATTTCCTCTTCTGGTAGGTGTCTGTTCAAGTCTTTTTCCCATTTTGTAATTGGGTTGGCTGCCTTTTTGTTGTTGAGATGAACAATCTCTTTATAAATTCTGGATACTAGACCTTTATCTGATATGTCATTTCCAAATATTATCTCCCATTGTGTAGGCTGTCTTTCTGCTTTCTTGATGAAGTTCTTTGAGGCACAAAAGTGTTTAATTTTGAGGAGCTCCCATTTATTTATTTCCTTCTTCAGTGCTCTTGCTTTAGGTTTAAGGTCCATAAAACCGCCTCCAATTGTAAGTTTCATAAGATATCTCCCTACATTTTCCTCTAACTGTTTTATGGTCTTAGACCTAATGTTTAGATCTTTGATCCATTTTGAGTTAACTTTTGTATAGGGTGTGAGATATGGGTCTTCTTTCATTCTTTTGCATATGGATATCTAGTTCTCTAAGCACCATTTGTTGAAGAGACTGTTCTGTCCCAGGTGAGTTGGCTTGACTGCCTTATCAAAGATCAAATGTCCATAGATGAGAGGGTCTATATCTGAGCACTCTATTCGATTCCATTGGTCGATGTATCTATCTTTATACCAATACCATGCTGTTTTGACCACTGTGGCTTCATAATATGCCTTAAAGTCAGGCAGCGCGAGACCTCCAGCTTTGTTTTTTTTCCTCAAGATGTTTTTAGCAATTCGGGGCACCCTGCGCTTCCAGATAAATTTGCTTTTTGGTTTTTCTATTTCTGAAAAATAAAGTGTTGGGATTTTGATTGGTATTACATTGAATCTGTAGATCAATTTAGGTAGAATTGACATCTTGACTATATTTAGTCTTCCAATCCATGAACACGGTATGCCCTTCCATCTATTTAGGTCTTCTGTGATTTCTTTTAGCAGTTTTTTGTAGTTTTCTTTATATAGATTTTTTGTCTCTTTAGTTAAATTTATTCCTAGGTATTTTATTCTTTTAGTTGCAATTGTAAATGGGATTCGTTTCTTGATTTCCCCCTCAGCTTGTTCATTACTAGTGTATAGAAATGCTACAGATTTTTGAATGTTGATCTTGTAACCTGCTACTTTGCTGTACTCCTTTATTAGCTCTAGTAGTTTTGTTGTGGATTTTTCCGGGTTTTCGACGTATAGTATCATACCGTCTGCAAACAGTGATAGTTTTACTTCTTCCTTTCCAATGTCGATGCCTTGTATTTCTTTTTCTTGTCTAATTGCTCTGGCTAGAACCTCCAACACAATGTTGAATAATAATGGTGATAGTGAACATCCTTGTCTTGTTCCTGATCTTAGGGGGAAAGTTTTCAATTTTTCCCCATTGAGGATGATATTAGCTGTGGGTTTTTCATATATTCCCTCTATCATTTTAAGGAAGTTCCTTTGTATTCCTATCTTTTGAAGTGTTTTCAACAGGAAAGGATGTTGAATCTTGTCAAATGCCTTCTCTGCATCAATTGAGATGATCATGTGATTTTTCTGCTTTGATTTGTTGATATGGTGTATTACATTAATTGATTTTCTTATGTTGAACCATCCTTGCATACCTGGGATGAATCCTACTTGGTCATGATGTATAATTCTTTTAATGTGTTGTTGGATACGATTTGCTAGAATTTTATTGAGGATTTTTGCATCTATATTCATTAGAGAGATTGGCCTGTAGTTTTCTTTTTTTGTAATATCTTTGCCTGGTTTTGGTATGAGGGTGATGTTGGCTTCATAGAATGAATTAGGTAGTTTTCCCTCCACTTCGATTTTTTTTGAAGAGTTTGAGGAGAGTTGGTACTAATTCTTTCTGGAATGTTTGATAGAATTCACATGTGAAGCCGTCTGGTCCTGGACTTTTCTTTTTAGGAAGCTTTTGAATGACTAATTCAGTTTCTTTACTTGTGATTGGTTTGTTAAGGTCATCTATGTCTTCTTGAGTCAAAGTTGTTTGTTCATGACTTTCCAGGAACCCGTCCATTTCATCTAAATTGTTGTATTTATTAGCGTAAAGTTGTTCATAGTATCCTGTTATTACCTCCTTTATTTCTGTGAGGTCAGTAGTTATGTCTCCTCTTCCATTTCTGATCTTATTTATTTGCATCCTCTCTCTTCTTCTTTTTGTCAATCTTGATAAGGGCCCATCAATCTTATTGATTTTCTCATAGAACCAACTTCTGGTCTTATTGATTTTCTCTATTGTTTTCAATTTCATTTATTTCTGCTCTGATCTTTGTTATTTCTTTCCTTTTGCTTGCTTTGGGATTAGTTTGCTGTTCTTTCTCCAGTTCTTCCAAGTGGACAGTTAATTCCTGCATTTTTGCCTTTTCTTCTTTTCTGATATACGCATTTAGGGCAATAAATTTCCCTCTTAGCACTGCCTTTGCTGCGTCCCATAAGTTTTGGTATGTTGTGTTTTCATTTTCATTCGCCTCGAGGTATTTACTAATTTCTCTTGCAATTTCTTCTTTGACCAACTTGTTGTTTAAGAGTGTGTTGTTGAGCCTCCATGTATTTGTGAATGTTCTGGCACTGTGCCTATTATCGATTTCCAACTTCATTCCTTTATGATCTGAGAAAGTGTTGTGTATGATTTCAATCTTTTTAAATTTGTTGAGACTTGCTTTGTGACTCAGCGTATGGTCTATCTTTGAGAATGATCCATGAGCACTTGAGAAAAAGGTGTATCCTGCTGTTGTGGGGTGTAATGTCCTATAACTGTCTGTTAAGTCTAGCTCATTTATTATAATATTCAAATTCTCTATTTCTTTATTGATCCTCTGTCTAGATGTTCTTTCTGTCCATTGATGAGAGTGGTGAATTGAAGTCTCCAACTATTATGGTATATGTGTCTATTTCCCTTTTCAGTGTTTGCAGTGTATTCCTCACGTATTTTGGGGCATTCTGATTCGGTGCGTAAATATTTATGATTGTTATGTCTTCTTGTTTAATTGTTCCTTTTATTAGTATATAGTGTCCTTCTTTGTCTCTTTTCACTGTTTTACATTTGAAGTCTGACTTGTTGAATATTAGTATAGCCACTCCTGCTTTTTTCTGATTGTTATTTGCATGAAATATCTTTTCCCAACCTTTCACTTTCAACCTATGTTTATCTTTGGGTCTAAGATGTGTTTCCTGTAGACAGCATATAGAAGGATCCTGTTTTTTAATCCATTCTGCCAGTCTTTGTCTTTTGATTGGGGAATTCAGTCCATTAACATTTAGTGTTATTACTGTTTGGGTAATACTTTCCTCTACCATTTTGCCTTTTGTATTATATATATCATATCTGACTTTCCTTCTTTCTACACTCTTCTCCATACCTCTCTCTTCTGTCTTTTCGTATCTGACTCTAGTGCTCCCTTTAGTATTTCTTGCAGAGCTGGTCTCTTGGTCACAGATTCTCTCAGGGACTTTTTGTCTGAGAATGTTTTAATTTCTCCCTCATTTTTGAAGGACAATTTTGCTGGATATAGGAGTCTTGGTTGGCAGTTTTTCTCTTTTAGTAATTTAAATATATCATCCCACTGTCTTCTAGCCTCCATGGTTTCTGCTGAGAAATCTACACATAGTCTTATTGGGTTTCCCTTGTATGTGATGGATTGTTTTTCTCTTGCTGCTTTCAAGATCCTCTCTTTCTCTTTGACCTCTGACATTCTAACTAGTAAGTGTCTTGGAGAACGCCTCTTTGGGGTGCGCTGCACTTCTTGGATCTGTAATTTTAGGTCTTTCATAAGAGTTGGGAAATTTTCAGTGATAATTTCTTCCATTAGTTTTTCTCCTCCTTTTCCCTTCTCTTCTCCTTCTGGGACACCCACAACACGTATATTTGTGCGGTTCATATTGTCCTTGAGTTCCCTGATACCCTGTTCAAATTTTTCCATTCTTTTCCCGATAGTTTCTGTTTCTTTTTGGAATTCAAATGTTCCATCCTCCAAATCACTAATTCTATCTTCTGTCTCTTTAAATCTATCATTGTAGGTATCCATTGTTTTTTCCATCTTTTCTACTTTATCCTTCACTTCCATAAGCTCTGTGATTTGTTTTTTCAGTTTTTCTATTTCTTCTTTTTGTTCAGCCCATGTCTTCTTCATGTCCTCCCTCAATTTATCGATTTCGTTTTTGAAGAGGTTTTCCATTTCTGTTCGTATATTCAGCATTAATTGTTTCAGCTTCTGTATCTCATTTGAACTATTGGTTTGTTCTTTGACTGAGCCATATTTTCAATTTTCTGAGCATGATCCATTATCTTCTGCTGGCGTCTGGGCATTTAGTCAGATTTCCCTGGGTGTTGGACCCAATAGGTTGAAAGATTTTTCTGTGAAATCTCTGGGTTCTGTTTTTCTTATCCTGCCCAGTAGGTGGCGCTCCTGGCACACGTTTGTCTGCAGGTTCCACCAGTAAAAGGTGCTGTGGGTCCTTTAACTTTGGAAAACTCTTGCCGTGGGGGAGGTTTGCCAGCCGAAGCGGCTTGGAAGAGTGCCAGCCAGCCCGAGGGTCCGAAGGCGGGGAGGGTCGCCAGCCACCGCAGCCCGGGAGAGTGCCCGACCGAATTTCCTAGTCGGCCCGGGGCACCAAGTGTGGCGGGAGGGTGCCAGCCTCCGCAGCCCGGGAGAGTGCACCGTTCCCAGCTGGACCGGGGAGTCACGTGTTTGGAAGGGACCCCCCCGGTCACCGTTCTCCGCGGTCTGGGAATTTCCACCCCAACTCTCTCAGTTGGTCCGGGGGGCTTTGCGTGGTGGGGGCACCAGCCGCCGCCGCCCAAGGGGACCGCCTGCCCAATTCTGCCAGCTGTCCTGGGATGGAGGAAGGGAGGGACTCCGGCCGCTTGCCGTCCCGCCCGGGAAAGCCCGCACCCCTCGGCGATCTCACCGGAGCTGGTTCTCCCAGACAGTCAGCCGTTCCAGGATGGTGTACGCCGTCCCTTTGATCTTCGTCGTCGCTCCGGGAGCTGCTCTGTATCGTCTCCACTCCCACAGTAGCTGTTCTGGAGGAGGAAAGGTGAGGGTGGCAAGGCTGTCGAGGACGGTGGCGGAGGAGCTGGTGAAGGCGGAAGAGGGCATGGTGGCAGTTGGAGAGCCGCCGGAGCAGGAGGAGAAAGGGAAGGATAAGATGGTGGATCTCTCTTATGGTTTTAAATTCATGAGGTAGAGCTTATGCTTAACTGAAAGTCTAGTCTTCATAAGCATTAAAAGATATAAATTTCCCTCTCAGTCTTATTTAACTGTTACTTTTAAATTTTAATATCTAGTAATTTTGTTATTCAGTTCAGAAATTTCCATTATTTTTTCTTTGACTTATAGGTTATTTAAAAGTATTTATTAATTTCTAAGCTATTTGGGGATTTTTGGATTCTTCTTTTTTTTTTTTTTTACATGACCAGGCACCAGGGAATGAACCCAGGTCTCTGGCATGGCAGGTGAGAACTCTGTCTGCTGAGCCATCATGGCCCACCCTCAGATTATTCTTTTATTGTTACTGAATACTGTTTAATTTTACTGGGGTCAGAAAAAATAACCCATATGATTTTAGTTTCCCACCTCCAATAATTCCCACCTAATTAATTTTCCACCCTCTACTAATAGTTTCTATGCCATTTTTCCAGACTTCACCAACAGATTTCTTGATACCTTTCCAGCTTCCACCTACACCCTGTTCCAAAGCAAATTCGTGTGTTATGGTATCACCCTACTTTTAGGTACAAGCTTCTGTATCAGTAATATATTATTGTGTTACAAACCACTCCAGAAGTTAGTGGCTTAAAACAATGGCCATTTTTATTTGCTCATAATCCATTGGGTCAGCAATTTAGACTGGGCTTGGTTTCATTGTACATTTGTTCTCACCTGGTTTGCAGTCATCTGGTGGCTCTTCTTGGGCTGGATGGCCTAAAATGGCCTCACATGTCTGAGTGTTAGTGCTAGCTGTTGACTGGGCCACGTGCCTCCAACAAGCAATCCTGGGCTCATATGACCACAGCATCTAAGAGGGCAAGCCCCAACACATAACCTTTTCCCAAACCTCTTTTTACTCAGCATTTGCTGTGTCCCATTAGCCAAAGTAAATCAGTTAGCCAAGCCCAGAGTTTGTTTTATTTTTTTAATTTTTTTAATTATTTAAAAAAATTTTTTAAAAATATGACAAAACAAACATTCTTAACAAATGATCATTCCATTCTACATATATAATCAGTATTTCACAATGTCATCACATAGTTGCATATTCATCATCATGATCATTTCTTAGAACATTTGCATCAATCCAGAAAAAGAAATAAAGACAGCAGAAAAAAATTCATACACGCCATACCCCTTACCCCTCCCTTTCTTTTTTTTAATTAATTTATTTTTTATTTATGATACATAACCACAAAGAAATACAAACATCCTTATCATATGGTCATTCCGTTCTTGTTATATACATCAGTAACTCACACTATCATCACATAGTTGTATATTCATCATCCTGATGGTTTCCTAGAACATCTGCATAAATTCAGAAAAAGCAATAAAAAGAAGAGAAAAAAATCGTACTACCATACCCCTTACCCATCCCCTTCACTGATCACCAGCATTTCAATCTACTACATTTATTTTAACATTTGTTCCCCCTATTATTTATTTATTTTTAATCACAATTCACAAGGCTCTCAGAACCACACAGTCACATTGCGACAGGCATATCATCATACAATTATCTTCAAGAAACATGGCCACGAGAGCACAGCTCCACACTTTCAGGTGGTTCCCTCTAGCCTCTCCATTACAACTTGACTAAAAAGGTGATACTAGTTAATGCGTTTGAACAACCTCCAGGATAACCTCTCAGCTCTGTTTGGAAGCTCTCAGCCACTGACACTTTATTTTGTCTCATTTCACTCTTCCCCCTTTTGGTCGAGAAGATTGTCTCAATCCCTTGATGAGTTCCAGCTCATTGTAAGATTTCTGTTCCACATTGCCAGGAAGGTCCACACCCCTAAGAGTCATGTCCCATGTAGAGAGGTCAAGGGCAGTGAGTTTGTTTACTGTGTCGGTCATGAGAGAGAGGCCACATCTAAGCAACAGAAGAGGTTCTCTTGAGGGTGACTCTTAGGCCTATAAGTAGGATTAGCCTGACCTTTGCGGGATTAAGTTTCATATGAACAAACCTTAAGATTGGAGGCTCAGCCTATTGCTTTGGCTGTCCCCACTGCCTGTGAGAATATCAAGAATTCTCCACTTGGGGAAGTTATATTTTTCCCCTTTCTCACCATTCCCCCTAGGGGACTTCTGCAAATACTTCCCTGTTCACTGTTCACATTGCTCTGGGATTTATCTGGGTATCACTCTGGACAAACCTACAAAATCTCATGCCCTATGCAAGATTCCAAGTACTATGGTGTTCGATTAAGCTGTCCACAAAAGTTATATTAGGAAATGCACTAGTCAAAATATAAATTTTGTGCCAAATAAACATTTTTTGCTTGTCTCACGCATACATTAAAGTTTTAAAGTATTAATTACCATCTGTTTTCAACAGCCTGCATTATTGACATTCCTTTGTTCTTCCTCTTGCAGAAATTTTAAATTTGCACATTTAGTCACTATCATTATACACTTTAGGCATTCCTAGATTATACCATCTCAATCTTTATTCTATGTTTCCTTCTGATCTCATTTGTGCCCCCAGGCCTCCTCCTTCTGTCATTTTCACATTCAGCTTCATTCAGTGTACTAACATTATTGTGTTACAGTTAGGTACTGTAGTGCTATCTAATTCTGAATTTTTACAGTCAGTCCTGTTGCATAATCTGTATCCCTTTAGCTCTAATTACCCAATATCTACTGTATTTCTATCTCCTGATGTTCTCTTTTACCAACTGAAATTCTTCAAGTTCATTCACTAATGTCAGTTCATATCAGTGAGACCATACAGTATTTGTCCTTTTGTTTCTGGCTAATCTCACTCAGCATAATGTCCGTAAGGTCTATCCATGTTGTTACATGCTTCATGACTTTATTCTGTCTTACAGCTGCATAATATTCCATCGTATGTATATACCACAGTTTGCCTAGCCACTCCTCTGTTGATGAACATCTGGGCTGTTTCCATCTCTTGCCAGTTGTAAATAATGCTGCTGTAAACACTGGTGTGCAAATGTCCATTTGTGTTCTTGCCCTCATGTCCTCTGAGTAGATACCTAGCAATGGTATTGCTGGCTCACATGGCAATTCTGTACTTAGCTTCCTGAAGAATGCCACACTGCCTTCCACAGTGGTTGTGCCATTTGACATTCCCACCAACTGTGGATAAGTGTACCTCTTTCTCCATATCCTCTCCAGAACTTGTCGTTTTCTGTTTTATTGATAATGGCCATTTTGGTGGGTGTGAGATGATATCTCATTGTGGTTTTGATTTGCATTTACCTAATAGCCAGGGAAGTTGAGCATCTTTTCATGTGCCTTTTGACCATTTGTATTTCTTCTTAATGAGAAGTGTCTGTTCATATCTTTTATCCATTTTGTAATTGAGTTGTCTGTCTTTTTGTTGTTGAGTTGAACAATCTCTTTATATATTCTGGATACTAGACCTTTATCTGATATATCACTTCCAAATATTGTCTCACATCGTGTAGGCTGTCTTTTTACTTTCTTGATGAAGATCTTTGATGCAGAAAAGTGTTTAATTTTGAGGAGTTCCCATTTCTTTCTTACTTTCTTTAATGTTCATGTAAGGTCTAGGAAACCGCCTCCCTATTATAAGATTGATAAGATATTTCCTTACATTTTATTCTAACAGTTTTATGGTCTTAGATCTCATGTTTAGGTCTTTGATTCTTTTGAGTTAATTTTTGTATAGGGTGTGAGATATGGATCCTCTTTCATTCTTTTGCATATGGATATCCAGTTCTCTAGGCACCATTTATTGAAGAGACTGTTCTGTCCCAGGTGAGTTGGCTTGACTGCCTTTCTCTTTGACGTCTGACATTCTGATTAGTAAGTGTCTTGGAGTACCTCTATTTGGATCTGTTCACTTTGGGTTATGCTCAACTTCTTGGATCTGTAATTTTAAGTCTTTCATAAGAGTTGGGAAATTTTCAGTGATAATTTCATCCATTAGTTTTTCTCCTCCTTTTCCTTTCTCTTCTCCTTCTGGGATACCCGTTACACGTATATTTGTGCACTTCATGTTGTCATTCAATTCCCTGAGTCCCTGCTCATATTTTTCCATTCTTTTCCCTATATTTTCTTTTGCTTGCCGAATTTCAAATTAGTCAGTTCACTAAACCTATCTTCTACCTCTTGAAATCTGACATTGTAGGTTTCCATTGTTTTTTTCATCTCTTCTGCTGTGCCTTTCATTCCATAAGTTCTGTGATTTGTTTTCTTAGACTTTCGATTTCACCTTTTGTTCATTCCTTGCCTTCTTTATATCCTCCCTCAATTTGTTGATTTGATTTTTGATGAGGTTTTCCATGTCTGTTCGAACATTCTGAATTAATTGTTTCAACTCCTGTATCTCATTTAAATTGTTGGTTTGTTCCTTTGACTGGGCCATATCTTCAGTTTTCCTAGTATGATTCGTTATTTTTTGCTGGCATCTAGGTATTTAATTACCTTAATTAGTTTATTCTGGAGATTGTTTTCACTTTTTTTTTTTTCCCTAGGATTTTCTTGCTGTATGACTTTGTTGTCTATCTGTTCTTTGACATTCAGTTCAGTTTATTCTAGTCCTCTAGCTTAGGTTTTGTTTAATAGATCAGAATTTTTCAGTTCTTGTTTTTTTGTTTCTTGCCCTGCCTGTATGGTGCCTTCCCTTCACCCCCAGGAAGGTCTACTTAGGTATTATAGACCCCACCCCAACCAGATTTTCCCGGACCAAACTGACCTCCTCTCAGGAGGAGTCACCTGTGTCAGTTTTCCCTGATGGTGAGACCCAGCAGATTGAAAGACTTTCTTTCCTAAAAAACCTCTGGACTCTGCGTTTTTCCTATCCTGCCCAGTATGTGGCGCTTTTCTGCCTGTGGGTCCCAACAGCATAAAGTGATGCAGTGCTTTTAAATTCAGCAAACTCTCTCTGCTGGGGGCATGGTGGAAACAGAGGAGAGGTAGTAGGCTGGCTTTAATCGCTTCCCTTTTCCAGACCCTGGGGTCTGAATTCCTTGAGGGAGGGATTCCACCTCAACTGGGCACCACCCCTCTCCTGGGGAAGGCATAGTCTCCAGAGAAGCTCTCAAACAAGCCTGTGTCTGCCTATGCCTGGGGCAGTGGCGCGGGAGAAGCCCTACTGCTGTATCCGAAGAGTAATCAATCCGTAAAAACACAGCCACAAAAGAGAAAAAGAAAAATCCTTTTCAGAGCAGGACCCTGGGTTTGCCAATTAAGAGTTTAAGTTAGTATGTTGCTCTGTGTATCTCCAGGTCCTATATGTCCCCTCCTTTCCTGCAAGGCCCAGACCTTTTCAGATCCAAAAAAACCTGTTTTGTTTTTTTTTCCTTTTATCTTTTTCCATCAGCCCTACCCCCTCTGCGTTGGGGCAAAAACCAACGACCTTTGCTTTTACTCAAGGTTCAGCTGATCTGGGGGCCTATTTTTAGTAGTCAGAATTTATGAATTAATTCCGCAGTTGGCCTTTGTTTGTGCTCAGCCCCTGCTGCTAGTAAAGTCTCTTTCCTTTCCCTTCTGGGAAGCAGCCTATGGGGGAGGGGCACTGGCTGCCACAGCTTAGGGAACTCACAGTTCTGGGTGGGCTCATAGCTGGTCCAGTTGGTCCAGACTGGGGTACGCTGTGTGTCCGGTCACTGACATGGCCCCAGCAGTTGTTCTGTACTGTTCCTGGTTATTTACTAGCTGCTCTGGAGGATGAACTAAATCCCACACCTTGGTAAGCTGCCATCTTGGATCAGACTCCAAATCAGTTTTTCCAAGCCCAGAGTTTTTAAGAGATGGAACTACACAAGGGTGTAGCTACAAGTAGGCATAATTCTTGGGGTCATTACTTTATTAATGTACTTCAGTGTCTATTATCAGATTCAGGAAAATTCTCAGCTATTATCTCTTTAGACATTGACTTATCTCTATGCCCTCTCTTCTTCTGGAACACTGATTTAAGTCTGATTCTTTGTCTATATCTCTTCCACATATTTTCTGTCTCCTTCGTTTGTTTCTGCTGCATTCTGGTTGACTCTAGTCATTTCTTGTTATCTGTTTTCTGGCCATACCTATTTAGCTATAGCTGGTTTGCTATTCAAACCTATCCATTGAGTTTAAAAATGTTTTGTTACTGTGCTTCTGATTCTTTTCCAATTATCATAATAGTTGACTATTCCCTGCTGATATTTTCAGGTGAAACAATAATTGGGCCTGATCTATTGTGATCTGAAACCCTGCTTGGTACTTAAATTTCTTGAGTAGTGAGTGCACACACACACACACACACACACACACACACACACACACACACACACACACACACAGGCATAGGACTGTGGGGTTGAGAAGAGCAGGAGATGCTAATCTATATGGTGTCCCAAATAAGTTAGTGGTTACAGACCTGGCTTATGTTAATTTTGTTTGTGATTTGTGCTCTGTGTTAATATATATTTTGTTTCTTTGATGGGTCCTTGACATTAATATTTATTGAGCACAAAAATTCCACTTTCTCTCATAGGAACACATTAAACATCATTATAAAGTAAAAAATGTTAAAATGTTCAAGGGGAGAAATTGAGATACAGGCACTAACTTTTTCCTCCCCTCTGCACAAGCATCATCTGAGGTGACTCTGAGATAAGTCTCAGCCCTCCTCAGTTATAACTGTTTCCCCAGAGAAAAATACTAGTAAAGTTTATTAGTCTATGTAATATTTGTTCTCTCTCTCAGGAGTGTTGTTGAATGCATCTTGATATCAAGCATTTAAAACTGCTTGAATGTAAGAACTTTTTATGAAATTCTTTTGTAGGTGAACTTCACTACATATACATGCTTTTGTGAGTTATAGAATATAAAATATAGAATATAAAAGCCCTAATGGGTAGAAGTATACAGGAGAAACTTAAGAAGAGAGGAATTATACTGGAGTGTGAATTTTAGTACATAGGGAATATACCTACAAAATAGTTATGAAGGTTTTGTGAAACTCTTTTACCAGTGGTTTATACATGGAAAGTGAATTTGATACCAAGTAGCAAAATCTACCAGATGTTTACACTCTAACTTCATGACCCAACTGTTAGGAATTTGTCCAAAGAAAATAATCCAGTAGAAGAAGAGCCTGTAATATATGAAGAAATTTATTTATTAAAGTATTATTTATAGAAATGAAAAATTAGAAACTTGAAACTCAAACTACAAGAATGGGTAGAGGAATATTAAAGGGAACACATAAATTTAGGCATATCTGTTCAAGGAACATTTTGCAGCAGTTATGAAAACTATAAAGCAACATAAAGCTATTTAATATTGTGCTAAATGATCTTGTTTGAACCCCACTGATTACGAGTATATACTCAGAGACTTAAAAGGGAATATACAAAAATATAAAGTTGTGGCATTAGGTAGTTGGGTTGTAAGTGTTTCTCCCCCTTTGTTTTCCAAACTTACTATAGTATTATTATTTTCTAATGAAAATATTAAACTAAAATATGGAATAGGTTTTGAGTGGGGAAAATGTGTCAGGAGAGAGATCCCTTTTCATATTTCTTGAATTGGGTAAAAAGGTTTTAAAGTTATGACTCTGGCACAAGAATATCTGGCACAAGAGTCCATTGAATATGTATGGTCTCTGTTTTCGCAGCACTTTTCTAGGAAGCTTTTTGTTAATCCTTCTTCAGATACAATTGATTACTCTTTTCTCCGTAGTCCCCTGTACTTACTTCTCTTATTGTACTCGTTTTACTTTATTTCATTTATTTCTTGACCTTTTTCTATTAGATATTAAACTTTTTGGAGAACAGAATCTTTGTATTCCCTACCCTTGACATACTATCTAGTACATAGAAAATATTTAATAAATGTTTATTGAATGGATGTGCAAATGAGTAAAAATAGTAGTTTTGTTAAAATTAGTTAATATACATTTTATTATTAACTAATGTAAGATAATTTTGCATATTTTGTAAGTACTCAGGGTTGAGATTTAGTTGATTTAATCATTTTAAGTACTTTTTCATAACTTTCTTTATTTCATAATAATTAGCCCTTTCTGGAATTTGATTGTCATTATCCAAATAAACGTTGCTTAAAGCTTAATTTTTACTTCTAAATACTCATTAATTAAATGGTGATTTATAATCTTTAAATAATGTCAAAACTAGCTATCATATGTATATGTGCAGTTTTATATGTTCGTTTGCTTCCTTTGATATATAAAAAGAAGGGGTTCTTTATGGATAATGGATTATTTTTGTGTCTAAAATGATTGGAGGTTTTTATGTAATATTTTTTGGGAAACATGTTTTATTTATGCCATTTTAGTTATAAATGTATATGGAATTTGGGAAACAGATCTTAACCTATCTTGTACTCTCTTTTGGATGGAAAAGACTTTAAATGTCTTTGTTGTATCACTTTAGTTTCAGTGGTTCTTATCAGTAGATGTAATAAACTGTGTATCTCTATTATTTCAACTTTTACTTTAGCTTTTCAATGATCTGTTTAAGAATAATGCCAACCGCGCTGAGAATATAGAGAGAAAGCAAAATCAGAATTATTTTATGGAGGTGATGACTGTAGAAGGAGTCTATGATTACTTGATGTATATAGGTAAGATCTAAGTGGTTTCTGTTAAGACCTGTTTTTCAGTCATCTGTTGTATTTCTTTAATTCAAATTAATGCACTTGAGTATTGTGCATCATAACTGCTTTTTTAAATTGAAGGTACTTCTTTTATAAGAATTCAATACAGTTGGTCTTGAACATACTAAAATTACCAGTATTTACAAATGAAATATTAGCTATTGTCACTTTTTGTGTTTTCTATATTAGAAATTTTTCACAATACCCATTTATCTTAACAAGGTATTCCATGTTACCCTTCTTAGGACGGGTGGTTTTTCAAGTTCCTGACTGGCTTCATCATCTCTTAATGGGAACTCGAATCCTCTTCAAAAACACCCTGGAAATGTATACTGACTACTATCTTCAATGTAAATTAGAGCAACTATTTCAGGAGTACCGTTTGGTCTCACTCATAACACTTCTAAGAGGTACGTATGTTTTTATGTGTTTGTTTCACAAAGTTTTTGTACTCTTGATTTTAACTGGATCTAAAAGAGAAAGATGTTTTATTTTCCTTCAGTTATTAGTATTTCTGTTATGAGGAAATATTTGATATATAAGTAATTGAATATTCTCACAAATATATATTTTTTAATCTCTTTGTTAGATGCTGTATTCTGTGAAAATACGGAACCTCGCTCTCTCCAAGACAAGCGAAAACGAGCAAAACAGACTTTTGAAGAAATGATGAATTACATTCCAGGTGTAATATTTAAAGAAGTAACTTAAGCTCAAATAAATTTGCATTCCTTTGAGACCACAATGCATAGTGATCATCGAGGCAAATTTTTACTGTGAGTTCGCATTTTAGAAATAGAATGGCCAATTAAAATGAACTCTTCAGTTAATTAATAGTTGATTTTTATGATGTTTGCACTAAGAGCTTTAAGACAAGCCTTTTCTACACACATGATAGCCACATTCCTTCAACATTAAATTGTAATTAAACCAATCCAAGGGACATTGTCTGTGGGATAGTTGGTGTCCTGGTGTTCACTGTATCATGAGCGGAACTGCCCTAGTGTTTATGACTGAAAGATCAGAATTCATTCCTTTATTACAAAATTATTGAGCACCTGCCATGTTCCAGGCACTATGCAGAATGAAGGGATATAAAAAATGTACTGAGTAGTGTGGCAGGAAAGATGGACATAAAGATAAAACATACGTGAGATAATAAAGCCATGACAAGTTACAGAGTTATCGTAGAGGATAAAGATGTTTACCTTTCCTATAAAGCAAATGAATGGTAATAGCCTCTCACTGAGATAGAAATACAAGGAAAATATGTCAGGTGGTCAAAGCAAAAGATACCTAGTATATAGGACATTTTGAGTGTGAGATGGCTATAAATGATTCAGGAGGGAATGTTTAGGAAGCAATTGGATATCTAGGTTTGGAATTTGGAAGAGGTATAGGCTAGAGATAGCAGAGTGATGTGTGAGTGGGTAATAATGCTCAGAGGAAAAACAAAGAGTAAGAAGAGAAGAGAGGTTAGGACAGAACCCTAGAGAATTCTCAACATTGACAAATTAATTTCAGAATAGTCCTGCTGCTCTGTGTAAAGACAATTAAGTTAAATCCCTGGCCTGAATGTGTAAGTGGACTTAAGCCATTTTTGAGTTGTCTTCTTTGTAGGAAATGATGAAAAAGTTTCTTACCCGCTTTGTTATGTAGTCAGCTCTTAGCATCATGGTTTTGACAGTCTCAGTTTTGATATTCTGAAACAACATGAAAAGCCAGCAAATAGAGTATTTGTTATTTTGCTAAGACATGAATTTGAGTCATATCTGCAAGACTTCTGTTTGGGAAGGAGTATAACTTAGCTTGTGAGTAAGCCTAGTATTCCTTCCTATTGTCCTCTACTTCTCATCTCTTGAATAGTGACTTCTTAAGGATCTGAAAGGATAACTTGGATTTGTCCGTTATGTTTCACACATTTTAATGTGTAGTATTGGTGAATTAGATAATGCACAAAGATACATATTGAGTTACATGTCTGGAAAATATCAAGGGTCTCTTATTCCAATTGTAAATAAAATTTGACCTTTACATCTTGGGTTAGATTTGCCTTATAGAGGCAAACATAAAGTGAGAATTTTCCATAAACAACATTAAGAGTTTATTATGATTGGGGGAAAAGGGGCAAATATTTCAACGCCTTGTTTACCTAAGAATAATTTTCTTCCTTGGGGGAAAACATTCAGTAGAAATTTTAATAAGGACTGGCTGTTTTGGAAAACAGGAGTGATAGATGATGGCTGTGAAATAAAAGACGAATTTGAACTTTTGGACCCTAAATTAGTGTTTAAAAATTATAGCATTTTCCGAAATGATTGTTCAGTAAGGTGGTTAATAGTAATTATGCAGAAAATACAAAAATGAACTAAAAAGTGGCCATATTCATTAAGAAACTGTAGGTTAAAAAAAATTAAATAAGCTTTTCTTTTTTGGCTGATATTAAGATATTCAAATGTTATGAAAATACATAGAATTAAAAGTAGAAGCCATCCTCTCCCCACTGTGCAGAAGTAGCCACATACTTCAGTTTGATTTGAATCCTGGCAAACATTTTTCTGTGTGTTTATATACACGGATATACCAAATGTATATACATCATTTCGGTGTTTTTTTTTCTTCCCCTTACCCTAATGGAATAATATAATAGGTACTATTTCCCAATTGTCTATTACCATTTAATAGTACAAGCAGATTTCCTTACTGCGCTGTTCCTTGGAACTTGTGGTATGTCTTGTGCATTGTGAATCTTAAAAGGAAGATGCATGAATACTGCATTATTCAACTTGACTGTAAAACTTTTTTTTTCAGGAGTATGTTGCGGGAACACTGGTTTAGAAAATGCTGGTTAAAGTATTTGTCTAATATCTGGGAAGCAGGGTGGTGATTTTGTTATTTGACCTAGTTACTAACAAGTCATTTTATAATATAGTTCATATGTGGCTTTCTTGTTTTGATCTGATAGTCAAGTATATTGGTGAAGAAGCCAAGTATGAAAGTATCAGACTTCTATTTGATGGTTTACAGCAACCAGTACTCAACAAGCAGGTAAAATTAAACAGCCTAGTTTGGGCTCGGCTTGGTAAATGACACAGTAGGATGTCTAGTATCTTAACCATGCAAATGACATTATACTTAATCAAGGCAATGTAATTTTCAGACATTTCAGACAATGTTAATTTTCAGACAATAGAAAAAGGTATTTTTTATTTATTATTTTTTGCTGAGTCCTTTTTCTTTATAACATGAATTATTTTATTTGATTTGGAATTAGCATATATTCATTGTAGAAAGTTTGGAATATATAGAAAAGTCATTAAAATCAAAATTTAAAAATCAATAATTCTACCATTCAGGTCATATAGAATAACCAGAGTTTAACATTTTCATTGTTATACTCTGTTCAAATTTCTATTGAGATCTTAATACAGTTATGATTTTGTGTCCTGCGTGTTTCTTTAAAATATTTGCTATATATAAAAAATTTTTAACATGTGAGTTATGAGGCATAGTAGAATGTCCGCATGTATATTTACCACCCATCTTAAGAAACAGAACATTATTGGTACTATTGAAGCTACTTTTGTGCTTGATTTATAATATATTGTTAATCCTATTCCCTACCTTCCCAGTTAAAGGTAACCATAAATTTTGTATGTATCATTTTGTTGTTTTTTTGCTTAATGCCTTAAAAAATATATATTAATTTTTTTTGTGTGTGTTTTAGTTGACTTATGTTTTATTGGACATTGTGATTCAGGAACTGTTTCCAGAACTCAATAAGGTAACTGAAAAGCAATAATTTTATTCCCTATTCTTTTTTTTTTTTTTTTTTTTTGCATGGGCAGGCACCGGGAATAGAACCCAGATCACTGGCATGCAGGCAAGAACTCTGCCTGCTGAGCCACCATGGCCCGCCCCTCCCTATTTTAATAGTATGCTGATTACTTATTTTAAAATTAAGGAATTCCTGTGACTGATCCTTTTATAAAAGAACAGTCTTAGAAAATTGCTTTTTATATTTTCTTTACTCAGCATTTCCACACATAGAGTAGATTTGGGGAACAGCAACTGAATTGCCTCTGCCTTAACTTCATCCCTTCCTAATCACTAGCCGATGGGAACACTATACCCTTTACAGAGAAAACTGAATTTAAGTCCTAGCACCAAAATAAATCAAGTTCTTTCAGCTGTCATCTGCATCATTGTGTGCTGTGTGAGTCAGATTTAAGTATTTTTGAAAACATTTGAGCTTAGATGAACCAAATAGCACTAAATGAATCTTGAGGGTTTTGAGTTTTGAGCAAAGATTTAAGCATTATTATTTTTTTACTTTGTTTATGTGTTTTACTAATCTCTGGTCTGATAAAAAAGCCATGCTTCAGTTCTGTAGTGTAGCAATGAAATGTCAGTCTTGTAAAATAGAATCAGATTTGGATTGTTTACCTGTTAATTATAGCTTTCAATTTGCATTTATTTGTTTGTTTATTCAATGTATGGTTAAAATAGGGTTGTAGCTGCAGACTTTTTATGGTCAATTTTCATAGGAATCAATACTAGGAAACCTCCAACTCTCTTTGAGACTTCATTTGGTCTGTCACTATATACCTTGCCTTTTCTCATCTCTAAAACAGATATTAACTCCTGCACATGCCCAGGTGTAATTTCTTTTGGTTTACAATATACATATTTCTTAGTTTCAAATTTTAGAATACTCTAGCTGTTAGGCAATTCATAAATTAACTGTAACTTATTGTGTTCTATAAAAATGGGTTTATTTTCATTCTAGGTACAAAAGGAGGTTACCTCTGTGACATCCTGGATGTAACATTTGGATTTGGGATAGAATAACCAATTGAAATTTCTGCTGTGCTAATATAGTAGATGCATCCTTTTTTTTTTTCTCTTTTACTTTTGTATATTTTTGTATATATCATGTAATTCTTTGTGTGAAAATTTGATTTTTCTTTTGTTTTAATAAAAAATTAACAATGATTTGTTTTAATAAAAAATTAACAATGATTTTAAATTATTTGATTTCATAGACTGTCATTTTGCACCTGTTATCCAAACTTCATTAAAGTATTTATCACTCATTGCCATTTTTAAAAGAGGTAATTCATAATTCCTTCAGTGCAAACAGATAAGATGCATAACCTTTCTACTGTATTACTTTAGTGAGGAGAAACAGAAATAAGATTGATTTGTTTTTTTATTTAGAGTTAATACATTTTAGTAGATTTGCCCCCTCCCCTTTTCATTTTCTCCTTAGTTAACATATTCTTTATGAGTTGTTCATAATAAAAGAGGGACCTTCTCCTTACTGTTGCTGGTTGACTGACAGGATGTGAAAACTGGGTACCTATAGATATTTGTGATTGTATGGTTGAAAGTAAGTTTCACTGAATATGTGTAGCTGTATTCAAAAAGCTCATATAAACGATTTAGGTAAGTAGATTTTTGGTTTATGTTGTCTGTTCACCTTATACCTTGAGGAAAAGTTCATTTAAAAGATTATTTTGAAAGAGTCAGTGTTTTAGGATTCTACTTGCACTTCCTTGCTGTGCTCTTTCTCCCTTTTTAGACAAATCTCCCTTTCATGAATGAGTATTTTGTCTTTGGGTGTTGGTTTTAACATTCATTAAAAATATATTCATTGGGCAAAAATATGTCAGACACTAGGCTGGGTACTCTGGAAACTCTAATATAAAACTAAGCTATTTAATGATTCAGTTCATTTATTGTTCACAGAGTTTTAAAAAGTTCATTATGGTGTTATGCATTTTTGAAAGGTTATGTCAGTCATTTTAATATACTTTTAAATGCTTGAAATTTCTAAATTGTGTATGAGTTTCTGTCAACCAGTGGTTTAACACCATGCCTTAAATATTAACTGATTTTTTAGGGACTGGTGGAAAATTAAGCTGGCTAACTTTTCACATTTAAATTCAGACAATTTTGGACACTGTTATTTAAAATGTTGTGATGGTTAAGTTCTGGTGTCTGTTTGACCAAATGATGATACCCAGTTGTCTGTTCAGGCAAGCACTGTCTTGACCGGTTGCTGCAAGTATATTTCGTGGCTGAATGATAAACCGGAAGGTTGGTATATTAAATCATCGGCCAGTTGATTGCATTTGTGGCTGATTATATCTGCATCAACCGCCTCCCAGAAATGAGATAATCTAATCAGTTGAAAGCTTTAAAGGAAAGAGAGAGACTTTTTTGCTGCTTCTTCAGCCAGCAAGCCTTTCCTGTGGAGTTTGTCCAGACCCTGCATCGGAGCTGCCAGCTTCACAATCTGTCCTACAGATTTTGAACCCTTCCATTCCAACGTTGCATGAGACAGTTATAAATCTCATATTTACAGGTATCTCCTGTTGGTTCTTTGTTTCTCTAACTAATATAAATACCATGGTGAAGTAGAAATTAGAATATTTTGTAGTCCTTTTTATGCCAACCTGTCCTCTCCTTTGAATTGTGATACTTCTTTTTAATTTAGATGAGAACAAGTTATGTATTATCCCTATTTAAAAAAAATGTGACATATAAAATTTACCAATTGATATATAAAAGTTCACACTCAAAAAATTAATGTTAGTCACATTATAAAAGGGGAAAGGGACTAAAATTCAGTGCCCACTCTTTGTCAGGCATTTTACATACATTGTGACATTTTATCATCATGGTAACTGTGGGGTAGTGTTATTTTACTTTTCTTGATCATGGTATTGAGGCTAGAGAGAGTGATAGTTAGAATTCAAACTTAGGTCTGTCTCTTGTCTTCATTTTTGCACCATAAAAGGAGCCTTTGTTTTCAAAAGTAGTTACTCTCTGGATTCCTTAAACAAGTATGCTTCCCTGCTACATGTTAAATATTTTATTTTGCATATTCTTTTCTATCCATGTTTGTGTGTGTTTTTAGTGCATGAGCTTCATGAAGAATGCATTTTGAAATGTGCTTATACAAATGATCTACCATTACTTTTGTTTGGAAGAATAAAATGAAACGTAATAGATGGGTAGTGGTAGACACTTTGAAATTTACAAAGCATGTTGTAAAATTGTATTATAATTATAATCATACTAAAAAGTGTTGATTTTATAATTTCTTCATAAACAGAAAACTGATTAATTTGCCCGTTGTTCTTAGAAAGCTGTATGGTGATATTCACAAGTTGTAATTTCAGTTAGTGTCAACACTAGAATAAAATTACTCCTTGAGCCCTTTTTAGAGCCATGAGAAAGCCACAGCTGAGCTGAGCAGAGCTATGAGACTGAGAGAACCACACAGTCCACCAGCCAGCCACCTCTGGAGATGAGGAAGGAGAATGCCTCTGGGGGACCTTTATGGGGCCGGAAGCTGGGAGAGAAAGCTAGCAGACTCGCCATGTTTGCCGGTTGAGAGAGAAACACTGAACCCCATCAGCCTTTTTTTTTTTATTCAACATAATATACAAGCCTAAACATTCTTACCATATGATCATTCCATTCTTGATATATAATCAGTAACTCACAATATCATCACATAGTTGTGTATTCATCATCATGATCATTTGCATCAATTCAGAAAAAGAAATAAGAAACAAAAAAAATTTCATACATACCATACCCCTTACCCCTCCCTTTCATTGATCACCAGCATTTCAATCTACTAAATTTAACATTTGTTCCCCCTATTATTTATTTATTTTTAATCCATATGTTTTACTCATCTCTCAATAAGGTAGATAAAGGGAGCATCAGACACCAGGTTTCACAATCACACAGTTACATTGTGAAAGCTATATCATTATACAGTCATCTTCAAGAAACATGGTTACTGGAACACAGCTCTACATTTTCGGGCCCTGGAGGGAACTGCCTGAAAATGTAGAGCTTAACTGAAAAGGTGATATCTTAACCAAAAAGGTGATATCTATATAATGTGTAAGAATAACCTCCAGGATAACCTCTCGACTCTGGAATCTCTCAGCCATTGACACTTTATTGTGTCTCATTTCGCTCTTCCCCCATTTGGTCAAGAAGGTTTTCTCAACCCCTTGATGCTGAGTCCCAGCTCATTCTAGGATTTCTGTCCCATGTTGCCAGGAAGGTCCACATCCCTGGGAGTCACATGCCCTGGGAGGGCAGTGAGTTTGCTTGTCATGTTGACTGAGAAAGAGAGGCCACATCCAAGCAACAAAAGAGGTTCTCTGGGGGTGACTCTGAGGCCTAATTTTAAGTAGGCTTAGCCTGTCTTTTGTGGGGTTAAGTTTCATATGAACAAACCCCCAGATTAAGGGCTCCACCTTTTGCTTTGATTGTCCTCACTGCTTGTGAGAATATCGAGAATTCTCTACTTGTGGAAGTTGTTTTCCTCCTTTCTCTCCATTCCCCTAAGGGGGCTTACAAATGCTTTTTTATTCACTGTTCAATTCGCTGTGGGATTTATCGGATCATCACTCTGGACAAACCTGCAAAATCTCATGCCCTACTCAAAGTTCCATGTACTTATGGTGTTCAATTAAGCTGTCCACATAAGTTATATTAGGAACTGCACTAGTCAAAATATAAATTTTGTACCAAATAAACATTTTTTACTTTAGTCTAACACGTAAGTTTAAGTTTTAAAATATTAATTGCCATCCATTTTCAACACCCTACAGTATTGACATTCCTTTGTTGTTCTTCATGCAAAAACATATTTAAATTTGTACATTTAGCCACTGTCATTATACACTCTAGGCATTCCTAGATTGTGCCATCTCAGTCTTTATCGTGTATCTTTCTTTCTGATTTCATTTGTGCCCCCAGGCCTCCTCCCTTTATCATTTTCACATTCAGCTTCATTCAGTGTTCTAACATTATTACATCAGCCTTTTTGAGTGAAGGTGGGTCTTGATTGGTTTTACTGGAATCCTTTAAAAGAAGCACTTTGGAAAAAGCTGGAGATTGATGACAGAACAGCAAGAAAGAAAGCCACGAGATTCCAAGAGAGAGACAGTGTACCAGCCAGCGACCTTTGGAGAGAAAAGAGAATGCCCCTGGGGAAGCTTCATGAAACAAGAAGCTGTAAGAGAAAGCTAGCAGACTTCACCATGTGCCCTTCCAGCCGAGAGAGAAAGTTCCTGAACCTCATCGGCCTTCTTGAACCATGGTTATCTTTCCCTGGATGCCTTAAAAAGTTGTGAAGGTGTATAATCAGGTTGTTTTCCTATAATCAAGCTGAAGTAAAGGAAATATTTCAGAGTTGGTGGAAAAGGTAAGGGTAATTTTGAACTAAGGAATAATACTAAAGATTTTCCTGTGATGTTATAAATGGTTTGAATATGTGCAGCTTATGGATTTGTTCAGGGCACTAGCAGTGTGCATGGCAGTTAAAAGAAAGAGTCTGAATGCACAGGTGAAGAGATTAAGGACACTCAGCCAACTCCAGAAATTTGCAGAAGGCTATAACTAAGTGAAAGGAGGAGGATAATGAATAAGAAGAAATCACTATGATAGGGAGGATGAGAGGGATAAGTGTAAGTTGTAAACTGTGTGCTTACGTGCTGAATTGTACTTCAGAATTTGGGGGCATGTTCTCAAGTATATGGTTTCAGAGACTTTAATGTTCATAGCTGCATGGTTTGGGTGGTGTCCTTCATTAGAATCCCTTCTATAGATTGGTTCTTTTTTCTGACATTCTCAGAATGTTTGGAAACAAAGGAATGGAGGATACAGCCTTGTCTGTAGAACAGTTTATAAGGGCTTAGCTGGGAATATCTTCTACACTTGCCTTGTAGAAAACGCACCCAAAACTGAAGTTTCTGTCAGCACATCTAAAAATCATTGGAATTCAGAAAGAGGGTGAAGCTTGAATCCATTATTGCTGCCTCCCTGGAGGCTTCTAGTGAACCAATGTCCTCCTGGGAATTAATTATAAAAACAATTGTAATTAAAAGAAATGTATTTCCTAAATTGGAGAAGTGAAGAAAACTAATAAACACAATGTTCATGAGAATTACATTGACCCTAAAAATAATCAATCTCTGTACATGTGGTGAACATTCAAAATTTTTCGGACTGGAATATCATATGTAGTCAATGGTCTAGGAGCCAGTTGTAAACTTCGTCATTGCCATCCTTATCACCATCACTGCCATCAACATTTATTGAATACTTTTTACTAGATATTCCCCTAATAATTGTGTGAATATCATTTTAACCTCATGAAGACCATATGATAGGTGCTTTTTTTCTTTTACCAGTTTATATGAACTATTTCACATGATCATGAAGAAGTTATAAAAATTCCAGAGAAATTTTAAAATATGTATATAATATAGAGCATTTTATAACAAGGTAATTATTAAAACTTACTGAATGTTTGGTATATATGCTGAGTCCCTGAAACATGATTATGATCCCCACCATCAGAAGCATATAATTCAAAATTAAAAAGGACACATAAAAATAGAATAAATTAATATGTAGCAAAGAAAACTATCTTTGTATAGAAATGTTACAAAGCATCACAATAACAATTTAATCCCAATCTTTTATTTATGAGTTATTCTTGAATTATTCTGAACTGAAGTCTGTATGTAATGATGCATAATCCTTTTTACATAGCAAAAGCATTTTATATTTTAATTTAATTTTTTATCTATATTCATACATATTATTAATTTTCTCCAAGTCTCATTTTTACATTTGGTTCCTACCAGCTTTGTCAAATGACATAGAGAGTATATCATAACTTTCTATTAATAATAAATATAATGAAAGATTTGAATCTCTTGTAATGAGAGGTTTTTTTGTTTGTTTTGTTTTTTTGTTTGGGTCTCCCTCATGGAAGGTGAGCATTCTACCACTGAACCACCCTTGTACCCTGTAATAAGAGTTTTGCTAAAATTTGTGATCGTATTTTTGGTGGGGAGATTTCAAACTAGTTACATAATTTATCTTGTTTTAGTTTGTAGAAGCTGCCAGAATGCCACATACCAGAAATGGAGTGGCTTTTAAAAAGGGAAATTTGTAAATTGCAAGTTTGCGGTTCTGAGGCTGTGAAAATATCCAAACTAAGGCATCCAAAGATACATTAACTCCAAAGAAAGGACCAATGAAGTTTGGGCTTTCTCTCTCAACAAGGAGGGTACATGGGGAGATCTGCTAGCTTTCTCTCCTGGCTTCTTGTTCAAGGGAACTTTGCTGTGCGTGTTATCCTTCTTCATCTCCAAAGGTCTCTGGCTGTGTGGGCTCTCTTGGTTCTTTCCAAAATAGTTCCCTCTCAAAGGGCTCCAGTAAGCAATCCCAGCGTGAGTGGACGGAAACATATCTCCATGGAAACCATCTAATCAAAAATTTCTACACACAATTGGGTGGGTAATCTCTCTATGGGAACAATCAAAAAGATCCCACCCAGCGATATTGTATGAGGATTAAAGGACATGGCTTTTCTAGGTACATAATAGCTTCAAACTGGCACACCTTGTCAGAATATTATTGATACAATTTATAAATTTAGTAATTTTAAAAATTATTAAATATTACTAATTTAATAATTTTAATATTTGTTGTTATACCTTGTATTTTAAAGTCACATCTTCAGCTGCATATACTTTAAAAATTATGTTTTCTTGAAATTGAAAAGACATTTTCCTTTTTTCTTAACATTTTCTTACGTGATAAAGTTACCATTACTATGTTATGTTCATATGTCTGCATATTGTTGGGTTTGTAATTGGTTGTATTTATCCTATAAACTTTTTTCAAGACTTTCTGAATTGGAAATATATGGTGCGTATTTCTCTGCCTATATTGAATTTTTGTCCAATGTTTGGTTTTTTTCTACAGTGTTTCATAAATGCATATTAACTCTTTTGTTAACATATTTAATTTTAATCCTACCCCCCCAAATGACTCCTTGACTAAAGGAATAAGTGAACAGATAGGTCTTGCTAGTCTGCTATACTCCAATTTCAAAGAATATGCTCTCTGTGTTATATATCCAGTAACCTTTGCAGCAGTGCAGAGGAAAAAATCTCTAACATAGGTCGATAGACTCCTAGAAGATGGTTAAATCGGGTGAAAAGTAGTTTTATTTCACTCTAACTTTTTTGTTATTTTGGTGTTATTTGTGATTTCTCTCTTTCAAGTTATGTTATTAGGATATTTCGTTCAGGCAATAGGCATGGGTGTGTTTTAATAGAACCTATAGTACATAAACGGGTGGCAGGTATAATTTGACTTGAAGTCTGTAGTTTGCTTATCTCTGATGTAGAAGGATAAAAGTGGGGAGGGGGAAAAAAGTACTGAAAAACTGTAAGAACTTGGTATTTGAGAGTGGGAGGAGAGGACTGCAAAATTTAATCTTTGGAGGAAGGCAACTATCCTTGTTAGGGAAAGACTTTGAATTTATCTTTTGGTTGCAGAGGTACTAGAATAAGGAAAAGTCAGACTGCTCTGTGATGAAATAAAGGTATTTTCTTCAGGTCAAGGGGTTATTTTATTAATATTTTATTTTATCTGAAAGGGATGATGCTGGAGAAAAGGAGCTTTGGGAATTAAAAAGGACAGTGACAGATATGAGAGAAGACATTATGCATGATTTATTTGATTTCTCTAACAAGTATTTATTGAGCACTTACTATGTGCCAGGCATAGTAAGGCATTGTGCACTTATAAGCCTACATTCAAATGGAGGGAGACAGACAATAAACAAAATAAATTAAAAAATAATTAAAATTATATAGTATGTTAAAAGATAATAAATAGTGCTCAGGAAAAAAAAAAAAAGCCAAGGTGGGGAAATGGGAACGTAATGGGTGGCTGGTGGAGGCAGAGGGGAGGACAACGGAGAAACCTGCAATTTTAAGTAATGTGTTCTGGAACACACACAAAAAAACACATGAAGGAGGTGAGAAAACAGGCCATGCATAGATATATAGGGGCCATTTTCCAGGTAGGGAGTATCAAATGAAAAAGTCCTGAAGTGAGAATGTACTTGTAGTATATAAAGTATTGCAAGGAGGTCAGTGTGACTACATCATGGTGAGTGAGGTAACGGGAAGCCAGATCACAAAGGGCGATCTTACTTCAAATGAGATGGAAATGTTTTGACCAGGTAATTAACATGATCTTACCTACATTTTAATAGAAGCACATTAGTTGGTTGTGGGGGTGGGGGAGCTAAGTTGTAATGGAGGGATGGTAGAATGAGAGGTACTGAAAAGCAGGGATATGGCCTATAATTGAGGTCCTTCAACTTTTATGTGTCTGTTGCCCGTGTGAAGGCAGGGTAGAGGAGACCAGGGCACATGTCTTTTATCCATGATCCTGAGCCATTGCTGCAGTAAGATGACCATATTTCCTAACCTTCAAATACTGTTGACTTATGCTCAGCCACCCAAATTTTTGAATCACGAATAAAGAGGTACTCCAAGAGAAGAGGAAACAGAGATGGTGGAAGAGCAAAAGGGAAAGGGACTGTTGTAGAGGTGTATCTACTGATATGTCACAAATCTTGATGCTTTTTTCCCCCAAATAACCACAGAGAACAAGAAAAATACTGAACCATGGTCAAAATATTGAATAAAAGATGGTAAGTGTCTAAGAGATGCAGCTGTGTGGATACTGACAGGTAAAAATAAGTTTAGAGGTAGTCAGATTAGCCAGACATTGGGGGGTGTAGAGAATGCCTTTATTGTGGTTTGTTGAACTGCTCCACATGTTCTCATGGTGTTTTAATTTCCCATTGTGGTGAAAAGATTAAGATACAATCTTTAATAAATATAATGATATTTTACAAATGTATGTGCATTCGTTTTAATTTTTGAATTTGTTAGTTTTTATAATAGACATTTTTCTCCCTCTGTTGGGTACCTCCGGCATTAAATTTCTGCCTGGTACCTAATGGAGATTAGCATTTGTCTCAGCTTGGGTATTGAGACCAAAGGTGTTTCTTGATAAGTTTTGAAGGGGGCAATAAGTAATATATTACAGTTAATAAAATGTAAATACTGAAGTTTCTTTGTAATTAAAAAAAAATTTGTATTGTTAATGTGAATTATATTGGTTTCTGTCTTAGTTCTGTAATGTGTTCTCACTAAACTGCATTCTTGTGGGCTTTTCTGAATGGGAAAGAGAGGGGTAAAAGTAAACAATGATCTGGTATTCAATAAACCAACGGTCTCCATTATCTGTACTGTAGGTCTAGAGAGTGAAAATTACTATGGTTACAGTAATAGTTCGGTCATTATGAGTTGCTCTACAATAGCTTCTGAGTTCTCTTGATTTTGTACCCCCATCTTTATTTTTTCATGAAGAAATAAGGCAAAGTGTAGCTAAAGTAAACATAAGCAAAGTAATACATCTCTGTTGTAGTTGAGCAGGAGTGATGCTATATGCATTTCTTAGTTATGACAAAAGTTATCACAAAAACAAAGGTTCACAATGTCACTGTAATTGTGAAAACCTGTGTTTGATGCTCCTTTTATCCAGGGTATAGACAGATGAGTAAAAAAATAAGGATAAAAATATATAAATAATGGGGGGATAAAGGGGAAAAAAAATTGGGTAGATTGAAAAACTGGTGCTCAATGAGAGGGAGGGGTAAGTGGTATGGGAAATACGAATTTTTTCTTTTATCTTTTTATTTCTTTTTTTGGAGTGATATAAAGTTTCGAAAAATGATCATGGTGATGAATACACAACTATGTGATGATATTGTGAGTCACTGATTGTACACCATGTACGGACTGTATGTGTGTGAAGATTTCACAATAAAAATACTTTTAAAAAAAAAAACAACAAAGGTTCACAATGTGATGAAGTGAACACATTGACTTAATGTATAAAGTATGCAGTGTTACTTTGTCACTTGCAGATTTTGTATTCTTTAAATGTAAAGGCTTATTTATCTGTCGAGTTTAGATTTGAAAAATATCAGCATCCAATAAAAAACATCAAGTTCAATTTAAAATTGGATTAGCTATGCTTATTTTTCTTTGCAAAATATCTTAGTGACTTATTTCATTATTCACATGATTACAAATTAATGATTGTCATGTGAAAAGGTTATGTCATTTACTTTTCTGAGGTTTTTTTTGACTTTTCGTTAAAGATCTGGATATCACATTGTTGGGGGAAGTTAAAAATGATCAGTTTCAAAACAAATTTAGAAGGTAGAGTTTTTGTTTTCAACTTATTTCATATATATTTGTCATACTTGAAAATTCTCAGAGTATTTATAGGGGTCATTAGTCATTTTTGATGTCTAGAATTAAACATACTTAATGGGTGGAATTCCAAGTTTATTGGGAGAAGGGTACTGATTTCTCTATGGAAGCCAAAGGGCTAGTAATTACTCACTGAGCCTTCTGTTTTTATGAACGACAACTTGGGCATGTGAATCAGGCTCAGCTGATCAGATACTCTCATCTAGAGGAGGACCAAGGCACAAGGATAGCCCAAGGCCCTTATGGGTGGGAGCTGTGGTGGAGGCTAACCACATTGCACTGCAGTGGGTCCAAGACTGAACAGCACTCATTGTACTAGGACTGTTTTATGCCTCTTTCCTTGCTTGCTGTCCATTTTTAAATCTGCTCTTCAAGTTTCTTGATGATTATGAGAGCTAGCTAATATCTTTGTAATAATGTCTCTGCTTATACAATTTTTGTTTTTGCAATCAAGGATCCTGATGAGTAATGAATCTAGTATAATTTTCATTGCTGTTTTTCGTATGCCAGGCATCCTTGCCATAGACTAGAGGTAATTGCTTGATAACTGAATGTTTTTCATGCGGTATTTAATTCAGAAGTAGAGGCCTCAGAAGTAATAGCCGCTGGAGATATGAGATTCCCCCAATTTATGTTACAAAAGTGTAAAGCTCCTCCTTTTGACTGTATTGGAATCAAAACTGTTTCCTTTTGTTTGGAGCAAATCAACTTATAAAATGTATAGTATTTTACCAGTAGAAATAACACAATTTTTTTTTGCATGGGCAGGCACTGGGAATCGAACCCATGTCTTCCACGTGGCAGGCAAGAACTCTACCTGCTGAGCCACTGTGGCCCACCCAAAAACATTAATTTTAACTTCTCATTTGCAAAATATTTAGGTCACGGAAGCTGCTAATTGCTTGAGAGTTGCCACAGTTGATGTATAGGTCATGGCTGCACAAGGCTCTGGCTAAGGTAGTATTGGAGCCCAAAATTCACCCTGCACTCCATTCATCAAACCTTGGTATGAGGCTGCCTGCACTCTTTTCCAAGTTTTGGCAGGCAGTTATGGCTGCTTACCAAGTCATACATCCATGGGACTATATACTTCCTAAGGGAGCAACTTCTGACAACTCGTAGCTTCCTAAACTTTCTTGTAAGAAATCTTGCCTTCTCTGAACAGACTGCTGAAGGCAGTATTGCTACCAAATGGAATGAATGTGTCTGATTGATCCAGAAATAACAAAACTGATCTATTGTGTTATCATAATTCATAGACACACACACATCCAGTTCAGGCAAGTTCATTAAAATTCTCAACACTAATTTGGACATTTTCATTTTTAAGACATCACTACAGGCCTCAAAACAGTTTCTACATTAGAGTCTGTATATCAAAGCCAGAACATTTAGTAGTTTACTTAAAATATCCTTGTTTGCTTTTCTACCAAAAACAAAGAATGCAGAAATTGCATTTCTTCTCTCATTTTTTTGTTTGTTTTTGTAAGAAGTTTGTGAGCTATGAGATGACAAGGGGTTATGATTAAGAGAAATGATACAAGTGATACACTGTCAAAAAGCTTTCCTTTAATAATATTTTAGGTGTTTGCTTGAGAGAAAAAATAACTACCAAAGACTAGGGAGGTATCTTCAACTTTATTATTTGAAATCTACAGTTGCAAAGTGGTTCAAGGTCATTTCTCAAATATTGCTGCACAATTCATGGACACATATTTAGAAAACTTACAAAAATTTTGTTTTAAAAAATTATGATCTAATAGGATTTATCCTATTTTACTGGCCAAGCCTAAAAACATATCCCAAATGCACTTTTCTCTAATTTTCACTTATAAGACTTATGTCTTATTGACACTGTTTATTTATAGCTAATCTGTATATACATAGAACCAAGTGCATTATTTTACTGCACGATCTTTGTAAAAAGGCTATGAGGTTTTAAAATATATTTTGTATTAAATACTTATTATTTGTAAACACTAAGGAACAAACATACCCCTCCTCTGAACTTCCAGCTGTTGTTTGCTTATAGTTTCTTAAGGTGAAGACTCATATTTCTTGTTGAATCATTGTGTGATGTTGCACAGGCTCACCTGGTCACATTACCCCCAAACAGGTATTTGTTCTTTGGTCATAAAGCATTTCATCAGTCAGGGTATTTCCTAAGCACCCAGTAAGAGGGGCCCACTTCAGGGCAGGAGTTCTCATATCTGGACTTGAAAGTGACTTGGAGTGATTTTTGGGTAAGAGCTTATTTACACATGTCTTACGAATATCATTCTGAATATCACTTAAAATCCCCTCTGGATTTCCATAACTGTGTATGTGTATATTTGGTGCAATTGGGATAAGTGAAGTACTGGCGTTTTGCTAGTGAGGGACAGTTGCAGGTTTAGAATTACGGCTTATGTTAGAAAATTCTCTTCTCATATACCTTTATTTTAAGGTGAAGGAAAGAAGGAAGAGAGGCAGAGGTGATTAGATCAGCTGATTAGGACCATGCTTTTATCCAATATTTAACAAATCTAAATGTCCTCAAGCTCTTTCTCTTCCTAAGGTGAATCTATTCTGGGTTTCTGGTTCTTCCCTCCCCATTCTCCCCTACTCCTTGACTGGATTTTGCAGCCTCTGACCTTTCTCATTATCTGTTGCACACAGTTCGTTCCCTGATTCATCAAAGGCACACGGGTGATTTAAGTGAGAATGCTACCCTTGTTTAGTCCATTAAACTCATGATAACAATAGGAGCTTATAAAAGAAAAAAAAGAGAGAGAGAGACCAGAAATAAAGCAGAGATTTGCCATCTATGAGTTTGGGACCGCTGCTAATTATGGAGAGAGAAGACTATTAAATATCACTTTATAGGGCAACTTGAAGGAGTTGGAAAATGCTTGACTTGAGGTGAAAGAACCTAGGTCCAAGCCCTATCTGTATGACCTTGGACAAATGAACCTCTTTCTGAACTTCAGTTTTCTCCTCTGTAAAATGGGGAAAATAAGAGCTGCTTTACACACCAAAGAAATTTGTAAGTATCAAGAGAAAATGCACTTCAAAACCACTTGAAAATTGTAAAGTTCTATGTAAGCATAAGTTGTTTGATAGATTAGAAGGGAAAGAGAAGAAATTATTTCTATAGTTTAAATTTTTAATAAAATTTTGTAAAAATTTGGATGTGTAAACTAAAGATGACTGGCTTTTCCCTCATAGAGCCCATTTTAATTTCTGTTTTTGGCTATTCCCTGTGTTGCTGACCCTGAGTGATGATGTCATTCTCTTCATTTTAATGCTGTAAGCTTCAACTTCTAGGAGCCAGGTCCTGCAACGCAGATTTGAACCTCCCTTGAAAAAAAAATGCAGTTTCAGGCATTAATAGCGAGGAGAATTTTGGGCTATTGATACAAAACAAGGCTTACTGCCCAAAATAAAAGAGCTATTAAAAGAAAGCTTCCTTGGCAGTGACTTCCTGCAGAAAACTTGATCCGACCTTCAACTGCTGGATAAATTACTTTCATTTTTAAGATGTATCCAGAAACCACATTGATATCTTGGTCACCTAGAAAAATGCATACATATATTTAGCCACAAAAAAAAGTAATATTAGCAATGGAGAACAATTTATCTAAAGTCTCTTGTACTTATAAAAGGGAAGATACTCCTTTCATAAACAGTTAAAGTGCCACAGGAGACAAGAACACTAGTGATCATAAGTACAAAGGATTGGTTTTTCATGTTCCAGATGTGAAATGTACCCATTGTTCAAAATTGGATAACTGGGGGGAAGAGAGTTATCTCAACTCTGAAATGTTTCAAGGAAGAGGCCATTGACAGCTGTGCTGGTGTCAGACTGTATGTACCCCCAGAAAATGTTCTTCTAATCCACTTTTGTGGGTGCAGACCTGTTGTAGGTGGGGCCTTATGATTAGTTTGTTTTCATGGAGATGTGACCCACCCAGTTCAAAGTGGGTCTTAATCCTTTTCTGGAGCCCTTTATGAGAGAGAGCTGAGAGAGAAGCTAAGATGAAATCCAGAGAAAAGCCTCTGGGGGAGAGAGAGCCATTGAAACCAGAGCCCAGGAGAAAAGGACCTGCACACATTGCCACATGCCATGTAACAGAAGAACCCCAGAGTCAGCAGGCTTCCTCCAAGAAGGTATCCTCTTGTTGATGCCTTAATTTGGACATTTTCACGGCTTTAGAATTAAAACGTGTAAATTAATGAGTCCCCTTTCTAAAAGCCAGTCCATTTCTGGTATACTGCATTCCAGCAGCTTTAGCAAACTGGAACAACAGCATAGCCTGTCAAGCATTCCATTAAAGAACTGGGTCAAGGACAATTAGTTGAGGGCTATGGCTTCTTGCCTGTTCAATAATTGTTTTCATGACTGATGCTGAGACAATGGACATTTCATTTGATAAGTACCGTCTGCCTGTAACCCTAACAAGTCCAACAGAAACCAATGGGTACCCAATAGAATTATATTTATAAAAAACTCTAATACTTACAAAAGAACTTTTCTCTCTGCAGTGATTCTCACCTTTGGCTCTTATGCCCTAGAATTATTAGCAGAGATTTTTAAAAATTTTGATGCCTGGGTCCTATCCCAACCCAGTTGAATTATAATCTCTTAAGAGCTAGGCCATGGCATTGGTAGTGTCTTTAAAATGCTCCCCATGTGATTCTAATGTATAGCCAGATTGAGAACCCTCAGGTTCAGAACTCCCTCAGTCCCCTGCATGGGCTCCATTTTTACAACATTGGTCAGTGTGGGGTTGGGCCAGCACAATAGTGTGAGGTGATTCTCAGCCATCAGCTTCTTGGTGTCCTATGGGGCTCAAGAGGACAACCTGCTTTCAAACCTGCTGTGGTAGTTTGAAGTGGCATGTATCCCAGAAAAGTCACTTTCTTTTAATCCATTCCTGTTGAGTATAAACCTATTGTAGGTTGGACCTTTTGACTGGGTTGTTTCAATTGAGATGTGACCCACCTCATTCAAGTTGGGCCTTAATCTATTTTACTAGAGTCTTTTCTAGTAAAGGATGAGGGACACATAGAAAACCCAGAGAAGCTCACAGAAAAATGCCCCAGAGAAGCTAAGAGATGAAATTCAGAGAACACCCAGAGAAGATGAGAGACAGAACAGCCAGAAGCTGAAAGCAATGAAACACAGGCAAGAAGGACCAGCAGACACCACCATGTTCCTTTTTATGTGACAGAGAAGTAGGCGTATAGGTAGCTGGCCTTCAGAGTCTAGGTGTTGTCCTGTTAATGCCTTGATTTGGACATTTTTCATGACCTCAGAACTGCAAACTTTTAAGTTAATAAATCCCCATTGCAAAAGCCAACCCATTTCTGGTATATTGGATTCTGTCAGTTTTAGCAAACTAAAACACCTGCCCTTCCATCTCATCTTGGAATGACAAAATAGCCAGCCCCTTTCCTCCCAGGAAAGCTGATTCCTATAGCCTGGCTCTACCCTCTTTGGAATAAGGAGCTAAAATGCAAGGCCATCCATGATAAGACTGAGGATGAACCTGGCTGTATTCCTTCCCTGAGATGTGAGAAGCTGTACAGTTTTGTAAGCATGCTGGCTTCTGCCCTAAGGAGAGGAAGGGGAAGTGTGCCCCAAGTTAGTAGAGTTTATGAACCTGAGGAAATGGGTTTTTAAAGTGCGACCGGGGTACAGTGACTCTCAGTGCTGCTGAAAATATCAATTGTGGTCAAGTATGGTTATTCTTATAATTTGCTACACCAATCCAGTGTGCTGAAAGGGGTACCCACACCACTCTTACCAAGCTGTTCACACTAAAAACTTCTCTAAGAAGGAAAAATTAGATCATTTAATATGCTGATTTTCTACTTCTAACCTACAGTTCTAATAGATGTGATTTTTATATAAGCACAAAACTGATTTCTGTTTTACAATTTTAATAGCTGTTTATATATACTTCACAAAGTATTAAAACTTTTTTTGGGGAGGTGGGGTGGGAGTACTGTGTGGACTGGGAATTGAACCAGGTTCTCCCACATAGCAGACAAGTATTCTACCATTGAACCACCTATGCACCTATTTTAAAACACTTTTTACTTAAAAACGTCTTTTTTCCTGGCGTTGGATGTTTTGGGTTTTGTGCTACTCTTTGATGGTTAAGTTCATGTGTCAGTTTGGCTAGGTTATGGTGTCCAGTTGTTTGGGTCAAGCAAGAACTGGTCTGACTGTTACTGTGAGAATATTTCATGGACTTAAATCTTGGTATTGATTGCATCTATGGCTAATTACACCTACAATCAGTTTAGGACATTGCCTTCAACACTGAGAGAAATTTCATCCAATCAGTTGAAGGTCTTTAAGGGAAAACTGATGATTTCAGCAGTCAGAAGGAAGAATTTCTACCTCTCCTTCAGTCATCCAGCCTCTCCTAAGGAATTCACTGAAAATTTTTCATTGGCATTCCCAGCTTGCAGTGTGCCCTATGGAATTCGGACTTGTTTATCCCCACATTGAGCCAATTCCTATACTCCCAATATGGGATATATAAGTTAAATCATTAATATATTTAATTTCTTGGTTCTGTTTTCCTAGACAACCCTGACTAATGGAGATTTGGTACTAGGAGTGGAGCTGCTACTCTCTCAGGTACAGAGGAGAAAACATTGATCCATAGATGACTCTTGGATCTTGAAATCAAATGGAATTTGTGCTGCTAAATTTTTTAACTTGTCTGGGGGTGCATGACTCCTATTTTCCTTCTAATTTGTCCCCTCTATAATGGCAATATTTAGCCTATGTCTGTCCCTTCATTGTATATTGGAAACAGATAACTTGTTTTCTTGGTTTCACAGGTTTATAGACAGGTGGATTATGCCCAAGGACAGAACACACCCATAACCTATTTTGATGAGACTTTGTACTTAGCATTTTTACTGAAATGACTTAAACTTTGGGGATGGTGTAATGGACTGAGTGTATTTTGCCTGTGGGAAGAACATGTCTTCTGGGGATTTAGAGGGCTAACTATGGTGGCTTGGAGATAGTAGTTCTTAAACTTACTCCATTCCTGTGGTTGTAAGCCCATTGTAAATAGGACATTTTGATGAGGTTATTTCAGTTGGGGTGTGAACCAACTGATTTAGGATGGTTCTTAATCCTATTGCTGACAGCTTTATAGAGAACGCCAGAAAGAGAGAAAGTAAGTGTGCAGCCTGAAGCTGAAAGTCAACAGAACCCAGAAAAGAAAGGAGAGCCCAGGAGAAGCTGCCATGTGCAGTGCCATATGACAGAGAAACCAAGGATCAACAATCACCAGCAGCCGGCCCCAGGACACCAAAGTCTTTGGGGAGAAAGCATCACCACAATGATGCCTTGATTTGGACTTCTCCTAGCCTCAAAACTTTGAGCCAATAAATTTCCATTGTTGAAGCATGGTATTTACTTTGGTAGCCAGGACTAAAATACTCCCCAATGCTGTGCTGTTGTCTTCCAACAAGCAACACAGGAGGGAAGTCAGCAATATAAGGGCAGGATCTGGTTTCTGGTTTTGCTCTCCTGGGCACCATGAGTAACACACCTTTTCATACCAATTGTGTTGTTCCTGAGTACCTTTGGGGTAGGGAAGATGGGGAATGGAAGAGACATGTGTGCTTACCAGAGTCATGTTTTAATAATTCATCTTTTATCATATGGAATCCATCTCCACCTTTAGCAAGGAAGCTTGGAAGAATCACCTTATAACTCTCGTCCATTTTGAGAGGCTCATAACTGGGTACTCGACACTGGGTGCAAAGAACATCTATACTGACCACTCTGTCTCCAGGTTTTTGGGAAAGGTCATAAACCACATGGATTCCTAGAAAAGAAATGAGTCCATATGTTTTCATTAAGTCCAAAGGGAGACTTCTGGTTTCCAAAAAAGGGATTTTGGCCAGGATCTCAAATGAGATCAATGGGCTTGATTTTCATTTAGTGTGAGCTTGAGTGACATTTCATGAAGAGAGCAAATGTGACACTGCAGTTCCCTTTCTCTGTTAAATTTATCCTTCAGTCCTTCCAGGAGATCTGAGAACCATTCAACGAAAACAGAACAGGCAAGGGATGTCACTGAGGGGAAAAACCATATCTTTTGTTGTACTTTAAAATCCTGAATTAATTGGTACGGTATTTTGGCTCATTGACTCTGAAAATGAGAAACACATAGGAGGCACAGAACAATTGTTAGAAGTTTGAAGACTACTAAATGGTAATAACTTAGGATTGGGTGACTTTCTCAAGCAGTACTTTGCTGGAGTATCGAAACACTGCTATTCCCTTAACTCTCATCTGGAAAAATATACATTGTCTGGGTTATCCCACTGGCAGCAGAACAGGGCCTCACTGCCTTCCAAAGTTAGTCCCAATAGTGAGAGGTCCTGCAGAGGGAGGACCTGCAAAGAAATTATAATGCAACAGGACCTGTCAGTGGGACCATGCTCTAAAGTTGAAAAAATAAGGACAGAATATAGTACCAGAGTAAAAAATGATTATTAACCTAAAGATGAATTCATTCTACTGCTGAATTAAATATTAATAAAAAGCATTTCATAGGGTTTAGCAAATTGTGAAGCATTTCTTTACAATCAGTCTTCACTGTAATTTGTGAAATAAGCAAGGTGGTTTTTTTTTTTTCTGCAGTCAGAGGTGTTGAGGTCTTGTTCCAGGTCACAGTGGAGCTAGAACCAGGTGTTCCAGTGCGTCGATGCAGCAGGCTCCCAGAACTTTTCCTTGTTAATACTAATGGACACTACATTCCTTTGGACCTCTGTATGCTTCCAGGTAATTATAAATGGAATAGATGAAAACATTCAGAATACTAAATGTTTAAACAACCAAGATTTTAATAAAAACTGGACCTCAAGGCAGCTGCCCCACTTAGAATTTAGAGAAGGTCACTTCCTGCAGACAGCCCAACTGACTCCACACAGACCTGGCAAGTATCACTCATGCCCAGAGCTTTGGAGCTTTGACCCTGACCTGATCCCAGTGGATGTGGGAGCCCACAGCATTTGGAAGGCATATACATTATTGCTGACTGGAGGAAACCCAAACAAGCCTGGCCACGGAGGTCTTGGTAAGAGGAGAGCTGACCTAATGAGCAGGAAGTCATTTATCATTTTGGATGGTGCTATGGGTTGAATTGTGTCCTTCAAAAAGATATGAAATTCTAATCCCTAGTACCTCAGAATGTGACCTTATTTGGAAACAGGGGCATTAGAAATGAATTAGGAAAGTTAAAATGAGGTCATCCTGGAGCGGGATGGGCTCTTAATCCAATAACTGGTATCCTTATAAGAAGAAAAGACAAACAAAAAGCCAGGTGACAGTAGAGGCAGAGATTGAGTTATGCCTCAATTCAAGGAATATCGGATTGTTGGCCACCTCAGAAGCCAGGAGGGGGATCCTTCCCTACAGACTTCAGAGGGAGAATAGCCCTTCAGATACTTGATTTTGGATTTCTAGCCTCCAGGACCATGAGACAATATGTTTTTGTTGTTTTAAGACATCTATTTATGGTACTTTGTTAACAGCAGCTCTAGGAAACTTAGATGGGCTGGCCCTGTAGGACGATGACTTACCGCCCACCTGAAGGAACTCTCCTGTGGACTGACCGTGGCGGTGTACGCTGTGTTCAAAGGCCTTCTTCAGGGTGGAGCCTTTTAGCTGGACCAAGTCAAAGGTGCCTCCAAAGGGCAGCACAGCAGCTAGGTTCTCCCAGGTAATTGTTCCTGAGGATAGTTATAGATAAGGCAAGAAGGAAAACAGCTTTAGAAACTGCTTTCAGCAGTTTCCCTTAGGGCTGTGGGAGGGGATGAGGGGGAAATGGAGAGGCTTTTAGAGCAGCATCAGCTGTGTATAAAAGCTGGACACTTAGGGAAGGAATGAATTCGAGGCCTCTGATCCTACCCTCCACCACTGGGCAAGATGGTGGGAGCTTATAAATGGCTATAACAAAAAGTTGACCATGCTTTGCCTTGGCTCTCCTGACTTGAAGCTGGATATCCAGTGGGTTGTTAAGCATTGTTCAGTTCCTCCAGATAGGTACTATGTTGCTACTATCTGTCCCTGTTGTCTGACAATGAAATGAGCTTGGGGCTTCATTGGGGATTCATTCATACTCACTGGTTTTGAAGTGTATGAGGGAATGCTGCAAAAATGTCTTGGGTATCTCCAAATAAATACTAAAATAATAATTTAATCCAGTGGTATGTCTTCCAGTACAGAAGATTGGTGGTTTTGTTTTTTTTTTTAATTTTTTTATTTGCATGGGCAGGTACCGGGAATCCAACCTGGGTCTCTGGCATGGCAGGCGAGAATTCTGCCACTGAGCCACCATTGCAACACCCTATTTTTGTTTAATTTTGCTTCCAGATGCTGAGGTGAAAGCTGTCAATATTTCCTATAAATCAGCAACAATTAGTATTTAGCTTTGTGAGTCGGAAATTTAGATCATGCTTGGGTTCCACTAACCCTAGATGCTGCCTCTCTATGCAAATATATACAAGAACATACAAACATGTGCACACTTTGGGTTAGTCACTAGACTTGAAAAGCGGCTAACTCAAACCTAAAGGACTGACATTCTAGTATATGGTTGGCAGCAGAAATGAGCTGAGGCTTCCATGGACATTGAATGGTTGGGACTGGAGACCCAGTGAGAAAGCAGCACTAGAGAGAGACCACTGTGAGCTGAGGATCGTGAGCCTTGGGAGCTTACCATTGTTCCGCTCATCAATGGGTGATCGAATGCCCCCTCCATTTATAATGCACATGGACACATGGTTCCAAGACATTTCGTCTGGATGTCTAAGGTTGTTGTTAATCTGCAACAGTAGTACAAATTTACATTAGTTATTTTGGTTTTCTAACTTAGGATCAGCTCTAGGAGTTTTAGTTCTGAGGAAATGAAGCTACTATGCCCCTGCTCCTGTGTTCCCAGAGATATTGCAAATATAATTAGTCAGAACTAGATTTATTTTCTGAGAAGCCAAAAACAAGATATTGTGACCAGTACCATATCAGACTTGAATTTTTTTTATTATGTTTCAGCTCTTAAAAACAGGGAATTCTTAGCCCCTTCTCCAATGACCTCTGTATTCTTAGGCTGGTGGGCCTTAGTAACATGATCTCTTCAAGTTTAGTTCTGGTGAAAGGACTGGGCGTCCATGCAGATGGGCTGCAGTGCTGTTCCTCCACAGCCCCCTCCAGAGTAGCCATGTGTGGTAGATTCAGGAGATTCAGGAGTCAACTTGGCTAGGTGAAGGTGCCTAGTTCTATTGCTGTGGACATCAGCCAATGGCATGTGAACCCCATCCATTGTTGATTACATCTGCAGTTGGCTAGGAGGTGTGCCTACTGCAATGGATGGTGTTTGATTTAATTGGCTGGTGCTTAAATGAGAGAGTTCAGCATAACACAGCCCAAGCAGCTCAGCATACCTCATCTAAGCACTTGCAGCTCAGCCAGGCCTTTGGAGATGCAGAAAGGAATCACCCCGGGGAAAGTTGTTGGAACCAAGAGGCCTGGAGAGAAGCCCAGCAGAGATCGCCCTGTGCCTTCCCACGTAAGGAAGAACCTCAGTTGAAAGTTAGCTACTTTTCCTCTGAAGAACTATAGGTCAACTAAATAAATCCCCTTTTATTGAAAGCCAATCCATCTCTGGTGTGTTGCATTCCAGCAGTTAGCAAACTAGAACACCATGCCTCATGATTGCTTTTTAGGGCAAGACTCTAAAGCTTTTCTTTGCCAGACCTTGCATGCCAGAGAATTCCCACCTTATGTCTGTGCCCCAGCCAACCCCAAAATTGCCAGTTTTGGAGGCACAGAGGTAGCCTCCGAAACTGGGTAGAATAAGATTCAGTCTTACTTTTCTTTTTTTTGCATGGGCAGGCACTGGGACTCAAATCTGGGTCTCTGGCATGGCAGGCGAGAAATCTGCCTGCTAAGCCAACGTGGCCTGCCCCATTCTTACTTTTCTTTTAAAAAATATTTTTTAGTTTCAAGAAATACATGAATACATCCTCATTTGAAAGAAAAAAATAATAGAGCAAAAATAAAAGTTCTCTTACACTTGCCCCAGCCTCAGAGAGAGGTGAGTGGGTAAGCATGGTAACACCCTGGTATGTGTTTCCTTCCAGACCTGCCTCTATACATTTACATATTGGACTCTCTTTAGATATTTCTCTCACACTAAGAGAAATACTGGTCTCGTTTTGGAAAGCATGGGCATTGACATTTAATTGGCAAACATTTATTGAGTATAGCTGTATACACATGGTCCTGAGAACTGGCCAAGAAACTGTCCTCCAGGGTGTGGGCTTTGAGCAGGTGGAATGGTAAGTCTGACCTGGGATATCTTGGTTCAGCAAGGCCCCCAAGGGGCTGGGCTCCTAAATAGCCAGTCTGCCCCAGACAGATAGACAGATGGGTGCTTTTCATAGGGTGATTTTGCTTATTCACAGGATTTACTAATATCATAAATGTGTGCCATTTTACACTTGAGAATGAGGTCTTGATCATTTTTACAAAAGGGAAGCAACAGATTGCTATGGTTTGCCAAACCCCAACCAATATCGTTCTCCTTAACCCTAAATAACACCCAGGGCTCTATCTAAGATCCTGTAAAAGTTGCATGTACTAAGTTTACTTTTCCAAAACCTAAAACCTTCAGATGGTTCCTAGGCCAGATAAGTCCTGAAACCCAGTAATGCCAGTATCTCCAAGAACATCAGTCAGTTAATCCTCCTATCCCATATTGTTGACACCCCTTTCCAACATGAAAAAAGTTAGAATAGGCATAACCCAAATATCCCTAAAGATTGAGAGAAGGATCAAAGGAGGAAGAGGAATTATAACAGAGGAGTTAGGATTTAAAAAATGAGTATGACTACTGAATCATTATATTGATATTTCATTTTGGTCTCCAGAGTCTTGGAGCAGTTAGAAGGAAAAACCTGAAATTGTGGAACTGTAACCCATACCAAACTTTGAAATCTGTTCTATAAGTACCTGTTAAAAAGTACTTTGAAATTTATTATTTTTTGTATATACATATTTCACACACACAAAAAAAGGAAAACAACATTCAAAATGCAGATACACCAGATGAAACCTTAAAATAAAGGCTTCAGTTCTTCCTTTAAAAAAATGTTTATTGTGGTAATGTGTGACAAAATTTCACATTTTTACCACTTTTATACAGTGATACTAACTATGTTTACAATATTGTGCTACCATCACCACATCTATTGCTGAAACTTTTTCATTATCCCAAACAGGGCTTCAGTTCTCATAAAGCAATAAAGCGATGGTTACCTAATGTATTTCAGGTACCTTCCCAAGGCATAAATTATGCAGCAACACCATGCCTTTATCTATGCACTTAATAATAAAAAAATCCCTAAACTGATTCAGTTTGTCCTTCCTCCCTTCCTCTTTCCTTCTCCCACCTCCTTTCCCCTAGGCACAGGCCTTCTGTCCTTGTGTACAACTCACCATAGCATCACAAATCAAGTTACCCATGTTGCATTCTTTAAAGCGGCAGGATTTGGTGGTGCCATCCAAATACACAATTGTTTTTCCCAATTCCTGGGTGGTAAAATTGTCTAATTTTACTCTCCATTTGTTAATGTCTGCTTTTATGTTTGGATCTAAAAGGAAAAAAAAAAAAGCCTGCAGTTAAAGCAGAGCTAAATTCTCAAGAAAGAATCAAGTATCATCTAGTTTACCTTTTGTAAGTATATATTTCTTTACCATACATGTGTGTTTTGGTTTTGACCATAACATTTTCTTAGGAGCCTCTCTTTTGTTTCCTGGGAATATGACCTGGAATGGATCTTAATTTAGTGACATGCTGAGTATCTTAACATCAACTCATCACGTCTATAGAAGCATCTGTTGGCCCATGCGGAATAGCATGAGTACTGGTGGGGGTGGGGGGACTACAAAAGTTCCTGTGGCAAGTATGACAGGCTTGCTGAGGCTCTGCTGGGCCATCCCTCTCTGTGTGCTCTGGGCCATACCCCACTAGCTTACTGAGAGGTCTGTGTTCTGACACCTCACTGCCCATTCTTCCTCAATTGGATCATGGTGAACAAAAAGCAGAGAGGGAAATATGTTCACGTACACTCTACGAATATGGATGACATAAAATGTATTTTTTTATTCAGAGTCCCAGACAAAATAGGGTGAAAGACATGAGAGTCCAATTCCCTCAACAGATAAAGAAAGAAACTGAGATACATTACAGACTGAGCAACATGCTTCCAAGTAGGGGAATCAGAATTTGAGCCTTGCCCGGCCCAGTTTGAATCCCTTTACTTCAGTAATTAACTCTCCTCTGGACATGACTTGAGAGTGGCTTTCCCAAGCCAGGGTAAAGGTTTTAAGAAGTAGAAGCAGCAGTAATGCACAGAGTCTGATACTGAGGTGACTTGGAGAAGCAAATGCAAATTTTTTACATGAGTGTGTTTTAAGTTTCCTTGTTCATCAAGAGGGTGAACTCAAGGGAGAGGTTAAGTCCTTCCACAATGTTAAAATCTTCTCCTGAAATACTAAAAAAACAAACAAACAAGCAAAAAACAAATCCAGCCCCCCTAACATTTGGAACATTCTCCCTGATTTTCACATACCTTCCGGAATGCTGCTGTTTAGAAGAATGGGATTTCCATGTGAAGTGATGACATTTCCTTTTTCATCAAACTCAACCTTCAAATAGCCCAGGTATTTGCCAAAAGCATAGGCCTGGACCACAGGAACCTTCCTCCCATCATCAGAGGTGACTATGAATGGGTACTTCCCAGCAGCCACCTCTTTGGAAGGTGGATGGCCTGAAATAAAAGAGCCAAAGCTGATCAATTCAGCCCTTGTCCATGGCTGGCTGCAGGCCAGCAGGCCACTGGCCGGATGACAGTGAATTTTAAATTAATGGTTTGCCACCTGCTGCTCTACATAGCTGACCTTTTAGAGCATAGCTTGGGCCCCTGTTTCCAATTTCCCTTCTGGCACATAATCCTTCCATTCCCAACTCAGTAGGCATTTAATAAGCTTTTCCTATGGAAGGAGCACTGTGCCTGGTGCTGTGGGGGATACAAAGAAGAAATAGAGCAAAGATTGTGAGAAGATGGCAGGGTAGGTAGCTCTAGAATTCAGTCCTTCCACAGAACAATTATTAATTGGCAGGAAGTGTCTGAAACAACTTATTTTGAAACTGGAGGATGGCAGAACACTGCACAGCATCCAGGGAAAAGTGGAAGGAAGAGACTGGCAAATTATGATAAATTGTTTCCTCTCTGCTTCAGTTACTGGTGTCCAGCCCCACTCTCATGGAAGGCTGCTGTGGGGTCTAGTCCCTGACTAGGTCACTGGTGACAGAAAATGATGTAAAAATCCTCTTCCCCAAGATGAGTTGTGGGTACAGCCAATTGCTGATCATAGCTTTGGAACAGTGACTTTGGATCACTGGGGGCCGACTTGGAGAGCAGCCGTTGTTCTAATATACCCTGGACAAAGTGGTGGTAGAGGAGACTTAAAGACACTACACTTCCTCAGGGATGTGGGGGAAAAGTTCAAGGGTTGCATTAGCTGGGCAGACCAAGAAAGCTCAACTTTGGGGAGCCATGGAAAAACTCTTTGCACCCTTCCTGAGTCCTCCTCCAAGCACATTTTAGAGCTGGTCTGCACCCCCTTCGTGGAATCCCTGGCCCTGTTTCTTTTGGGAGAGACTGACTTAGGAAAAGCCCTCCCAGAATTTGCCTTCCAGGCAAAAGAGACCATGAGAGAAATGACAGAGGCAGACAGTCTGGAGCAAAGGCTTAAACACCCAAGAGAGGGAGATCTGTATCCTGAGAAATAGAGCGAGCACTTAAACTCCTGCAAACAGGGGAACTCCAAAACTAACAAGCACAAGTCCAGGACAAGACAGAGGCCTAGAAAGACAGGGAAAACTCTTCACACTGCATCTGCCTGGAGCAGACCTTCCTGTTTGGGAGGGCTGAAGCTCAAGAAAAATCTTTGTCTTATCAACAGCTAGTTTCAAAATCAAGAAACAGACATCTCATGGAATAAACACATTCAAAGATATTAAAATATACAGGGTGCAACAAAACAGTACTAGACAAAGAAATAGGACATGATGGCCTATCTAAAAGAAGAGGAGAAAAATCCACAAAACAGCAGCATGGAAGACCAGAATGTGAACACACCTTAGACTTTTAAAAAATGATCTTAAAAATGCTCAAGGAGATGAAGAAAAATACAGAGAAGGAACTAAAGGACATCAGGAAAACAATGAATGAAAAGTATGAGAATCCTAGTAAAGAGATAGAAAATTTTAGTGTGAACCAAACCGAACTATTGGGTTGAAAATCACAATAACTGAAATAAAAAATCCCCAAGAAGGTTTCAAGAACAGATTGGAGCTAGGAGAAGAAAGAAACAGCATACGTGAAGACAAGACAATTGAAATGAGGCTGAGAAGCACAAAGTAAAAGGAATTATAAAAAGCAAAAATACCTACCACTTCTGGGTCACCACCATGCATACCAATATATACTTTATGAGAATCCCAGAAGAAGAAGAAATATTCAAAGAAGGAATATTCAAAGATATAATAACAGAGAACTTCCCAAACTTGGCAAAAGACATGAATATGCACATACAAGAAGCCCACAGAACACTAAACGGGATAAACATGAAGAAAAATACACCCCATCATATATTAATCACATTATCAAATTAAAAGGATGAGAGGGTTCTGAAAGCTGCAAGAGAAAAGCAACGAGTTATGTACAAGAGCATACCAATTGGATTGAGTGCCAATTTCTCATCAGAAACTGTGGAGGCAAGAGGGCAGTGGGTTGAAATGCGTAAAGTGCTGAAAGAAAACAACTGCCAACCAAGAATTTTATATCTGGCAAGACTTTCTTTCAAAAATGTGGGAGATTTTAGGACATTACCAAATAAACGAAAGCTGAGGGAGTTCATCATCACTGGACCTGCCCTACAAGCAATGCTAAACGAAGTTCTTCAGACTGAAAGGGCACTAGACAGTAGTTCAAAGGAGCATAAAGAAAGACCTGTGGTAAAGGTAACCATCTGGGTAATTATAAATGCCAGTACTATTGTTATTTATTGTTGGTATGTGACTCCTCTTCTTACTTCCTACAGCTGCTTATAGGCAATTGCATAAAAAATAATGATGAATCTATGGTTTGGGACATGCAGTGTACAAAGATATGTGGTAACAAGTACAAAAAAAGGTGGGGATACTGAGGGGTATAGGAATAGCATACTATGACACTGAAGTAAAGATAGTATCAAACTAAATATGACTGCTATATATTTAGGATGTTAAATTTTAACCCCATAGTAATCACAAAGAAAATATATGAAAAAATATCCAAACAGAAAAGAGAAGGCACTCAGTAGGGTACAACTCAAAAAAGCAAATAAATGAAAAGTGAGCATTAATGTAAGAGTTGAGGGGACAAAAAGATATAAGACTTATAAAGGCTAAATGGCAAAATGGTAGAAGAGATTCCTGCACCAATAGTAGTGGCTTTAAATGTAAATGGATTAAACTCTCCAGTCAAAAGGTAGATATTGGCAGAATCAGTAAAAAAAGCATGTCCAACTTTATGCTGTCTACAAGAGACTTACCTTAAATTCAAGAATACAAGTAGGCTGAAAGTGAAATGATGGGGAAAAAAAACCATGCAAGTAGAAACCAAAGGGAGCTGGGGTAGCTATACTAACATCAGATAAAATAAACTTCAGGTAAAAAATAGTTAAGAAGGACAAAGATGATCATTACATACTGAAAAAGGGTCAGTTCCACAAGAAGATGTAAAACTTATAAAAAGATAATACACCTAACAGCAGAACCCCAAAATATATGAAGCAAATACTGACAGATTTAAAGGGAGAAATTTTCAGTTCTTCATTAACAATGGGAGACTTTAATATACCACTCTTAATAATGGATAGAACATCTAGTCAGGAAGATTAATAAGGAAGATCAGTACAGGACATGAACGATACACTAAACCAACTAGACATAATGGACATATATAGAACAACAAAATACACATTCTTCTTGAGTGCACATGTGATCATTCTCAATATTAGACTTTATCTTAGATTACAAAACAAGTCTCAATAAATTAAAACATATTGAAATCAAATAATGTATCTTCTCTAACCACAGTGGTCAGAGAATTTTCGTATTTATAGATGATATAATCCTATTGTTCTAGTTTGCTAGCTGCCGGAATGCAACACACCTGAGATGGATTGGCTTTTAATAAAAGGGGATTTATTTTGTGGGTTCTTCAGAGGAAAGGCAGCTAACTTTCCACTGAGGTTCTTTCTTACGTGGAAGGCACAGGATGGTCTCAGCTGGTCTTCTTTCCAGGCCCCTGGGTTCCAACAACTTTCCCAGGGGTGACTTCTTTCTGCATCTCCAAAGGTCTGGGCTGAGCTGCTAGTGCTGAGATGAGGAATGCCGAGCTGCTTAGCTGGGCTATGTTGTGCTCTCTCATTTAAGCACCAGCCAATTAAGTCAAATGTCACTCATTGCAGCAGACACGCCTCTTAGCCGACAGCAGATGTAATTAGCAACAGATGAGGTTCACGTACCATTGGCTTGTTTCTGCAGCAACAGAACTAGGTATGCTCACCTGGCCAAGTTGACAATTGAATCTAACTAACACACCTATATACAGAACATCCTGAAAAACTCACAACAAATCTCCTAGAGCTAACAAATGAATTCAGCAAAGTAGGGGTGGAGGACAAGATCAATACTCCAAAACTAGTAGTGTTTCTATACACAAGCAATGAGCAAGTGGAGAAAGAAATCAAGAAAAAATTTCTCTTTACAATAGCAACAAGAAGAATGAACTATCCTAGGAATAAAATTAACCAAGGATGTAAAGGAGTTGTACAGAGAAAACTTCAAAATACTGCTGAAAGAAATTAAAAAAAAAAATCCAAATCAATGGAAGGACATTCCATGTTCACGGATTGGAAGACTAAATATCGTTAAGATGTGAACCCTACCCAAAGTGATTTTTAAATTCAACATAATCCCAATAAAATTTCCAACAATGATCTTTTCAGAAACGGGGAAGATCACCACCAAATTTATATAGAAGGGTAAAGGACCCCAAATAACCAAAGCCATATTGAAAAAGAAGAATGAAGCTGAAAGACTCACACTTCCTGATCTTAGAACTTACTACAAAGCCACAGTAATCAAAACAGCACAGTACTGGCACAAGGACATAAAGACCAATGGAATAAAATTGAGAACTCAAAAATCAGTCTCAGAACTATGGCCAAGTGATTTTTGACAAGGTTGCAAAGTCTACTCAATTAGGAAAGAATAGTCTCTTCAACAAATGGTGCTGGGAAAACTGGATCTCCATCTGCAAAAAAAAAAAAAACAGGACTTGACCCTCACACCATGTACAAAAATCAATGCATAATTGATCAAAGGCCTAAATATAACAGCCAGAATGATCAAACTCCTATAGGAAGATGTAAGGAAGCTATTCAGGTTTGTGTTAGGTAATGGTTTCTTAGGCTTTACGTCCAAAACACAAGCAACAAAAGAAAAATACACATATATGGAACAACATAAAATTAAAAACTTTTGTATATCAAAGGTCTCTATTGTGAAAATAAAATGGCAAGGTACACAATGGGACAAAATATTTAGAAACCACATATCCAGTAAATGTTTAATATCTAGAATATATAAAGAAATCTTTCCACTTAACAAAAAGACAAACAACCCAATATAAAAATGGGTAAAAGATTTGAATAGACGTCTCTCCAAAGAAGACATACAAATGGTCAGGAAATATATGAAAAGATGCTCAAAATCATTAGACACCAGGAAAATGCAAATCAAAACCACGAGGAGATGTCATTTCACACCCAATAGAATGGCTATTAAAAATATGGAAAATTACAAACGTTGGATTGGATGTGAAGAAATAGGAACAATCATTGATTGCTGGTGGCAATGTAAAATGGTGCAGTCACCGTGCAGACAGTTTGGTGGTTCCTCAGAAAGTTAATTATAGAATTATATTACCCAGCAATCCCACTACTAGATATATATACCCAAAATGAGTGAAAGCAGGGACTCTAGCAGATATTGGCACACCGATGTTCACAGCAGTATTGTTCACAATTGCCAAAAGATGGAAGCAACCCAAGTGTCCACCAACTGATGAATGGATAAACAAAATGTGGTATATACATATAATGGAGTATTATTCAGTCATAAAAAGTAACAAGGTCATGATAGATGTGACAGTGTGGATGGACCTTGGAGACATCAAGTTGAGTGAAATAAGCCAGACACATGGGACAAATATTGTATGATCTCATTCATTTGAAACAAAATAAGCAAACTTATAGAGTCAGAATCTAGAATTATAGGTTATCAGGGGACAGGGCAGGATATAGAATGGGGAGTTAGGCTTAAAATATACAGGGTTTCTATTTGGAATGATGGAAATGTGTTGGTAATGGGTGGTGGTGATGGTAACACAAGGTTGTGAATGTAATTAACAGCACTGAAATATATATCTGAATATGTTAAAGGGGGAAATGTTAGGTTGTACAAATGGTGTTTTAGTTTGCTAATCCTCCCAGAACACAATACAATAGAAATGAACTGACTTTTTAAAAGGGCATTTATTTAGTTACAAGTTTACAGTTCTGAAGAAAGGCAGCTGGCTTTCCTCTGGCTTTGTCTGTCAAGTGGGAGCACATAGTGATGTCTGCTGGCCCTCTTTCCAGGCTTCTGGGTTCAAATGGCTTTCCCTGGGGTGCTTCCCTTCTGTATCTACAAAACGTCTGGATCTGAGCTCCTTCTCTCTCTTCTGACTCTTCCTTTGAAGCCTTGTTCATTGCAGAAGGCACTCTCCTTAGCTGATCACAGATATAATCAGCCAGAGATGAATTTCACATGCTAATGAATTCCACAGTCACAGAACTGGAAACCATCACCTGGCCAAGGTGACACCTGAACCTAACTTCTACATATGGTAATAGAATAAAAAAAAATTTTAAAAAATGCACAGCACAGACAGTGAACCTTAAGCTAAACCATGATTAATAGTACACCTTATAAAAATATTCTGTCATCAATTACAACAAATGTTCCATATCAGTGCAAGGTGTTAATTAGGGTGGTTTATGGGACTCCTGTATATTATGCATGATTGTTCTATGAACCCACAACTTCTCCAATTAAAAAAAGAAGAAGAAGCAATGCTGCTAAGATTACCCTACCTCCTCCCTGTCCCTGGTTCCATTCTTACTGGCCATGTAGATCAGCCAAGCCACTTCACTTCTCCATGTCAATTTTGCCATGTATAACATGGGCAAAATAATCATTCCTATTTCACAGGGCATCAAGAGGGTTCAATGTTTAAACTACCTAGCATAGTGCCTGGCAAATAGCAGATGCTCAGTAAATGTGCACTTATTTTTCTTAAGAGGCCGTGGCAACCTTAGAAAGCTTAGTTACTCACTTCAGAAACAGAATTTTAAAAAAATGAATGGAGATGACAAACAGTTGTCCTTGAGTTTTGCTGCTAAATTCTGAGTGCCCTCAGATGCCTTTCAGGAGCCACATTCACCCTGAGGACTACCATCATGTCCATTCCCCACCCCAGCCAGACCTTACCAGGCAGGGTGGTCTCAACGCAGACCCCCCAAGGAAAGCTCAGGAGCAACTCATCACTCAGGCTGTGAATCTGGTCATACAGGTAGCATGGTGCCCCAGCCTCTAACCACTTGGCATATTGCATTTCTTTAATAAAATAACCCATGCCCTCCTTTGGGCACACTGTGGTTCATACCTTACCTCCACTGATACAGCAGCATAGAACAGACGTTTTTGGAATCAGAGATTGAAACAGATGCCCTTGACTCTCTGCTGTTCCTATTGCTTGCCTCAGCCCACCCATGACAGGTCTTTTCTCTCTTAGCTGTTTACAGAGGGCCCTGGGAACTTCAACATGTGTTGGTTCACATGTATGAGAGTCTGCCATAAGCCAGGCTCTGGGTTGTATTTCACCCATCTTACCAAGCGTGTCCTATTATTACCCCCACTCTACAAATGAGAAGACTGATGGTCAGAGGTGGAGTGCCCAAGGTCATGCAACTGGGTTGTGATGGAGACCTGACTACAAAGCAGAATTGTGTGGCACTGCAGCATATGTTCTCTCCACTACTCCACACAGCCTGAAAGAGCTGGCTGCCAGAGGCCACTTACAACTCAAATGCAAACCCAGACTCTGCACCTTTGTGTGTGCCCTAAGCTGTTTCTGGGATTCTCTCTTCAACGAAGGCAAGTCAAGAGGCAGGGCCCAAACGTCCTGTTATGTAGAACCTTCTCCTACTATGTTCCTACTCCAAGAACAGCCCCCTTCTTGTTCTACAACCACAGAATTACTGCGAATACAAACAGGAAATAGGTACTGACACCCTTAATTTCCCATTCTCTTGCTCCCTCTGGGAAAAAAGGAAAAGTCTTGGAACTTTACTTTTTACTAAGAGTCCTGGACTTAAGATTTGGTGATAGATAGATACTGGACTTTAGATCTGGTCCCAACCTCCATCTGCAGAGTAAGTTGCTGCACTCCATGGCCACAATGAATACAGATGTCTCTGACAGCTGCAGATATCTGATGCATTGTGGAGTAGCAGGGAAGGCTAACATTCCAATCATCTTCATTCCACTCTGTGCCTGTCCTCCTTTGGACAAACTTGGAGCCTAGACTTTACTTCAGGGGTCCATGGGTGTGGTAGCCCCCTCACACCTTCTCAGCTGGGGAGGATCAGGGCAGGTGGTTCATCTTCTGAGCCCATGTGCTCGGGAAGATGCAGTTCCCAAGATATCCACAAGGTGGCGGATAACAACCACCTCCCCTCCAGGAAGAAAAAGCTTTTAATCTGAAACAGAAGTCAAGAGTCTAACAGATTCCTGGAAAACCAAGAGAATGGCCAGCCTGACTTTTTTTCAGCACTGCTTTCCCCTCCTTTTATAGAAATATCCAAGCTTAAACAGAATGTAAAAGTTTGAAATTGAGGATTTTGTTAAATGCCTCATCAGATCACCATGCACTCTAAAAAACAGGAGTTAGCAATTCCAGCTTTCTGACAGAGGACTTTCTCCCATTCTGAAACCCTCAATGTTCGTTTTCCCTCTAAAGTGGACTGAATTAGGAGCAAGGAGGACATTTCTCATGTGGCTGAGACAAAAGCTGATCCAATTGGTCCAATCTGCTCCTCCACTGGCTGGGCCCTCTTGCTTCTCACCGATCCCCCCCACCCTTGCTGCAAGCTCAGCAGCCCCAGAAAACTGCTGGCAGAGGAAGCAATGCAGGTTTCACATTTCCCACACAATTCCATGCTATTCAGTCAAAGATACTAAAGCTGAAAAGATTCTCTCCACATAGACCCACATACCTACTTTAGAAACTTGCCTCATCATCTTGGCAGGGAATCGTTAACTAGAACTCTATTCCAGCCAGCCAGCCAATAAATAACCCAGGAAACAAAATCAGAGAAGCCAAGAATTGTGGACTGTTATTTGGAGTTGGGGACAGGGCATTTCCTAGCACAAAGTGGGTGTCCGAGGGGGACCCTCCTAGGGCCCTTTCCTGGCAGCCTCTCAGGAGTGCAGTGACCACAAGTGTAGGCTTGGACAACTTCCCTCCCAGAAGTCAGCAGGGACCGAGAGGCTGAATCATGTGGTGTTGGAGGGTCTAGAATATTTTAAGACAGTCCATGCTATGATTTTAATGTATATTGGAAGTGATTTAAGAGCTTCCAAATTGGGGCCCTTAATCAAAGAATTTTAAAAATAATTGGTAATTAGCATATTTCAAGGCATTGCTGGTAAAGGGCTTGAGTCTCTTTTAAATTACTTGAAAGTGCTTGCTCCCACTAGACTCTGCTTTGAACTACTTTTCTATATCTCCCCAGCCAAGGTCACAGCCTCCTAACTGTTCTGTCCATGACTATTCTTGCCTTTTTCTAATTTAGTCTCCACACAGCAGCCTGAGCGATCTTTCTAAAACATAAATATGATTATATGACTACTTTCCAGTTTAAAATATTTCCTACTGGCCTTAGGAAAAACATAAAAAATTTTAAGCCTACTATCATAACCTAAAAAATCCACATGCTCTGGCCTTTTTTCACCTTGTCAGCTTCATCTAAAATACCCACCCTGTACTAAAGAAGTTAGTGCAACAAATGAAGACTTACTGGAAGTAAGCTCTCAATAAAGAACAATTATATCTACCAAGTTGTTTCCTGGACATCCTTCTGATTTTAGCCCAAGTGCCAATTCATCGAGAGAACACTCCTTGATAACTTCTTAGATAGCCCAGATCCTCCTAATATATGTTCTCACAGCATCTTTTACTCTTCCCTTTGTAGCAAGCTGTGTGATTATATAGTTATGGAATTAATTAATTATTTGCATAACTATACATTTTAAAATCTTATCAGGGTCAGTATTTCTTCCAAGACAGTATATTCCCATGGTACAGCTTCCTGTCACCTTCCTCTCTACATAGATTCTGGCCATTCTCATGGCTTAGTATCCTTCCAGATACCAGATTTCCCTTCACTTTTGACATTTTAGAACATGTTTCTATACAATAAATGCATCCACACTGGGTGCTTTCTATTATAACTAATTTTTCACAGTTTAATAGGTCAAACTTCAATTTTGTTCTGTTTTGTTTTCATTAGTGAAGTTGTGGGTTTATAGAACAATCATGCATAAAATACAGAGTTCTCACATACCACCCACCACCACTTTGCATTGGTGTGCAACATTTGTTACAATTGATGGATGTATATTTTCATAATTGTACTATTAACTATAGCACATGGTTTAATTTAGGGTTCACTGTTCGCGTAGTGTGGGTCCACAGATTTTCTTTTAAATTTTTATTCTAGTAATATCTATACAGCCTAAAATTTCCCATTTTAGCCACATTATATAATTTAGTGCTGTTGGTTATGTCCACAAAGTTGTGTTACTGTCACCACCATCCATTATCAAAACATTCCCATTGTTCCAACAGGAGCCCTGTACATTTTCAGCCTTAACTGTTCAACTGTTCTCTTGGGGAATAATAAACCTATTTCTTTAGATTTAAACCGAGGTAAGCATGAGCATAAATTGACATGAAACTGATATAAAACCAATGTATCTTCTTATCTTTAAAAGATTAGAAACCAGGATTCAGTGGTTTGGCCCAAGCAATCTGGCTATGTTCCATTTATTCTCTTACCCTCACTTTATAGATTTCCCCAGGCCTAAAAACACTTAAGGTTGTGAACTGCTAATCTGTAAGAGAACTTCCAAAACTCTGCCATAATTTGAAATCAGAACTTTGGTCTTCCACTCCAGATGATTTCCATGTAATGTGTGCTCCATGCTCCATTGCATAGCAAAGTAAAAAGAATAACTTCTTATGGGAATCAGTTGCTAAGACTACACACTTTGAATACAAACACACACACAACACTGTAGATGACCACTCTGGGAATACCTTCTCCAGCTAAGTTCTTATTTTTTTCTTAAATAACAACAACAGCTGTTATTATTTACAAAAAGATCTGTAGCAGTTCAAGTTTAGGATTGATGGTTACATTTATAAAGGTTTAGAGTGTGTTTTTTAAAACAATTTATTAAAGGAGTAAAAGTAACATTATAGTATGGCATGTATGAGTTTTTCTTTTTTCTTTCTTTTGTTGGAGAGATGCAAATGTTCAAAATAATGATCCTGGTGATGAATATACAACTATGTGATGGTACTGTGAGCCATTGATTGTACACCATGTATGGAATGTTTGTATCTCAAGAATGTTTGTATGTTTGTTTACAATAAAAATATTAAAAAAAAACTAACATTACAGAACATTTGGCAAATGGAGAAAAAGTCCTCCATAATCCCACAGCCTTGTGGTAATGACCAATATAATTTCTGCAAATTTAAAAAGATACATCTATGAGTAGCAAGGAGGGAGAAACTGGTGACAGAATACATTTTAGAGAGAGAACTATTTTCTGTTTAGCAAAACAAGATTCTATCAGGGAAATGAGAGCAGGTGCATTGTAATGTTGGTTACAGTGTCCCCCTGTTCCATCTTTCCTCCTCAAAAGTGAGGCAAGGCAGACCCATCATGAAGATAGGCTCCCCGACATGGACAGATGGTTGGGGACAGAGAGAGGAAAAGTGAGCCTAATATTTTGCATAAAAATAATTGTAGAAATTTCAAGTTTCAGGGGGTAGACTTCGAGAAAGAGTATGAAGATAAGAATAGGAAAAAAAAAAGGGAGAACAACAAAGTGGGAGAAGGATGGAAATTGGGAGGATGGGGTGGGCTGAGGAAGAAAGTTAACCAGTGAGAAAAGATTTGTGATGCTCAGTTGATTATAATTGCAGGATATATTTTTATGAAGTTGTAAATTTTTTTGTTCTCCCTTTCTCATTTAATATTACATCATATGCACTTTCCCATGATGCAGCTATTGGAATAAAGACTGACATTTATCCTTGGACTACTATGTTCCAAGGCCTAGTTCTGTTCAAATATTACCTCCCATATTCCCCATAACAATTATATGAGATAGATGTATTATTACAACCATTTTATAAAGATAAAGCTGAAGTTTGTAGGGGGTAAGTAACTTGCACAAGTTCAGAAAGCCAGTAGGGACTGAGCCAGGAAGGAGATCGGGTCTGTTGGAATCCAAAGCCCTTTCCACAACTCCATGACTAGAAGTTGCAGAAACGAGAGACTTCAAAGAAAACCATCATGCAGAAAAATAGGGGGCATAAAAACTTCAGTCCCAAGAAGAGATTTAGCCCTAGTGGTATGAGTACACTTGCAATTTCATACTAGTTGGTAAACAGCTTACCTTTATAACTCAACTCTGCCAAATGAACTGGACAGTGTTTCATAGTCATTTCTTTTAGATTTAGGTTTTAAAAGTCTCTTGTTTCCTGGGAGAGAAGTTTCTTGAGATGTAGCTAAAACAGATCAATGCTATATGGGCACAAAAATCACCAACAAGAAGGTTCTGGCTTTGCATGGTAAAGGAAGCCAGTGCCAAGACCAAGGCATGGCTAAAAGTTGACTCTAAAGACCCACAGACAGAGTGATTACTGGAACAAATAAATCCTTGTGCTGACCATTCTCACAAAAAGTGAAAGTTCACCATCTCTGAGGCTATGGGACACAACTCCTTGGCTGATTCTCCCAGTTCACATAATTAACCATAGATACTGAGCACTCTTTATCTAAAGCCCAAAGGAAGTGGCCTTTTCTTAGAGTGTGTTTCCCTGTCTTGTGGATGTGTTGAATAATAAGAATGTTTTTTTATTCTAGGGAAGGTTCTCTAAGTTGAAAAGTGAAAATTAACGGAGATGAACAATATTGCCAACAATAATAAAGTCTTCCACCCACTTCCATATTCCAATGAAGTAGGGATGCATCATCCCTTCAGACTGTACACATGGCCCCTGACAGCAGCATGAAGGACAAGGTCCAGCTGGTCAGTATTATTTATTATTATGTTGTAAATCTATTCTGAAAAAGAAATTCTGTGGTCATCAGTGTAATGTATGTTCTCTAAATAGATGAAAAAGTTTGAATTTCACATTCAACAATGTGTGGCTAAATCCAGAAGCAATGAACATTAGGTACCCCCCAAAAGAAATTGATCAATCACATAAAGAAATCATAGTTTTAAAGGAGCTGCATCTGTTTACATTCGTTTGACAATACTGGACAACTGCCTTCCATACATCAGTCACAGACAAGGGTCTGTGAACAGACACTTTGAGGCTAGCAAGAAGAGGAAAGTGAAGCCTGCTGAACTGGGAAGGAAAGAAGAGTTCAAGAGACTTGAGGTTTCCATAAGGCTGAAGACCAGCTCTAACAGGTAGGAAAGTTTTAAGGACAGAAGGTTGTGACAGGAGAGTCAGATAGTGTGGTTTTGGAAATATAGCAATTCTAGATGATAACCAAGTCTCTGATGTGACCCAGAATTGGTGTCAATGAAATGGAGGTGACAGTTATTGGATGAGGGGATCAAGGAACTCTGAGTCTCAGATAGTGGATCATCCATCAATATGGACACCTCACTAGGATGAAAGAAGGGGTTGGAGTGGAGAGGAAGATAGGAATTTGGGCACCAAATTATCAGTAATCATTTTAAATAAAGGAGGGGGGCAGGGTGGGAGAGCCAGGGGCTATGAACCTCAAAGTAGTTAGAGGTATAATTAAATTCACTGCAGTTTCATAAGGAAATTATAAAGGTGACCTACCACAGACAATCTTTTTAATTCTGGAGATGTTGAAAAGTAAGCAGTCAGCTTCTTTGCATGGATGGTTTGTCTAAGGAAGAGGATATTAAAATAGAAGGAATCATAGAATTAACACTCCTAACCCCTATACTTTGCAGATATGGAAACCAATACCTGCCCTCACCGAAGACCACAGGTAAAGTCCAAAACTAAGCTAAAATATTAGGAGGCAAAACAGACAGACAGCATCTTAGGAGTGTGCCTTCAAGACTTGCAAAGACAAGACAGACTGCTGGCTTACTGCTTCAGGTTTCAACCTACACTCATTTTACCACTTTTTTCTCAAGGCCAACAACCTGGAGCAGTTCATGACTCTAGGATTTAACTCCTTTGGAGAAGGCATTTGCATTCTAACCCTCATCCTTGCAACTTTAGTATTCTGTAAGCCTGGTTTGGGACAGGGCTCTCCTCTCTTTACATGAGAATGGGGTTGTATTAGTTAGGGTTCTCTAGAGAAACAGAATCAACAGGGAACACTTGCAAATATAAAATTTATGAAAGTGTCTCACGTGACCGTAGGAATGCAGAGTCCAAAATCCACAGGGCAGGCTGCGAAGCCGACGACTCCAATGGACTGGATGAACTCCACAGGAGAGGCTCACCAGCCAAAGCAGGAATGCAACCTGTCTCCTCTGAGTCCTCCTTAAAAGGCTTCCCATGATTGGATTTAGCATCACTAATTGCAGAAGACACTCCCCTTTGGCTGATTACAAATGGAATCAGCTGTGGATGTAGCTGACGTGATCATGACCTAATCCTATGAAATGTCCTCATTGCAACAGACAGGCCAGCGCTTGCCCAATCAGATGAACAGGTACCACAACTTGGCCAAGTTGACACCTGTCCCTAACCATGACAGTCCACCCCTTGTCAACTTGGCATATATATATATATATATATGATATATATATATATCACCTTAGACCATACTTAATTTCCAAATGAAAACAAATAAGCACACATTTTTTCTTTTACCTGACAATACTCAACTGTCCAGCATATAACTGGAAACACATTAAATCTCTCCAGAATAGGGTGCAGATCCTTGGGCAACATTCATTCTTAAACTTGATATCTTACAACTTAAATAGTATAACACAAACAAAACAGCATTACAGTCCTCGTTTCTGTAACTGATCACGTGGTCGAAGTTCATATTTATCACTACCTTCTTCCACTACCCATTCCATGTTCCCTTTCCCCTCAGCAAGCACTTCAGCTGGCCGTGGTTCTTTGCCTGGTGGGGTGACCCAAACCTTCATTCCTGAAGTCTCAGGGCCATTAGTGGTCCTGCCTGGATTGTGTTGTTGCAGTTTTCCATTGATTTTAATCACAGGGCATGGCAGTACTAATAGACGCCCCAGGGGATCTCCTATATTTCAAGAAAACTCTTCTTTACCTCCATTATGTAGTTGCAGTCCTACTTCCTTCTGATAGTCAGGGTCAATTACCCCAGACAATAATGTAATCCCCTTCTTGGTGTGTTGATCCAGAGGCATAAGTAGCCCAAAGTGGCCAGGTGGCAATCTTAACTTCCAGTTCAGTGGTATCACTGTTGTTTCTCCTGGAGAAAGCACACCCCGTTTTGGAACTAAAACCTGTAGACCAGCTGAACTCAGGGTAGCAGGGACAGGAAGCAAAAATTTTCCTAGTGGATCACTAGGAGTAATAGTGAGTGGCACCACACCCATTTCCACCCCTTGGTTCCTGGACCCATGGATCCTGGCTATGGGAGAAACAGCACCATACAGCGGACGCTGATTCAGAGCATACACAGCTTCCTGGAGAACATTACCCCAGCCTTTCAAGTTTTTGCCACCTAGTTGGCACCGTAATTGAGTTTTCAAAAGGCCATTCCACCGTTCTATCAATTCAGCTGCTTCTGGATGATGGGGAACATGGTAAGACCAGAGAATTCCATGAGCATGTGCCCATTCCCGCACTTCATTTGCTGTGAAGTGTCTTCCTTGATCCGAAGCAATGCTATGTGGAATACCATGACGATGGATAAGGCATTCTGTAAGCCCATGGATAGTAGTTTTGGCAGAAGCATTGCGTGCAGGGAAAGCAAACCCATATCCAGAGTATGTGTCTATTCCAGTTAGAACAAATCGCTGCCCCTTCCATGAAGGGAGTGGTCCAATGTAATCAACCTGCCACCATGTAGCTGGCTGGTCACCTCGGGGAATGGTGCCATATCGGGGGCTGAGTGTGGGTCTCTGCTGCTGGCAGATTGGGCACTCAGCAGTGGCTGTAGCCAGGTCAGCCTTGGTGAGTGGAAGCCCATGTTGCTGAGCCCATGCATAACCTCCATCCCTACCACCATGACCACTTTGTTCATGAGCCCATTGGGCAATAACAGGAGTTGCTGGGGAAGGAGGCTGACTGGTATCCATAGAACGGGTCATCTTATCCACTTGATTATTAAAATCTTCCTCTGCTGAAGTCACCCTCTGGTGTGCATTCACATGGGACACAAATATCTTCATGTTTTTAGCCCACTCAGAAAGGTCTATCCACATACTTCTTCCCCAGACCTCTTTGCCACCAATTTTCCAATTATGGTCTTTCCAAGTCCCTGACCATCCAGCCAAACCATTAGCAACAGCCCATGAGTCAGTATACAAACGCACCTCTGGCCAGTTTTCCTTCCAAGCAAAATGAACAACCAGGTGCACTGCTCGAAGTTCTGCCCACTGGGAGGATTTCCCCTCACCACTGTCCTTCAGGGACACCCCAGAAAGGGGTTGTAATGCTGCAGCTGTCCACTTTCGGGTGGTACCTGCATATCGTGCTGAACCATCTGTAAACCAGGCCCGAGTTTTCTCTTCCTCAGTCAATTCACTGTAAGGAACACCATACAGAGGCCATAGCTCTGGTCTGGGAAAGAGAAGGTAATGTGGCAGCAGGAGTGGAAACCATGGGCATTTGTGCCACTTCTTCATGTAACTTACTTGTGCCTTCAGGACCTGCTCTGGCTCTATCTCGTATATACCATTTCCACTTTACAATAGAGTGCTGCTGTGCACGCCCAACTTTATGGCTTGGTGGGTCAGACAACACCCAACTCATGATAGGCAACTCAGGTCTCATGGTAACTTGGTGGCCCATGGTTAAGCGTTCAGTCTCTACTAAGGCCCAGTAGCAGGCCAAAAGCTGTTTCTCAAAAGGAGAGTAGTTATCTGCAGCAGATGGTAAGGCTTTGCTCCAAAATCCTAAGGGTCTGCGTTGTGATTCTCCTATAGGGGCCTGCCAAAGGCTCCAGACAGCATCTCTATTTGCCACTGACACTTCCAGCACCATTGGATCTGCTGGATCATATGGCCCAAGTGGCAGAGCAGCTTGCACAGCAGCCTGGACCTGTCGCAGAGCCTCCTCTTGTTCAGGTCTCCACTCAAAATTAGCAGCTTTTCTGGTCACTCGATAAATGGGCCGGAGTAGCACACCCAAATGAGGAATATGTTGTCGCCAAAATCCAAAAAGGCCAACTAGGCGTTGTGCCTCTTTTTTGGATGTGGAAGGGGCCAGATGCAGCAATTTATCCTTCACCTTAGAAGGGATATCTCGACATGCCCCACACCACTGGACACCTAAAAATTTTACTGAGGTGGAAGGCCCCTGTATTTTTGTTGGATTTATCTCCCATCCTCTGACACGCAAATGCCTTACCAGTAAATCTAGAGTAGTTGCTACTTCTTGCTCACTAGGTCCAATCAACATGATATCATCAATATAATGGACCAGTGTGATGTCTTGTGGGAGGGAGAAATGATCAAGGTCTGTGTGAACAAGATTGTGACATAGGGCTGGAGAGTTGATATACCCCTGAGGTAGGACAGTGAAAGTATATTGCTGACCTTGCCAGCTGAAAGCAAACTGTTTCTGGTGGTCCTTACTAATAGCTATTGAGAAAAAAAGCATTTGCCAGATCAATAGCTGCATACCAGGTACCAGAGGATGTATTGATTTGCTCAAGCAATGATACTACATCTGGAACAGCAGCTGCAATTGGAGTTACCACCTGGTTGAGTTTACGATAATCCACTGTCATTCTCCAAGACCCACCTGTTTTCTGCACAGGCCAAATAGGAGAGTTGAAAGGGGATGTGGTGGGAATCACCACCCCTGCATCTTTCAAGTCCTTAAGAGTGGCAGTAATCTCTGCAATCCCTCCAGGAATACGGTATTGCTTTTGATTTACTATTTTGCTTGGTAGGGGCAGTTCTAGTGGCTTCCACTTGGCCTTTCCCACCATAATAGCCCTCACTGCAAGAGTTAGAGAACCAACGTGGGGATTCTGCCAGTTGCTCAGTATGTCTATGCTAATTATACATTCCGGAACTGGGGAAATAACTACAGGATGGGTCCGGGGGCCCACTGGACCCACTGTGAGACGGACCTGAGCTAAAACTCCATTGATAACCTGGCCTCCATAGGCCCCCACTCTGACTGGTGGTCCAGAGTGACGTTTTGGATCCCCTGGAATTAATGTCACTTCTGAACCAGTATCTAATAATCCCCGAAATATCTGATCATTTCCTTTTCCCCAATGCACAGTTACCCTGGTAAAAGGCTGTCGGTCTCCCTGGGGAAGACTTAGAGGAATGTTAACAGTATAAATTTGTGGCAGTGTAACAGGTTTCTCCCCCATAGGGACCTGGCCTCCCCTTCATTCAAGGGGCTCAGGGTCTGTAAACTGTTTTAAGTCTGGAAATTGGTTAAGGGGCCGTGACTCTGTGTTTTTGTAATTCAGGTTAGACTTCTGTTCCCTTGACCTAGAACTCTTTTGTTTATACAGCTCCAACAAGAATTTAGTAGACTGCCCTTCTATTGTATTTCTAGGCACCCCATGATTTACTAGCCAATGCCACAAATCTCTGTGTGTCATATAATTTTGATGCCTCCTTTGAGTTTGTTGTCTATTATAATACCCACGTCTACCCTGTCTTTGGTGATTAAGTGCTGCCACCTGGCTTCTGCCAACTCGGGATCCTGTCATCCCCATTGTGTTTAAGGATTCCAGCTCAGTGACAGCAGTTCCTACAGTAATATCTGACCTACAGAGAAGTGCAACCACAGAGCTCTTGAGGGATGATGGTGCTAGTCTCACAAATTTATTTCTCACTGTTCTGGTAAAAGGTGCATCCTCTGGACATTCCTGGGGTGTAAGAGCAGGCTTTGCATGATAAATCCACTCTAACATCCCAATCTCTCTAAGCCTCTGGATCCCCTCATCTACATTATACCAGGGCAGTTCTGGCATTTCAACCTCAGGTAATGTTGGCCACCTTTTGATCCATGTTTCAACCAACCACCCAAACAAGCTGTTAACACCTTTTCTAACTGCTCTAGCTATAACATTCAATGCAGAATCTCTGCTTAGTGGGCCCATATCAATAAATTCAGCCTGATCCAGCCTTATATTCCTCCCACCATTATCCCACACTCTTAAAATCCATTGCCACACATATTCCCCTGATTTCTGTCTATATAAATTGGAAAACTCACACAGTTCTTTTGGAGTATAATGTACCTCCTCATGTGTGATACTTTGTACCTCACCTTTAGGGGCCTGTTGGGACTTTAGTCTAGTTATAGGTCTAGAAGAAATGAGGGGTGGTGGGGGTGGGTCATGAAAAGAATTAGAAATATCTTCCAAGCCATTTGCTTCAGGGCTTTCATTTGCAGTTTCATCTGGTGAAACAGGATTAATAACTCTAGGGCTAATCCCTTCAGGAGGAGGTTGAGTGGCCAATTCCTCAAGGCCGGCTGGAGGTGGGGCGGCTATGTCCTCAGGGCAGACTATTACAGGGTTATCTAAAGAAGGCTCAGCATGGTCTAGGGTTTCAACCTCACCCCCAACATCATTATCAATCCATATGTCACCATCCCATTTTTCAGGGTCCCACTCCTTTCCAATCAATGCCCTCACTTTAACGGCAGACACCATGCAAGACTGAGATTTCAGTCTACGTTATAAAGTTGCTACTCTAACAATAAGATTCTGAGTCTGATTTTCAGAGATCTCAAGTCTACGGCTACAGGAAATAAAATTTTCCTTCAGGATACTCATAGAAACCTCTACATCTTTCAGACGGCACTTAAGCTTCTTGTTTGAAGCCTTAAGCCCATCCCTTTCACCCTTTAATGTAGACAGTGTATCTAACAACAACCAACCAACATCTCTATAACTCTTATTTCTACAAAACTCTGTAAAGGTGTCAAAAACATTATCCCCCAGAGTCTGGCTTCGTACAAGCGAAGCATTAGGAGAATCGAATGATGATATTTTGACTATCTCCTTTGCCAACTCAGTCCATGGATTGGGAGTGTCATTCTGATTACGGGAATCAGAGTCCTTAGTGTCTCTGAGCCCAGTCAGAGTAGAAAACCATTCATAAAAACCCATTTTTAAGATTCTGTTCCTTAAGAACCACTCCCGGTACCAAGATGTATTAGTTAGGGTTCTCTAGAGAAACAGAATCAACAGGGAACACTTGCAAATATAAAATTTATGAAAGTGTCTCACGTGACCGTAGGAATGCAGAGTCCAAAATCCACAGGGCAGGCTGCGAAGCCGACGACTCCAATGGACTGGATGAACTCCACAGGAGAGGCTCACCAGCCAAAGCAGGAATGCAACCTGTCTCCTCTGAGTCTTCCTTAAAAGGCTTCCCATGATTGGATTTAGCATCACTAATTGCAGAAGACACTCCCCTTTGGCTGATTATAAATGGAATCAGCTATGGATGTAGCTGACGTGATCATGACCTAATCCTATGAAATGTCCTCATTGCAACAGACAGGCTAGCGCTTGCCCAATCAGATGAACAGGTACCACAACTTGGCCAAGTTGACACCTGTCCCTAACCATGACAGGGTTATCTGTATATGCACAGCAATTGTCATAAAAGAAACCCAGAAAAATTTTCAACATTCTACATTTGGAGGGGAACAGTGTGTGTGTGCTAAAATGGGTCTCAGCAAGATTTAAAATGCCAAGAGATGTATTTTATTATTATTTTTTTTACACAAGCAGGCACCAGGAATCAAACCTGGGTCTCGCTGAGCCACCATGGCTAGCCTAAAATGTAATTTTTTTTTTATTGGCAGACACCAGGAATCGAACCCAGATCTCTGGTATGGCAGGTGAGAACTCTGCCAGCTGAGCCACCATGACCCACCCGAGATGCATTCTTTTAACTGCATTTTTATTAATTAATCATATTTAGCAGATTAATTACTTAATGTTAATTCAACAATAATTCAGTAGAGTTTTATTTTTCTTTTCACAAGGCTGAGGAAAATTTAAACAAGCAAATATGCCTCATTCTTTATCGTGTCCTGGAATTACCTTTAGTTTAAGTCCATTCCTCAAAATGATATCAGAATCGATTATTTTCATGAGAACAAGTTTAATCTTGATGAGCAATAATGAAATGGGAAATTGTATAATAAAGAATTTGGCCTCAGTCCAAAGAGAGGTCTGGCCTTTGTCCCCAGTTCCTGGGAGGTAACCTCAAGACCTTTGGAATTTTCCAAATGATTGGAATATTTTTGTAATTCATGGTGGGCCCCTTGGATGATAATGATAAGGTGGTAATTCTGGACAAGGATTGGCCATGCCAAAAAAGACCAGTCATGGGATTAGAGGGTTAGGGTTTGGAGCCTCTTGATACCAGCTGGACCTCTAGGGAGGGGAAGGAGCTGAAGATTGAGTTCAACCGTTCAACTGTGTGATTAATGACTCAATCACCCAATGAATCCCAATGCCTATATAAGGAAACCCTGGGCACCAAAGTTCAGGTGAGTGTCTCTGGTTGGCTGTACTCTGCGTATTGTCATACTTTGATGCCAGGAGGGTAATATGTCCCTGAGGACAACGGAAGCTTTGTGTTTGAAACCTCTTGGACTTTGCCTGATGGGTTCTTTTTTGCTGGCTCTAATTTGAATCCTTCCACTATAATAAAACTGTAATAATCAGTATAGCACTCTCCTGAGTTCTCTGAATTGTTCTAGTGAATCACTGAACTTGAGGGGAGTCGTGGGTACTCCCAAATTTGTAGTCACCTGGTCAGAAGTGAGGCTAACCCTGGTGACCTCCAAATTTGTGGCTGGTGTCTGAAGTGAGGTCAGTCTTATGGGGACTGTCCCTGAGACTTAGCATCTTGGTCTAACTTCTTGTAGAAATAAATGTCTAGGAACTTAGTGTCATTTTTCTCAGAGATTGTAAATATTTACCTCAAGATTTATGGGTAAGTAAATTATAATTTTTATCCCCAAATCTTTCTTTCATCCATTCATTCATCATTAACTAAATTTCTCTACTGGGGAAAAAGCACACTATTTTGTAGGGCTTCATTGGCCTGGTGATAGAATCAAAAGGATAGGCTGCAGAATAAATGGGAAGTACAGCATAATTGTTGGATCTTTTCATGCCCAGCAGGGCACAAATTGATGGCTATGCACCATAAATTGTGGATAAGCAACTGTTGCAGAAAGTTGCATTGACTTAGGTGGCATAAAGACAAGTCAAGGGGAACACTGTGAATAAGTTTAACATCTGAAAGAAAGAGTGAGTCTCGTTTGGTTGATCATGCCCAGTTTTGGTTATGCCTGGTTTAAAACTGAGTTTTTCAAAACATGGGTTAGATACAACACAATGAAATTAATTTAATGCTTGGCAACTACATGAAAAGCAGCAGCAACAGGACAGAAAATATCAGCGTGCATTCCATGTGCATTGGGAAGGTCTTCTTTCAGTTGTGTGTTTGTGTATGTGTGTGCGCATGTGTATGTGCAAACATGCATGTATAGGGCCCGGGTGTGAAATGTTTTTCTTAATATGGATCATAGTCAAGAAACATGTGAAACCCCTATTCTCACGGATGAAAGGTGGGGGGCGTGGGAACGGATACCTAGCTTCCACCAGGGATCCTAGGATTAGCTTGCCTCAGAATATGTCTAATAAAAACTTCCAGGAAAATGTTCCTCACAGGCTTACCACAGAACTGGGACATAACTGAAATAAAAAGAACTAAAGTGCTTGGCCCTATTCTAAGGTGCTTTACCTACATCCATTCATTACATATTTTAAGTCACAGGACCCTTTCTGTCTCCCACATTCTACCGATGAAGGAAATCAGGCATACACCTGCTTTCCTGGGGTCCCCAGGTTAAGTAACTTTCCTGGGGTCCCACTTGTGATATTAAACTTCAGGTGTCATCTTGGCTACATTATGGTGTCCAGTTGCTTGGTCTAGCAAGCACTGGCCTGCCTATCACTGTGAGGGTATTTTATAGTTAGATATGCATCATTAGTCAGTTGATTGCCTCATTGGCTGCAATCTACAAAGGAGATTTCCCTCCTCCAATCAATTGGAGATCTTAAAAAGATTTCAGAAGTCAGAAAGAAAAGTTTTTGCCTCTACTTCATCCAACCAACTTCTCTTGGGGAATTCAACTCCACCTTCATCAGAGTTTCTAACTTGCAGCCTGCCCTATGGAATTCAGGCTTGCTAATTCCTATGACTGCATGAGCCAATTCCTATAATAAGTCTATTTACATATATAAAGGATATATATCTCCTGTTGATTCCATTTCTCTGGAGAACCATAACTAATACCACCGCTAATTAGTGGGGGAGCCAGTTGGATTCCAGGGTCTTAACCTCTACTCAGTGCAGCCCAAGACCTTTCCCAGTGGAGTTCTTCTGGGTCTTAAAAGTGAGAGGCCCCTCAGTACATCTAACCCTCCTGGAGTTACTTAGAGTGGCTCTCAGAAGTCTGATTGCAACACTCATTACCCACACTAAGAAAATTCCCTTTACTGTCCACTGCATATCACTGTGCTCATCGCACACTTGCTGTGTGCCTGGGGCTGTTCTCACTACTTTATAGCCACCTTTTTCTGTCACATAATATTTATCCTTCCTACAGCAACGTTAAGTCCCTACTCTCTTTTAGTATAGGCTGTTAAAAACAAAAACCTGCTAGTCATAAACTACTAAATTGATTTCACAACCACTAGTGGGTGTAACTCAGTGTGAAATTATTCTTTACCCTATGTCTACAAAGAGGCACATTACTTGTGAAGGAATTGAGTTAGCACACATAAATACTAGCATTATTTTCTTAAGTGAAAGCCAGATCCACTTTGTGAAGTATTTTACCAGTCACTATTTTGACTGGCATATTATATTATTTCTGATAAGCAACGTCCACCACCATTGTATACCAACATACAGCACTCAGATTTTATAAACTGCTTTTGCATATATCGTCTCACATAATTTTCACAACAATGCCATGTGTGGCACATTATCCCTCATTTTGAAAATAAGATTGTGGGTTCAGTGAGGTTAACTGACTTGCTCATAGCCATTCAAGTGAATTAGGAATGAGGACATCTGACTCAATATTGTGTTTCTCTCTTTCTTTTCTTTTTACAATATGTATCTCTTTCTGATTGCAAAGTTTTTAAAAACTTAGAAGATAAACAAATGTGCTAAGAAGAAAACAAAAATTACCTATATATACTATTCTTAGTGATAACTCCTTTTAACAAAGTTGGGTACTTCCTACCGTTGTGGGTATTTTAAATTTTCATTTTATAAAAATGAGACTGCCTTGAACAGCCCATAAGGAAAGGAAGAAGCAGCAGCCTCTTCTGGGGAGGCCTCTTCTCCCCACCAAAATCTTCCTTCCCACTGATGATGAAACACTTCCACCAGCCAGCCCCTCCTTTTCCTCCTCTTCCTGAACATACTTCAAAGCTATGTGCAATCCACAGGGGTGGGGTACGTGGGGTTCTAGGAAAGACTCACGGAGCCAGAATACAAAGATTTGGGACATTATAGATTCAAAATGGGAGAAAAAGAAAAGTTTGAACTAAAAGTACCCAACATCAGGCTGAGAAAGAACAAGAGCAAGAGCATGCTATTCCCGGGGCAAGATGGCTTCCAGAGCACTTATAAGGTCCTGGTATACAGTACATACCAGGACCTTATAACCCAGAGTTCCAGCTTCTTCTGCTATCTGTGCAAACTACAAGCCAAATCCTGTCACCCGGTACTGTAAAGGCCTATTTACTTTATTATGTTCAGGCTTAAAAATTTTTTTGTGACATGTTGCTTTGTTATAAACCTATCATAAAATGCCACTTGGGTGAGGCTCAGAAAACTTTTTGCCATACATATATATTATATATATTTATAATATATATAAATTGGTGGAATTGATATATATATATATACATATAGTTATAAAGCCCATAAATTATTTTTTGTAATGTCTCTTTGAGTAAGATTTGCACATTTTATTCAATGAATTATATGTATATATTAAAAAGTAGTAGAAACAGTAACAGTCACAAAGGCAAAAAGAGTCAAGTAAGAGACCTAGACATTCTAGCTTGCAAAATGCTTCTGAAACGATGTGGCCTCTCTCTCCAGCCAACACAACAAGCAAACTCTCTGCCCTTCCCCGTCTATGTGGGACATGACTTCCAGGGGTATGGACCTTCCTGGCAACGTGGGACAGAAATCCTACCATGAGCTGAGACTCAGCATCAAGGGATTGAGAAAACCTTCTCGACTAAAAGGGGGAGGAGTGAAATGAGACAAAATAAAGTATCAGTGGTTCAGAGATTACTAACAGAGGTGAGAGGTTATCCTGGAGGTTATTCTAATGCATTAAATAGTCAAGATGTAACAGAGAAGCTGGAAGGAAATGTGTTCCAGTAGCCATGTTTCTTGAAGATGACTATATAATGATATAGCTTTTGCAATGTGACTGTGATTGTGAAAACCTTGTGTCTGATGCTTCTTTTATCTACCTTATCAACAGACGAGTAAAACACACGGAATAACACATTATAGGGGGAACAAATGTTAAAATAAATTTAGATTGAAATGCCAGTGATCAATGAAAGGGAGGTGTAAGGGTTATGGTATGTATGAATTTTTCTCTGTTGTCTTTTTATTTCTTTTTCTGAATTGATGCAAATGTTCTAAGAAATGATCATTATGATGAATATGCCACTATGTGATGATATTGTAATTACTGATTATATATGTAGAATGGAATGATCATAAGTTAAGAATGTTTGTGTTTGTTATCTTTTTAAAATAAATTAAAAAATTAATTTAAAAAATGCTTCTAAAACAATTACCTGTGTAAAGAAACGTGTTGGTGTGTCCTCCCACCACAACGTCCACACCCCTCACTTTCTGAGCAATGAGTTTATCCATTTCAAAGCCAGAGTGTCCCAGTGCAATAATTTTGTTCACATTTAGAGTTCTTAGCTTATCTACTTCAGGCTGCAAGGCGGTGATTTCATCTTCAAACACTAAATTATTTCCTAAGGAACAAAAGAAATAAAATGGATATTTATCAGCATTATTTTTTACTGCACTGCTTAAATGCATAATAACATGCCAAGTATAAACACTTTCATTTGCCAAAACTCTTAAATTACTAAGACTAAAACGTATTTATGGATTAAATACAAATCTCCATAAATTCAAATCAGTATCATTGGTTACATTCTCCTAATGTTGCATTAATTTAATATTGTCAGTGCTATAGTTTTACCAGAACTAAGTTTCAAACTATAATGTGACTTCAGAACTGGATTTGTTTTTTATCCATTTTTATTTTTCTACTTTTTTTTTTTTTTGGCAGGCTCTGGGAATTGAACCCTCATTTTGATTCTTAGAGTCCCATAATACCAGTGCAGTAAATGCCTGAGCACATAAGTACAATGTACAAATCAGTGCTAGTAACTCTAAGGGTCTGTTTGTAAGTTCAGGATAATCAGTCTTCAAACTTGGCAAAACTCTGTCAGCAAGTAGTCCGTGAATTCCAGTTTTGATATCAGCTGATCACTTAAAGATAATGTTCACATTAGAGCATTATGAACTCTGCATTAAAGAGAAGTCTGACCTATTGTTGGAGCTGGACATGTGGACATTCTTCACTGGCTGCATACCCCCCCAATGACTGCCCGTTGGCATAAGCTGATGGGGATGTGTCTCATCACAGAGCCAGGAGCTCTGTGGCTTCAAGCATGTGCTGCTTTGTGCAGTCAGCAGACCAGTCAAGTCTTGGCAAGCCTTGCGATCTCGTGGCGTGGATGGGCACAGAAGTGACCATAAATCCAGACAATGTGCTGCACTAAAGTCATGTCCAGTAACTCTGCTGCAAAGGAATCCTCCAGATGTTCCAGATACTCTTACGCTAAGTTCCAAAGACTCTCATTAAAATGAAAAAATTAATAACATCGCATAAAGAACTTTCATATCCCCAGGAGTCTGCAAATCCTAGGCTAAAAAGTATCAATCTCTTCAAAGAGCAACCAAACTATTAAAAATACATCCTGTATGTATGCTGTGATGTTGAGAAGTCTCTATGTGCTTTGGTGGGAGAACTCTTGCATCATTAATATTAGTCATCTCAAACTGTGCAAATTATCCTGGTAGATATACAATAGGAATGACATTATCATAGCTGGGGAGACCCCAGGCTGATGGCCAGAAAATCAGCAGTTTACTGATGTGTTGTGCTGGGTCTGCAGGGTTTTCAGTAACTTATAGGCAATATTTAAAAATCAGGAGCTGCAACAGCTTTGCCATTGCTGTCCATCATGAGGACGTCAAGAATAACCCTGCTCATGCCAGTCACCCCCAAAAGCCCCGGACTCCCCAGTCTCCCTTCAGAGCCATGTCACTTCCTCTGTGAGCTCTTCCCTGAGCATCCCTTTACAAGGACAAGATTTGCCCTTTCCTGTGCCACAGTTGACACTTACTCCTGCTTAATTTTTCTCCACAGCACTTACCATCTTCTGAGAAGCCAAATATTTATTTATGTATTCTCCCAGTAAACATGTAAGACCCAGTGGGCAGGTATCCTTTGGTTGGTATGTCTGGTGCTGAGAACAGTGTCTAACATGTAGACAAATATTTCAGTGAGAGAAAGGAAGGAGGAAGGGAGGAAGGGCAGAGAATGAGAGGGAAGGGGGGGAGGAAGTAAGGAGGGACAGAAGGAAGGAAGGAACAAAGAAACCTAGCTGAGAACTTAGGTAATGTTAACATCCCCTTCTTTGGACTATCTGGTAAGAAAAAATGTCAAAGGTCAGACACATCAGAAACCCAAAGGACTAGGCATCACATATATAGAAAGCTCTAGGATAAAGTAAATTAAATGTGCTATAAATACAAGTAACACCTGCAGGAGTCCAGTCCTGAGGAACTGCACTGGATTTGGGGCCTCAGACGCGTAGAAAGAACCAGCATCAGGCTGCTGGGCCTGTGATTTTGGAAGTAACAGGTATCTCAAGAAGAAGTCTGTTCAACCTTGATTCCTGCACAGTCAAGCCCCTCTCTCCTGGCAGCTGTTGGAAAGAGCTCATCCCTTTGCATCCCTGCCCCTCTCTTGCAACTTGATAAGGATACAAAGTGTGCTGCCAAAGTCCCAGCTGGGGTAGTCTGGGGCCCCTGTGTCTCTCTACCAACAACACCCTCCCTGCCTCTTTCCTTCTTATTGATGACTATTTAACAAGGGATAAAGCTTTTCTCCAAACCATGCCTAAACTCCTCAGCCAGGCATTCAGGAGGTCCTATGGTCGTGTTCCAGCCAAGCTCTTCCTACGTATAACCCACATTCCAGGAAACTGAAACTTTCCCCATTTCATGATTGTGGTCCCCATGCTTTCCTGCTCTCATGTATTTAAAGCACCCAAACTGACTGAAACTCTACCATCTACCAGGCATTCTGCAGGGCTGTCAGAGCAGTACGTGAGATGGCTAAACTCCCTACCCTTGTTGAGCTTGTACTCCAGTAAGTGACTCTCATCTCACTTCTGGAATACCCTTTGCCCCAAGATGCTTTACACAGCCCTGGAGGGGGCCAAGGAGGCTCCTCACCAAGTCTACCTGACCCCCAGGCCAACCATCTCTCCTCCCACCCAACTCAGCCTACCTCCCCTGGCCCCATTTTGTTTATGACTCCATTTTAGCACTTCCTCACATTCTGTCTTAAATGAACTCAATCAAAAACCAGCAGATGGAATATAAAATATGGAGGCACTTTGCTTTTGAATTTGCTGCCTAATAAGCATTTATTCAGTTTTCAACAAATTTGCATCTTCATCCAAAGCTGGGAAGCTGGCCTATATGTTAGATTCCAGATGCTCAGTGGAAGGAGACCATGGCTCTGTCCTCAGGCTGCTCAGGGCAGTGTGGGAAGCACAGAGTAAGGGACAAATGTGATGTGCCGAGTGGGGCACTGTTTCGGGAGAGGCAGATGCTGGCCAGAGTAGGCGTGTCCAGGATGGCAGTAACTGGACGGCTGTGGTCACCACAGCCTTACCCTATTAGCAACTGGTCTGTTAGCAAGTCAGGCAGGTAAGTCCCAGGGAGTTGCATTCCATCAGTCCTCAGCCCTAATCAGCCAGCAGCACTGTGTGCAGGCAGAGGGAGAAGGACCATGGTCGGGCTGGGCAGAGTGGAGAAGGGCAGCTTCAGATTTTCATCAGATCCTTTTGGCGTGACCACATCCCTTTCAGCCAGAAAATCTTAACAAAACATTTTAAAAACTGGCAAGTCATGGGTGTGAGCTCTGCCTTCATAATCACCATAACAACAGCGTTACAGAGTTTACAAAGGCTTGGCCACCTGTGGGACAGATATCTACCTGCCACCTCCAGTCCCTGGTAATCTTCCTGCCCATCTAGTGGAGAATAGAGATGCTCTCCACCCTGCATCCACCTCTGCCTCCATCCCAGCTGCCTCACCTCTCCCAGTTGGAGCAGCTCTACCTGGGCCCTTAAGCTGGCTGACCTTTTCTTGTCATTGTTTCTAGTGTCCTGGACCAATTTTGCCAACAATACTAAAACAACAATAAATATATCATTTTTCTAATTGCTAAAGAATCATATGTCCTTTATCAGTTAATTCTTAATGAAACCCATTGTTTCCAGATATTGCTTTTACAGCTTTCCTTTTTCCTTTTTTTATGGAAATAAAAATTAATATAGATAATTTGGAGAAAACCTCATTTTTTTACTCTGCCAAAGTGTTCCATTAAAAGCTGTTCAAAAGTGTTTCTTGAATGGTCTTAATATTATAAATGTATAACACATATATATTTCCCAGAAAAATTTTAAGTCAGATACAACAGTCATTAAAACTGTAAGAAAGTGAAAGATAAGGAAACCTGCTGCAAGCTCTGGGCTTCCTAACTCACAGGAAGAGGACAGTGAGCTATATGGCTGTCATCCTCCAATAACTGAATCTGGATGTAAAAAGGCTTCTCTTTCAAATTTAGGATGCCTTGAATTAGACATAGATCTGGTTCATGTCATCAAAAAGTTCACTGACCAGGAAAAGCAACTGTCTGCAAGGAATCATCTAAAACAACATAAAACTCACTAGACTGATTTCATTAACATAGTTCTAACTACACCATTTGCCAAACACTAAATGTTATTCCTTCTTGTACCTATAGTCCATAAAAACCACATCAAGCATTGATTTAGAAAAAGAGACGATACCTGGATTTGATAGAACAGGGGTCTCTTTTGAAGTGTATCCAACAATTCCCACCACTTCATCACCAACAGTAAGAATTTTATATGGCAAATAAAGTCCTGATATTTGAGATGCCAGAGGCTCCTTTGCTTTAATGTTAGCACTCAGAATTGGAAATCTGACCCCTTTGAGAAGTGGATCTATCAGTCCTTCTACACCATTATCAAATTCATGATTTCCCAGTGCCTAGGAGAAAGGGAAAGGGGAAAAAGAATTAGGTACTCTGGAATTTCCAATAAAAGCAGACTTTAAAGAATATTACATTAGCCCCGTGATAACCTAACCTGGCTGTCTCACATCCATCTCACCCCCACACCCAGAGATTGTGTTCAGTAGACCTAGGGTGGAATCCAGACATATTAAGAGCCCCCAGGACCTTCAGATCATTAGGCCACTTTGAGACCTGCTACCCCAGGAAACACACTTCCTCCTGTCGGCGGCATCAAAGGGCCTAAGCGTCCCCTGGAAAGCCTGGTAGTGCATCACCTGGAGATTCCTGCCATCCCCAGACGTCCTCATTCAGGAGCTCTGGGGCGAGTTGCAGTTTGTTTTACCAGGCTCTGCCCAGTTTTCCCATGTTCTATTTTTCTCAAAAGCCCACATTTCAGTCCCTTTCCTTCAAACCGCCAAATGACGTTAAATTAACAGGACTTTAGCAAACGGTGACACAAAATGTAACGTCAACAGAAACCAGAAGCTTCTCTTTCTCATCTCATCTCCTCAGTCATCATTCCCCTGACTTCCCACAATTGTTTCTTCCCAAGGACTTGCAGGAAATAGCATTTTGTGTATTTACAGTGCCATACTGCTTTCTCCCGTCAGTCAGTTCTGGGCTACCCTTTGTTTCATTTTCAGCAGTTCCAAGTCTGGGGAAGAATATAATGGTGAAATAAATGCCACCCTCAGAGGACTCTATGGAGAGCTGGGCCCGTCCAGAGCACAAGGCTTTGTAAGGAGCAGCGATGGCTTAAAGCAAGTCTCCTTCCCACTTTCTTTGGCTCTCCATTCCTCATTGCTCTGGGAGTGGCTGTGGGGTGTCAAACAACCCACAATCTGTCATCCTGTAACTTCCCCTGGCCAGCTGAGGTCCATACAGGGGTTCTCTTAACAAAACACGGCATGCTAGCCACTTCCCCCCCAAACCTTCCAACCCCTCTCGCTACTGGTCTCCTGGAATAAACTATTTTTATTCAGATGTCTACCCACCTGTGCTCAGACTGCCAAGTCTGTTTTGCTAACGCAGTTCATGGACAAGTGAATCTCAAACTTTCTGAACACTACAACTGATTTTCTGAACTTTGCAGATTTTTGGGAATAGGCGTAGCAGTGCTGGCTGGTTACTCCTCAATCTAAACTAGGGTTCTTGTATATTTTCTCAGTCATGCCTTCTTCTTTCCTAGCCCTTTCCATTGTCTGCAATGGCATGTTTGCGGGATCATTTATTTATATCCATCTCCCTGCTAGACTATGTGCTCGCTGAGCCATGCCCCACCACCTCTGTCCTGCTCAGTGCTGCACCTGCTCACCTTGCAGCCTCGTGCAGATACATTTATACAATGAAAGCAATACAATTTCTTTAAATTCCCATATATCTGTCTCCCCTATTGTGATGGTTGGGTTCAGGTGTCAACTTGGTCCGGTGATGGTGCCCAGTTGTCTGGTCAGACAAGGACTGGCCTCACCGTTACCACAAGCATATTTCATGGCTGGTTGAAAACCAGAAGACTGGTTTATTAAATCATCAGTCAATTGACTGCATCTGTGACTGATTACATCTAGGATTAACTAAGGATGTGTCTTCTACAAACGAGAGAATCTGATCATTTGGATTTTATCCAATCAATTGAAGACTTTTAAAGGAAAAGAGAGAATTTTTATAGCCTCTTCAGCCAGGAAGCCTCTCCTGTAGAGTTCATGGAGACCCTTTATTGGAGTTGCCAGTCATGCAGCCTATCCTACAGATTTTGGACTCTTGCATCTCCACAGTTGTGTGAGACACTCTTATAAATGTCATATTTACAGATATCTCCTGTTGGGTCTGGTTCTCTAGAGAATCTTGACTAATATACTTTGGTACCAGCAGTGGGTTGGTTCTTGAGAAACAGAATCTTAAAAATAGGCTTTTGCTATTGGTTTTTGTATTAGTTTGCTCATGCTGATAGAAAGTAATACAGCAGAAATAGAATAGCTTTTAAAAAGGGAATTTAATAAGTTACAAGTTTATAGTTCTAAGGCCATAAATATTTCCTAACTAAGGCATCCAGAGAAAGATACCTTGGCTCAAGGAAGGTCCATCTGGGTAGGCATAGGGCTGGCATCTGCTTGACCCAGTTCCCGGTTCTGTTGCTCCAGCTTCTGTTATCAGTGGTTTCCTCTCAAAGCATCTCTGGGCCTTCATTTAGCTCCTCCTGGACACAACTCTGGGTTCTGGCTTACTTATCTCATGGGAAGGCACATGGTAACATCTGCTGGGCTCTGCCTGTGTCTAGGCATCTGCTGTCTCTGTCAGCACTCCAGGTATCCCCAAACATCTGCGTCTGTCAGCTCTGATGCAACTGTTCTCTAAGCATTTAAATCTGAGGGAATCTCTCCCCTTTTAAAATACTCTAGTAAATGAATCAATACCCACTCTGAATGGGTGGAGTCACATCTCCGTCTAATCAATAGGTCACAGCTACAACTGGGTATGTCAGACCTCCATGGAAGTCAGCCAATGAGAGTTTAAACCCTAAACAATAGATCGGGCCCACATGATTGGATCATGATTAGGACATGGATTTTCTGGGGTACATAATAGTTTCAAACTGGCACAGTTTTCTACTCTGATTAGATTCATATACACTAATGACTCTATTTCCAATATAATCAAGATGACACTGACAGTCCATGGGGTGAGTTGGCAATCAAGATACACAAAATATCACCATTTGATTCTGCTAAATGTGTACTCATATGAGGCCAGGCTCTAGGTAAGAGTGTTTTTTACACCTTAATGGAGTTTTCTGGAGTTAAGAGATATAAGGATGTTGGTTGATTGTTCTTGGATATGCTAGATACAGTTATGAGGGCAAAGGATGAGAAGAAAGCTTCAAATTTGCAACTTAAATGTTGTGTGAAAAATGTGAAAGTTTCTATGTGGGTCCTGAAAGAAAATCTTATTTCCTGTGGCTGCAGATTTGAGATTTCTGAAAACAACCCAGAGTCTCACTGTGTGAGTAGTAGATTTACAATATAAATCAAATTCTCAACCTTGCAGGGTGTCTGTTCTTAAAGTAAGGGCTTTGATTGGAAAAGAATGGGATCCTGAAACTTGGGATGATGATATATAGGTTGATAAGGATGGCAGTGGAGACATGGAAATCCTGGATTCTGTTGAGTCTTTCCCAGATAGACCTGTAATGGTCTGTCCTGAGGAGACAGCTACCCAACCTCCAGCCTGTCATGAGGAAAGTGCTTCCAGACCTCCAACCTGCCTTGAAGAGACATCTTTCCAGCCTGCAGTCCACCCAGAGAAGACTACCATCCAACTTCCACCTAAAGAGATTAATCCTTTAATGTCTGCTAAATCTGTAATCACCTCCACTAGGGAAACAGCCCTTACTCCTCTGTCTGGAGTGATTAATCCTATTTCAACCAGATGAAACTGCAATAGAATGCCTGAGGTAACTGGCTTGAAAGGCATTTCTAATTCTTTTCATGACCCATCCCCACCACCCTTCTTTCATTCAAGACCTATACCTAGACTAAAGTCCCAACAGGCCCAGAAAGGTGAAGTACAAAGTATGACCCATGAGGGCATATAATATACACCAAAAGAACTGCATGAGTTTTCCAATTTATAAAGACAGAAATCAGGGGAATATGTGAGGGAATGGATATTAAGGGTGTGGGATAATGGTGGAAGAAATATAAAGTTGGATCAAGCTGAATTTATAGATATGGGTCCATGAAGAAGAGATTCTGCATTCAGTATTGTAGCCCAAGGGGTTAGAACGAGCATTAACAGTTTGCTTGGGTGGTTGGCTGAAACATGGCTCAAAAGGTGGCCAACATTACCTGAGGTTGAAATCCCCAAACTGAGAAGACAGCTACCCAGCCTTGAAGGGTCTGGACGAACTCCACAGGAGACGCTCGCTAGTAGTAGCAGGAAGACTGTCTCTTCTGAATCCTCCTTAAAAGCCTTCTGGTGATTAGGATTAAGCATCACCCATTGCAGAAGGTACTCTCCTTAGCTGTTTACAAACAATCAACTGTGGATGCAGCCAACGTGCTCATATTTAAGTCCATGAAATGTCCTCATAGCAACAGACAGGCCAGTGCTTGCCTGACAACTGGGCACAACCACCTGGCCAAGTTGACACATGAATCTGACTATGAAAGATGGTATGAATATTTCCTTTTTATATTGTTGTGTATATGTTTGTACATAAAGCAAATATTTTGTTTTCTCTTTATCATTAGATGTAAGTTGTATTATTCATATTATATTATTTAAATTATGGGATATCAAGTTTAAGAGTGAATGTCACCTAAAGAAATGCACCCTATTCAGGAGAGATTTAGTGGATTTCCAGTTGTATATAGGAAAATTGAGTATTTTTAGGTGAAACATATGTCTACTATCATATTCTATTTGGAGATTAAGTATGGTTTAAGGTGATTTGTATAGCTGCCAAGTTGACAAGAGGTGGAATGTGATATTGGGTTCAGATGTCAACTTGGCCAGTTGTCTGAGCAGGCAAGTGCTGGCCTAACCATTAATGCAAGGATATTTCATGGCTGGCTGATAAACCAGAAGGCTGGTTTTATTAAATCATCAATCAATTGATTGCATCTATGGCCAGTTACATCTACGATCAACTAACATTGTTATCTTCCACAAACAAGAGAATTCAATCATTTGAAGACTTTGAAGAAAAAGAGAGAATTTTCATTGCTTCTTCAACAAGTGAGACTCTCCTGTGGAGTTCATGGAGACTCTTCATCAGAGTTGCTAGACGTGTAGCCTGCCCTATGGATTTTGGACTCTTGTGTCTCTGCAGTTGCATGAGACACTTTTTATAAATCTCATATTTACAGATATTTCCTGTTGCTTCTGCTTCTCTAGAGAACCCTAATATACCTGTTAAATTAAGAATTTCTGAATTTGCCTTTCCCCTATCTCTATCTACCCATTTTTACTTTTTCTTCTAATCTAACTAGTTCTCTCTTTAAAAGGCTGATGTAGTCTTGAAGCTTCTCCCCGTTCTTGGGTGATTGTCTTTCTGTCTTCTATGCGTAGTGTGTCATGGTCTCTTCCTACGGTAAAATAAGTCCTTATCATATTATAATAACAATCTTGCTTAACTCTACAGGTTTTTATTATTTATTTTTTTAGGGTTTAAGAGAAAGATTTCTTGTCATAATGAACCAGAAACACAAGATGCTACTGAAACTGGAACAACTGACAGAATATGTTGAACTTAATCAAACCTTTAAGGGAAATAAGAGGTGGGTCAAACAAAGTCAGTGAGTGGGAGAAGCCCAAGACTGATTTGGAATAAGTGTAAGGATAAAAACATTTTAGCATGGGTATCCTCTGACCCCAGCCAGCAGTTAGTCTGCCATCATTCTCCCATCCCTTTTCCTTCTGAAGCATTTGCCAAACCGAATGGCTTTTTACTAAATATGGCAGTTATTAGCCAACCCAACTGGACCCTTTGTACATGATACAAAACAAAGAGGAAAGTTTATTAATCTTATTTAAGGGTAGAAAGTACACATACCCAACCCAGCACACTAGTTGAGCTTTCAGCTATCATCATTTTCTTTTTTAAACCATTCTTTCTTTTACATTGCTGCCAGAACAATCTTTCTAAAATGCAAATCTGTTCTTATCACTATGAGCCTGAGGGTTATCAGAGTTTCCCTGCAGTATTTATGATAAAATTCAATCCCCTGAGCAGAGCCATCTGGACTCTTTGGGGTCTGACCTCACCTTCCCATCCAACCTGATCTCTGACACCCATGCCCTGGTATGTGAGACAACAAGATAGAGAGGTTTAGAGGCAGACTCTGGCTCAAGTGCAGGCTCCAAAACCTAGGAGCAATGACCTGGACATGTTTCTCAATTGCAGCTTCCTCTGTAAGGGCAGTGAATGAATAATTCAGAAGTTGCAATGAAAATTGTCCCAACATTTACACTTGTAAAAAGTGTAAATGTAAAATGCAATTTTGCACTATGCAAAAGGATTTTGTATAGAAAAATTGGCTTCACACTGGGAGGTTGCTACTATTACTATCCTCATGCTGCAGATGAGAAAAACTGAAACCTGAAGGAGTTAAATGAATTGTTCAAGGCCACACAACTAGTAATGGTGGAACTGCGACTAGAACGACTTCTGCTAATGAAAAAGTTCTCAACCTCAGTACTTGGACCTGATGTTCTTTGCACAGGGCCTATTCTGTAGTGAGCACTAGGGGAAAGAATTCCCAACAGCTTGCAGTTTCTCATACTTTCACTTATCTTTGGACTTTTGTATGTGATAGATAGGTAGGTAGATAGATTGATTATATGTATGTTCCCAGAACAGTCCTTAGGGCATAGACGGTGCTCAAAAATGTCCTGTCGAATAAACAAATGAATAAGCAGCAGAGTCCCTAGCAAATATATTTTCCAAAGCTAACTTTTCCTATAAAAATTAATTCAGAAAAATTCCTTCAATACATATTCTTTAGTAGCTCATATTTCTATTTCCCCACCTTGACTTTCTTCTATGTGTTTTCCCTCTATTTCACTCATTAGAACTACTTTTATTAACAACATGGAAATACACTAGGAAAATTCTGCCCAAGAGAGCAGAGAATAAAAGATAGAACAGAGCAGATAATCTTTCCATGCTGTTTTTCATTTTAAAGAGCTTTTATAGCACAAACATAAGAGGTTTAAAAATTCATATTGCAGTACCATCCCTCCATTTTTTTGTCCTCTCTGAAAATTCCCACCCAACTTTCTTTATGAGTGCTTGCTAATTTTTGTCTCTCCACTTACGGCCTCCCTCACGTCCTTTAAAACCAATCCCAGTTTGAGCTGGACTTGCCACTTACAGCTTTAACACTTGCCTTAAGCAAACAATTTCCTTGACCCTAAATCATATTCTTATGTTCTCTTTTCCTGTCTGTCTCTCGTTTTTCTTTCTAAACATTTCAAGTTTAAAATTAGGCTCATTCACTAATGCTATTCATTCACTAATCTTATGACAACTTTGTGTATTTTTACTATAAATTTCACCAAATGTACTTTTTGTAATTTAGGAGAACTGAACCTAGAAAAATGACTTTATTCAGTATCTCCAACACCAGAATCACAGAAATAAAATGTGAAGATCTGGCCCAGTTCTACCTTCTCACCACCACCACATTTTTTGTGTAGGAAAAAGCCTAAAACACTATTTTTTAAATAAAAAGAACTAACATTATATAAAAGAAACTTTCCACACTCACCTTTTAGCCCAGCACAGTATTTTCTACCACTCACATACCTGAAGTGTTGCCTGCCATTTAAAGCCCATGCCAAATGAAAATGAAAGGATAAAATATCAGTATTCGGTTAAATAAAAATATGAAGTCCATTCAAAGAAACATTCTTTGATTCTTAAAGCCCTATTGTTACTGTTGAATGAACAGTCTGATGTTTTTACACACTGTCCATTGCATATTTGTTAATATTTACATTGATGTGGGTAGTTTATAAAAGTCCAGTGGCTTTGGAAGTATTCTCTGTGCACTAAGGAAAAGGCCCAGAAAATTTTTCAGGTTCAGCAAATCAGAAATGGAAGAATGAAGATATTCTAACATTCCTGGGTTCAAGTTTGTTTTGATTATTAACAGCTAGGAGTGAGGGGAAGCTTGTGTCTGAAGTTTGGCTTGTAATCCACACAAACTATGTGTACATGTCAAAGTCTGCCTTTCCTATGGGGACAAACAATTTCTTTCCTTAGAAAAACTTACAGGTAATTATGAAGTAATCAAATCCCTATTCATTTATTTATTGCCAATGAATACTATGCTAAAAAGAATGCAAAATAACATTCAATTATCCTCTCTTGGGTCTCAAATTAAATGGAAGGTACCTAGTGTCCACCCAAGTTAAAGTGCATTGTATCATTATACCACTCTTTCTTGCCCCTTCTCTCGTCCAGGGAAGATATTACTTAATTGATTGAATCCATTTTTTCCTGCTGAGTTTGGACTGGGCCTCAGAATCCTTCTTATCCTGGCATTCCAGGTGGTCATATTCTGTCAACTAGAGACAGTGCTTGAGGTGAAACAATTTTTCATCTTTTGCACCAAGATAATAATTATAAGCATGGGATCTATGTATTGGATTTTATGCAAAAGTAAAATACATCTTTAGCAAATATCAAATGCTGGAGGCAATGCTGTCGAATAAAAGGGAAAGAAGCTTTTCAGACTTTTCTCTTTTGATTAGAAATACTCTACAGAGTATGGATGGAACGACTGGAGCTCTGCTGCCCGACCACACTGTCCTCTGAGGCAACCTGCCAACTTTCATAACTTTTCCTTCCCAGAGTGCTTCCGAGGAAGAGCTGCCACTTATTCAATGACTCTTTTCATCCATAAACAAATGCTCCCATGGGTGACAAGTAAATGGATGAATGAAAGAAATCATTAGAACCCTCCTCAGGGTGAGAGTAAGGGAAGTGAAGGCCCTTGGTGTGAGAGTGCTTGAGAGGGAATAGTTAGCAAAGGAATGTGATCAAGGCCCTCACATGAGGTCGGTGTTTACTCACAGTTTGCAGGAAGAGACAGAGAAGTATGACCATCCAATGACCTTCCATCAATGCATCTCATTGTTCTGGAATGTTTATTTTTTTTTACATTTTGTTTTTAATGGAAAAATCATCCACTTTCTGATTTTTCCAGTTACAGCTGGTTGACAATGGCAGATTCCCTTCCTTGTTATTGAACAACTGAACAATATGTATTAATTGATCCCCATAACCTGCTTAAAATGTACCTAATACATTGCCTGACTCAGGGTAAATGCTCAATAAATACTGACTGAAGGAATGAATAAACACATAAATAACTGGTGAGGCAAAAAAGGGAGTTAGAAGATTTATTCCCATGGGTGGAGATTATGGGCCTTCTCCCTTTGGCCAGAGGTGTCAGCCTGAAACACACAGCCCAGAGTTCTGCACAAATATCACCATTTTCTACATAGGCTGTAATGGAAAAGAGGTGACAAAACACAGTGTGTCTGACCTCAGGTAAACAAACTGGTAAAAAGGCCTGTTTTGAGAGTCTCTGATGAATGGACACAGCAACCACAGATGTTAATTGTAGGAGGAAACCTGAGCCACAAAAGGCAAACAAGCCACAAAGCCCTGCAAGCTGAAAAAGCCCAGAGGCCAGGAACCAGTTAGGCCTGTGCCTTAGACAGAGCCTGCCTTCTCAACTGGGAAATGCATGGCCCACATAAAGCTGGGATGAGTCATGCTGGCCCAACTCTGATGAAATCTGATGTAGAATCATGAGTTAGTTGCCTTGACCCATCATAGAATTTTTATTCCAAGTTTACTAGAAAAATTAGATTTTTTCCAAATGTTGAGAAAAATTTCCTCCAGTTTGGCTCTGCCTGGCTTGACACAGGCAAAGCAGGTAGAGACTCTGTAAAACACCAGTGGGAAGAGGTGAGGGCAGATGCCCGAACCCCTTTATTTTTGTTTGTTTTAGGAGACAGTACATCAACAGGGTGGTTGCTGCTCTTTCTCTCCCCACTCTTCCCTGGCTACCTCTCTTCCCTATCCCTTGGCCTGAGAACCTGCTGTCAAGTTAGCCACCAGGCAGGAAGGATGCTTGCCCCCAGCCACGCTGTGAATGACACAGAGGTGTTGAGAAAGAGTCTCACCACAACCAAAGGAAACACATAAGCAGCAGTAAACCAGCATATCCTCCTCCCCTCCTCATTCCCCACAAGCCTGATCAGTCACCAAGTCCTGTTGCTTCTAGTTCTGCACTCTTCTACCCAGTGAGCTCCTCTTCCATTGCATCCTCTCTGCCCCACTCTGTCTCCTCACCCCTCACCTGGACCATTTCCTCTCTCCTTAAGGGACTTCCTCCAACCCATTTCCCACAGGCCACCAGGCCAAGGCTTCCAAAAACACACACTTGAACATTTCTAGCCTCTTGTGTAAGTCTCTCCAAGGCTTCCCATTTCCTACCAAAATGGAAGTCCTAACTCCCCAGAACACCACAGAAGACCCTCCCTGTTCTCTCAGCTGATGCCCTGTGCTGCCTCATTTTTTAAATGTCAATGTCCTAAAACTCAGGAATAGTAAACCATCCAGATTGGAGGAACTGCTTAAGATGCAGCTCAAGTGTCACTTCCTTGTGAACTTTCTGTGACACCTCTGCTATAAAAACCCTTCTTTTTTCGTTTTCCATCATACCTGGGATGTAGGTCTCTCTAACAGCGCTTGTACTCGCTGTGGCTGTCCGTTCACACATCTTTCTCCCAGAAGCAGGAGAGGGATTGACCATCCCTGTATCCTTGGTGATACCAGTTAAGTGCCTGGCACCAATGCCCAGCAGCTATTTGTTGAATATATAACAAAACCACTCACTCTACCTCCTTCCTTTAATTGGGTTCCATTGTACTCTGTAATGAGCCATGTGAAACTTTTCAGAAAAAGGCAGGATATGAAACAGACTCGGTAAACAGTAGTTAAGCAGTATCTTAGATGTGTAACGAGAGGAGTCAAGCTGCATGGAAGCAACTGAGGGGAAAAACTTAGTCAACGACATCACCGCCCAACCCTCTGATAGCCCCTCTCAGGGTTTTCTGGTTTGCATTTTCTGCACTTTTATTTACAAACTATCTTTACATTTCTACTAATAACTTGTTAGCACTCGTTTGTGAATGGAACAGATGTTTTTAAAGAGATTTGTTGAACTGCTGTATGTATGAACCACTTAGATTTCACATTGGAAGTCAGTGAAAAAAATGAAGCTTTGTGAAAAGTCTCCTTCTCTTGGAAATCCACTAAGGTGAACAATCATTTGGTCTGTCAAAGGGCATCTAAATTTGAATTAGAAAGGAAACATTTCATAACCTCAGCTTTGTTCACAAAGGACCAAAAAATTACAATGAATTTTTCATAAGAGAATTTCAAGAGATTTTTCTAAAAGACAAAAACGTGACAAAAGGAAATATTAATAGATAACACATGCTACGTGGCTAGGTACTGTTCATATATTAACTCACTTGATCCTGACAACCCTAGGAGGTAGGTGGTATTATTCCCCCTTTCATAGATGGGGAGATGGAAGCACAAAAGCTCCACAGCTAGCAAGTGGCAGAACTGGGATTTGAACTAAGGTCATAAGGCTTTAACATCCATACCCCTAATCACTCTGCCAAACTGTCACTAAATCAAGCACATGGAAGAGAGATATCTTTAACAACTCACTAGTTTCTTACAGGTTTCTGGAGTGCCAAGTAACAATGCTATAGTCCTTGTTCTCAGGAAGCTGATAAGATAAATAGGGAGAGAGCACACAAGCACATGCATGCATCCATCCTTCATATACAGACAAATGAAGACACATGTGGACCTCAGAGAGGTACGTGTGTGAGACAACTAGATAAAGACATGAGCACAGATTATCCATCAAGAACAAAAAGGGCTCAGAGGGTGCATTTCATCTACATGGTGTTTGGTTCCGGGAAGCTTACAGGCAAATGGCATCAACTGAATAAACAAATGAAGAATATTAACGAGAAGGGTGAGGTAATAAAAAATGTTCCAAGTGAAGTGAGAGGCTTAAACATGATGTTAAAAGCAAACCAAAATGAAAGAAGAGCTTATTTAATAGTAGTGTAATATGTATGATACAGAGGAAAAGAATTTCTTTTTTAATCCACAGAGTTCAACTGTAATAATGTCAAATAGCCATTTGTCAGAAATTTGCAGCACATTCATTTAGATAGTCATTAACACATTAATGACTGGAGGTTGCATTAAACCCTTTATAAGGCAAGGGTTAGGGAAACAGAATGGTCTGTTTTATAGTGGGGCTCAGCTGCCAATCACACAAAGAAACTCAACAACGACTTTAAGATGAGAGGATTACAAATTATGTTTGGTTTGGTTGAAACAGTGGACCATTGGATTGATCTCCATCCACCAGTCCTGGGCCCAGGCCTGTGGGCCTTGGCACACGTGTGTGGCATTCCACCAGATGGCAGAAAGAATGCCAGGCCTAAGAACCTTAAATGCTAATTGTTAAGTGAAAGAAGCCAGTCCAAAAAGGCTGCATTCTGTATGGCTCCAACTATAGAACATTCTGGAAAAGGCAAAACTATATACAGAAAGCAAAAATGATCGATGTGGCCAGAGGTTCAAAAGGAGGAAAGGAGGGAGAAACAGATGGAGTGCAGGGCATTTTAGGGCAGTGAAATTATTCTGTATGATACTGTAGTGGTAGATACATGACATTATGCATTTGTCAAAACCTGTAGAAATATACAACTCAAAGAGGGACTCCTAATGGTAAACTATGGATTTTGGTTACTAATAATGTATCAACACTGGTTCATCAACTCAAACAAAAGCATGATGCTAATGCAAGATGTTAACATTAAAGGAAACTGTTGCCACATATGGAAACTCTCTGTACTTTCTGCCCAATTTTTCTATAAAACTAAAACTGTTCTAACAGATAAAGTCTATTAAAAATCAAAAAATAAAAAGGCAAAGAAAGCTAGTAATTATTCCTAGAGTTAAGACCTCTGAAGTTGCGTGCGCTTAAGATCACTAACATCTCTCTTTCAACTTTCCCACACCAGTATTGCTCATTTGTCTCCCCCAAAATGGGCTTTGCTATTTAAGATAAGGTAATTTGGAGAATTTCCTTAATACTAGAGACTTTCGAATATAAGATGGCCCCTCCTTTCTTTTTTAAAATCTTTATTGTGATAACACATATATAACACAAAATTTCCCATTTTAACAACTTTCACGTGTATTATCCAATGATATCAATTACATTCACAATGTTGTGTTACCAACACCACCATCCATTACCAAAACTTTCCATCACCCCAAAAAGAAACTCTGTACACATTAAGCAAGAATTCCCATTCTTCCTTCTACCAGCCCCTGATAATCTGTATCTACTTTCTGTCTCCATGTGTTTGCTTATTCGAGGTGTTTCAGATAAGTGAGATCACACAATATTTGTTCTTCTGTATTTCGCTTCACTCAATATCATGCATTTTTAAAAGAAGGTTCATCATGTTAAAGCACATATCAGAACTTCATTCCTTTTATGGCTGAATCATACCCCACTGTGTCTATGCACCGCATTTTGTCTGTTCATACATCTGTCAATGGACACTTGATGTTTTAGTTTCTCAGCTGCTAAAACAAATATCATAAATGGGGTGGCTTAAAAACAGCAGTTAATTGGTTCCTGGTTTCAGAGGCTAGAAGGCTTGCTTCCCCCTGGGGTTGGCATCTTCTGGCTGGATGTCAATCTTTAGGGTTCCTTGGTTTTCCTGTCACATGACATATGGCAGAATCTTTTCCTCTCTCATCTGTGTTCTGCTGTATTCCAGCTTCTGGCTCCTCCCTAGGGGTCCTTTTTGTGCCCAACTTCCTCTGCTTATAAGGACTTCAGCCATATCGGATTTAGGCCCATCCTCATTCAGTTTGGGCACATCTTACTAATAACATCTCTAAAGGTCCTAGTAACAAATGGGTTCACACCCATTGGACCAGGGGTTGGGACCTAAACATGCCTTTTTGGGGGGACATGATTCAATCTTCAATATCTAAGTTGATTCTGCCTTTTGGCTATTGTGGATAATGCTGCTGTTTACACTGGTCTACAAATATCTGTTCAAGTCCTGGCTTCCAATTTTTTGGATTATACACCTAGACATATTCTCTTTCTTCAGAATTATTTTTTAGGGGAAGAGCAGAAACTTGCTTTCTGTTTGTGTATATGTAGTAGGTAAAATGAGAGCCCAATATTGCATCGTTTACAGACCAGATCTTTTAGCTCTTGAATTCCCATGTTCCTCTGTTGGGATTTTAGCATCCACTTTGCTGTTTATCTCCTCTCCTTCACAGATCTCACCCAGCCTCTTTATGTGGTTAAGAAAGGCTCTGATGGGCATTGCTGCCTCTACTACCTACTGAAGAGCAAGTTTCTCCCTGATAGGATCTTATTCCCTGTTGCAATCTCAGCATTTAGCACAGAGTTTGAAACACAGTAGTGCTTAATGAATATTTCTGGATTGAATAAATAAATGAAACTCAATGTCAGCAGGCTTGAATCCAAACGCATCATCTTCCCATCCCATAGACCATCATTTATGTTACTATTGATAATATAGTAACACTCTACCAAAAATCCTGGAAACTTCTCGTGCTGGTTTAAAGGGATGTATGCCCCCTAGAAAAGCCATGTTTTAATCAAAATCCCATTTCACAAAGGTAGAATAATCCCTATTCAATACTGTATGTTTGAAACTATAATCAGATCATCTCCCTGGATGATGTGATTTAGTCAAGAGTGGTTGTTAAACCGGATTAAGTAATGACATGTCTCCACCCATTTGGGTGGGTCTTGATTGGTTTATTGGAGTCCTATAAAAGAAGAAATGTTTTGGAGAATGGGAGATTCAGAGAGAACAGCACCACAAAGCAGAATCCATGAGCCAGCGACCTCTGGAGATGAAGAAGGAAAACGCCTCCTGGGGAGCCTCTTGAAACAAGAAGCCAGGAGAGAAAGCTAGCAGATGACGCCATGCTTGCTGTGTGCCCTTCCAGCTGAGAGAGAAACTCTGACTGTGCTTGCCATGTGCCTTTTCACTTGAGAAAGAAACCGTGATCTTCATCGGCCTTCTTGAACCAAGGTATCTTTCCCTGGGTGCCTTTGATTAGACATTTCTATAGATTTGTTTTCATTGGGACATTTTCTCGGCCTTAGAACTGTAAACTAGCAATTTATTAAATTCCCCTTTTTAAAAAGCCATCCCATCTCTGGTATATTGCATTCTGTCAGCTAGCAAACTAGAACACCTCATTATCTGGGAGCAGTGTCTAACTATAGGTCCCTACAAGGAATTAGCTGCTGGGCAATTAACTATGGGGGAGAAATAATGGAGTTGTCAAGCTAACTTAGATCTGTGTGAAAAATTAAGTCCAGTACCAGATGAGATATGTTGACAGATTAGAAGCAAAAGAGAGGGATAGGCAAGGGCTGTTAATATCTGAAGTACTAAGAAGTGACATGGAGAAGTGATCACCTCTCCAATTCCCCATCTCAGAGATGACTTAATGGTTACCCAAACTCACATAGCTAATGAGTTGTAGAGCCAAGAAGTAAAACCTGGGTGTCCTGACATCCACCCAAATTCCTTAAACTGCCCCTGTCTGTCATAGCTCTATGGGGTCACTGTACTAAAGCTCAAAGAAAAGTTCAAATCATGTGCAGTAAGCCCAGGCAAAGCCTTTAGACTGCATTTCCGTGCTTGCAATAGTACACTTCAGAAGATCTGTGCCCGTGTCAAAGCCTGCTCACTTTCCAGGTGCACCAGCTGAATCACCCTTTGATTATAGGCTCTCCTGAGCCACTCCTACCAGCAGGTGAGCACAGTCAGCACTCGTTGACCCTTACAGAGGGCCAGACACTGAGTTAAGCACTTTATGCGCCTTATCACCTCCTTTCATCCCTACATCAGCCTCTGAGATGGAATCTACCATCACTTCCATCTGACACACATGGAACTAGAAGTCTAGTGAGAATAAATAAATTGCAATCACAGCTTCTATAGGCAGAGAGAGGATTTGGCCCCAAACATGCCCAACTCCAGGTTCACTCTTAGCCCCACGCCACACCGCCTCCCTAGAAAAAACTGGTTCCTGTGGATTCAGTCTTTCTTAGTCCCTTACGATAGTTCGGTCCTTATCACCTCACACCTAGACTCCTGCCCAGTCTCTCCTTTTCTCTGGTGTCTTCCCTCTTCTGTTTGTTACTATTCTCCTTCCAAAATGGTGATTTCCCTTTGTAGCCTTTATTCAGAAACCTTCAGGTTCCCTATATCCCCTCCCAACAGAGGAAAACCCAGACTTCTCTGGGTGGCCCTTAAGCCTTATACAACCTCATAATTCCTACTACCTCACGGGGGTCTGGACTGGCTGGTGACTGATACCAGGCACCCATCTTGAGTCTTTGCCCATCCTCCTGCCCCTTCACTGAGTCAAAATATTTCTTAGAACTTCAGTTGTTCAGAGATGTAAGGAACTTCAGAGATGAGCAAGTTGAACTCCCTTATTTTATAGATCTGGTGACACAGAGAAGTGAGGCATAGCTACAGCTGATAGATGTATTATAACTGAAAAGGAAGAAAGAACAGTGGCAGTCTCTGAATTTCAGATGAGGAGTGCTAGGGTTGGTGCTTCAAACTCTTATATAAAACTTCAAATGCGAAAACCCTTAGGCAAAAAAGAGCATTAATTTGATGACATTAAATGAAGGATTTCTGTTCAAGGAAAGACATGGACAAAGTTAATAAATATAATCAGAATATATCCGCAATGTCTAAAACTGAGAACCTATTAATTCCTAGAACTTCTGAATATCAAGAAAAATACAGCCAAATTAAATTTTTTTTTTTAAAAAAGCAAAGGACAATGGCAAAGTACATACAATCACAAAATAGGAAAAACTAACAGATATCAAAAGATACCCAAACTCACTACTTATAAAATATATACAAAATAAACAATGAGAGGCTATTTCACACATATTTGAACGCTGGATGATGCTATTATATATGATTAAGGCTATGGGAATTTATAAGCCCTGTTGGGGGAGACCAGATCGGTCTCTAGTTATTCACAAAAACAATCTGGCAGTCTTAAGTAAAATTAAATTCACATATGTCTTGTGAACAGCAATTCTGCTCCTGGGTATGCAACCCAAATAAATCTTCACAGGGAGGGGACATGCTGGAGGACATTTGGAGCAGCATAATTTGTGCCAGCAGCGGGACTGGAAGCAGGCTCCAAAGCCATCCCCAGGCAAGCGGCTGGGTAACATGCTGGAGGACACCATGAGGCCAGATGCTGCATAATGTACAAATGCCAAAGATGTACACATAGCAGCATGGATGAACCATAAAAACAGTGTTCAGGACAAAACTGAGAAACAGAATGAGCTAAGAAGCAGGACTAGTTACATATTTAAAATTGGAAGCACACAAAGCAATAACAAGGTTTTGACACTTCACACAGAAACAAAAAGCTACACCTCAAACACATAGAATAGTTGCTCTGGGCCATGGGGGAAGTCAGGTCCGGTAACAAAAGGAAATTGAAAGGGAACCAGACTAACAAGTCCCCTGGGGTGGGTTAAAGGCAGGGGCCATGGTCCCCACCCTTATTGTTGGCTCTAGCATTTGGAAGCAATTTGCTACAGCTAAAGCTAAAGCTGCAGTCTTTTGGACAGTAAGTGCCAGGGCCTCAGCATCAGGGGGCAGTTAGAGGCGGCAGCCCCTCTGGGGGGAGCAAGAGAGACCTGCTCAGAGCTGTGTCTGGGTGCTGAGAATCCCAAATCTGGAGATGAATCCCTCTGAGTTTTGCATTTTGGGGTGGGGAGGATTTCATAACATTAAGAATAGTTTAGATAATGGGACATAGAAAAGACAGTGGGGGTCAGGGGAGGGGGCTACCCGGTGTGCTAGGTTGCCAGAATCAGAAGAACTGACAGACAGAAAGCCAAACTTTCCCTTCATCACAATTTTAAGGGACGGGGCTGGGCACACAGAACTAACTTTCATTGAGCACTTACTATGAGCCAGCAGGGTATTAGAAATGTTTACATTTATTATCTCATGTACCACTGGCAAAAATCCTACATAGTGGGATTAGCATTTCTGTTTTACAATTAAGGAACACAAGGCTCAGAGAAAGCGAACAGGCCAAGGGCACACTGTTAGTGCAGTCTTGCCTTGGGGGGCACTGATCTTCTGCAGGGAAAGCTTACATCAACTCGAGGCTTGTCATCCTCCCCCCTGAGTTTTCAGCTTGCAAAGGGTCAGCCACAGGTAGGGAGTGCGGGGAGGGGGACCTCTAGATCTGTAGCAGCTCTCACAGGCACCTGGCAGGTCTAGCTCAGTCTACACCTAGACCTTTGGAGGCTGCTGCTCGAGGGGGTTCCTGAGAGTTAAGCTAAAAAAGATTTGAGGGACTTCTTTGATTTTCCCTACCTTTGAGCCCTCAAATATGGCTCTTCTAAACCTGGTCCAGGTTCCAGAGAACTAGAGATTCCCTTCCTTTACTCTTTTCCATCCTGATCAGAATCTCCAGCTTCCCCGGATGCAGAATGTGTGTGGCTGTATGGGGTGGGGGATTCTCAGCAGAACAGCAATACATTCCCTGAGCACAGAAAAATAGAAGCAAAAATCTAAAAATAGAAGCAAAAATCTATGACAGTGAAAAATCTCTGCAAAAAAAGGATACAGTAGAGCTTTATCGTATGTTTTAGCATTACAAGGACTAGGATTTTATACAGGTCAAATCATGTTTTGTCAAACCCTCAAACTGCTCAGAGTAAGCCCCGATGAGATGCCATCAGGAACAGTGCCATTTAGTCTCCTCCCCTCTTTATCCCCAGCCAATATTATATAAGTAGCCTATTTTTCCTCAGGCTCAATTATTTTGAGCAAAATTTAAAACTAAGTAATTCTTCCAACAAAAAGTACTCTAAACATCTCTGGTCACAATGGGCTGTGACTTGTAGCAGACTGTCCCAGCCTCACCCAGAAGTTGTGTCATAGACACTTGATACAATGATTAACACCTGAACTCCATTTGACTTAGAGAAGAAAAATATTATTAGGGGAAACTGGAGAATTCTCAAACTTTTCTCCACCCAAAGTTGTTCGTACAACTGTGGAGAAAAAGGCAGTCAAAAAGAAAAGTTTACAAACTTGTGGTTTATATGTGATATGCAAGCAAACTCATATAAGTTTCATTCTACTCTTCTGGGAGGAAATGGAGACATAAACTAGTAACAATTCAAATTCAATAATGTTTATTTTGTCACTAATGTAAGCAAAGCACCTGGCAGGTTTGGCTGTGGAGATAGTGAGTGTTCCTGAAAAATCTCAAAACCTACAATCAGGATGGAGAGGAGCTCTTCGCCTTTCTGTCATCTATCTAAAATGAGCTGCTTTCTTGTTAAAAAAAAAAAACAACAGACTGTACCCTCTTATCTTATCTTGAAACTTGGAGACAAGTTTCCAGGAGAAAACTATGGCATTGTGTTTTACTGACCTCCCACTGTGCTCTTCTCCTAATAAGTGTCCTGTTAGCCTGGACCACACCTCTCCTTTCCTTCCACACACATGGTTTAGCAGATTTTTCTGGACTTTGCTTTGTTTTTCCTCTTTTAAGGCTCCTAAGCTTTATTGTCTCCAATTTCTCCAGTTTTGCTGAATCCCTTTAACTCTAGGCTTTATACATGGGGTTGAACTTAGGTGTTTTTTTTTTTTAAAAACAAAACAAAGCATATACATGTGTTCATTACATGTAGTTATTACTGTGGAGCCCTCTTAGTTCTTTTACTAGGATTTAGTACAGCAAACAAGGAATAGATTTAAGCAGAACATTTGGAAGCTTTGATTAAACTCTTGCATGCTGGACTGTCTTCCTAATGCTCTGCTGCCAAACTGATTTTATTGAAATTTTATTTCTATATTTTAATGAAATCCTTTGAAACCAGTGTTTCAACCTTTCTGACCTTTCCAAAGTATGTGTTTAAATTTGAAGCCTGTATTCTAGCATCTGGTAAAAATAAAAACTAATGTTTATAGTGGCCATACAATATGTCAAGGAACCCTTTGAGGAAGATACAATTATCCTCATTTTATAAAGGATGAAACTGAGGCACGGAGGAAATACCCTGCCCAAGGCCACAATGAGAAGGTAGGTAAAAAGGAATCTAGCCTCAAAGATGTGAGCTTAATCATGTCCTACTTTGGGGGCCAATCTCACAGTGTTCTAATTTTTTCAGGGTGGGTGACCTGGTTAATTTACTTACCCTCTTTGATGTCCAATTTCCCTTTCCACAACAGAGATAAGGCATTCTTGGAAAAACTGAACAGTAAACCAGAGAGATGCCTGATAAATCTAGTTTAGTCTTTGGCACTCAATGAGTGCCAATTTTCCTACACACCCCAGATGAATGTTTTCCTTGGAAGGACTGGGTCCTGCTCCTCTAAAACCCCATCATGTAGCGGGGGCCCAATTACATCTGTCAAATGAAAATGAATCATCCAAAGGACTTCTATGTCTATATTTACCTGGCACACTCTACAGAGGCTCGCTTTACGCCCACATCTGTCTGCGTTCCAGTCCTAGGCTTGCCTCCCTGTGCCACCGGCTGCTCCTCCATCCCGGCTTCTCTCTCGGCCCGGAGACTTCTACCCCAGGGGCTCTGAGCCTTCCCGATGCAGCGCGCCCGGGCTAGCCGCCGTCTTACCATCGCGTCGTAGCTCAGGGCGTTCATGAAGTACACCACCTCGGCGCCCTTGTACACGGTGAACCAGATGGTGCCCTGGTACTGGTCGCCGGCGTCGAGCAGCAGCACGTTGGGTTCGGCCGCGCGGATCTGCTTCACTTTGGTGAAGAGTCGCGCCACGCCACCCACGCAGAGGCTAGCGTTGACGCACTTGCCCGAGTCCTCGCTGGTCTGCTCCAGCCGGCTGTGCAAGTCGTTGGTGTGCAGAATAGTGAGCTCCCACGCGCTGGTCGCCGGCCACAGCAGTGCTCCTAGCGCTAGGAGCCGCAGCGCGGGCGCTCGCGGGACTCCGGGACACATGGCTGCAGCGCGCGGAGAGGGCGCGAATGCTGACGAGCAAAGCCTGCTTAGTGCAACCGGCCCGCGAACTGGGCGCTCTAACCTGCGGGGGCGGGACAGGAGCTGGGGCTGGGACTGGGATTGGGGCGGGTCCTATTTCGGCCTGGAGGCCGACCGGGTGGCCGAGCGCACGCCCGCGCAGTCACCCGGTTCGACCTTGACACCCGGGTTGCCCGGACGCGACTGGCTGCTGGCACCGCTTCCTGCAGAAACAGTGGGGAGGTTGTTCCCGATCCGGAGCAGGGCTGAGATCTGGGTGGACCCGGGAGCTGGGCGCCGGCGATCCGGTTGCTGGTGGGCTGCTGTTCCGGAGCTGTCAGGAAGGAATTGGAAGGGTCCGCCTCGCGTGTAGGTCCTCATTGGTTTTTGCTCTTTGGAGGCACGGATCTTTCTAAAGGAGGAATGAATGGTTTGTGTGGGGTTGTGGTTGAGGAGGCGCATCACTTGAAAGTGCGAAAGAGGGAAAAGAGAGGAGGCTAGAAGCAAGATAAACGAGAATAGTGGGGAGAGGGAGGCAGGAGAGAGCGCTTTAGTCAAAACCAGATTGTGAGATACGGCGAAGAGACGGCTCTCCATAGGTGTGAGGAGGCACAAAGTCTGGATTTTTCAGGTACAGAATCCCAGAAGCTAAGAATCATTCGAATCCATTTCCTCGTTTTTTCACGATTAAAACATTAGTGATAAACGACGGCGTGTGGGCAGCTCCTGAAGCAAAAACAAACAACAGAAACAAGAACAAAGTACCATGAAGAGAAAATCCGGCAGAATAAAGACGTAATATTGGCCTCCATTGTTTTTCTAGCCACTTTCTCTTTCTATTTTATTTTTGAGGGTTTACTATTTTAAAGCTATTCCTTCCCCTCCTCTCCATTACCCTCTCTCCTCCACCTCTCAACCCCACCATGTGTTAATGTTAAACCTTTGGGCAAGAATAGCAATAATACAAATCCATAAATAACCAAATCATTATCTGTTATAAAATTGCTGCATTTTCCCTCTGCTTAATAGATTGTCTCCTGAAATAATCACTAATCCAGTTGCTTTGGGAAGGAAAGGGGAGAGAGAATTGTTTTGGACCCCCCTACTAGATGTTCCATGTTTTATGCTTTACACAGAACAGCATGTGTACCCCTCATACTGCAAAATGTATCAAAGCAGCCTGTTTTTAAGACAAGGGATTTGGGGCTATCAACCTACAAATAAACTAAACTACAAGGCAACGAAGACGTTCATTGGGGGTCTTAGAATTGCCATTCTGAAATCACAGATTCAAGTAGCAACTCAAATTTTGTCCCAATCTTGGCACTGCCAGGCAGGGTTTTTAAAGAAAAAGAAGAGTACATAAATTGTTTTGTGTTTGATGGGTATTTGGGTTCCGCCAAATGTCCTTCAGGTTAGATAATTTAAAGAGTTCTTTATCATGTGCTTTTTTCCTGGTGTCCAGGTGTCCTTGGGGTTTTGAGGAACATTGTTGCTTGAGGCTTTGAATACTTTGGCAATTTGTGACAGCTGGCTGATAATTGTGGAAGAGTAATTTCCAGAATATATCCTAACTCCATCTTGTATCTCTTAGCCGTAGTAACTCTATTTTGTTTTATTTAGTTTTACAAGGCAGAGATTGTAAATCCTTTGGCTAGGAAAGGTCAGAGAGATTGCCAGGGGAAGAGTCTGGGGCCAGATTAGACCTTTTCCCATAAGAGTCCTCTAATTAATGCCTTGCAAGGTTTTGTTCCCTTTCTGAGTCTGCTAGAAACAGGTAGAGGAACTGGTAGTTTTTGTTGTTGTTGTTTTTACTTTTTATTTTAAATAATTTTAGATTTACAGAAGATTGCAAAGATATGATAGAGTTGCCACATACCCTTTGCCTGACTTCCCCTGAAGTTAATGTATAATATAATCACCCAAACTAAAAATTAACATTGGTACGAAACCATTGACTATACTTTGGCTTTTATTCAGATTTCACCAATTATTCCCCTGATATCCTTATTCTGTTCCAGGATCCATTCCAGGATATCAAATTGCATTTAGTCAGCATATGTCCTTTGTCCCCTCTAATCTGTGACGGTCTCAGTTTTTCCTTGTCTTTCATGTTCTTTTCACTTTTCAAGAGTACTGGTCAGGTATTTGCGTACTGTCCCTCAATTTGGGTTTGCCTATTGTGTTCTCATGATTAGACTGATGTTGCGGATATGGGGGACAAACACCACAGAGGTGAGTTACCCTTCTCAGTACATCATATTAGAGGTATAAAATATCAACATGATTGATCACTGAGAAACTGGTCATTTGTTGCTTTTTGTTTTTTAAACCTGGGCAACTAAAAAGTCTCCAAAATTCCTCTCTTGGCAATTGCTGCCAGATACCTGCTTCAACATCATTCCTATGTCACTCATTTGCTTACCGATTTAAAATGGTCTTGGCTTACTATTGGATCAAGTTCAAACGTCCCAACTTGGCTTTTTAAAGATTCATTTTATCTGGCCAACTTAACCTTTGACTGTCCCTCACACAGTTGGTGTTTCCTCTTGCTCTTTCCTCCAAGTCACTATTCCCAGCTGTCCCCAGACCAAGGTTTAGGGTTCCCTTAAGCTCTAGCTCAAGTCCCTGTAAAGTTCCTTTAACAACTTCAGATAGCACTGAGCTTTCTTTTCTCAGAATTCTTGGTTTATTCCCACACTCTAACTTTAGTGTGGTTTTACTCTGTTCCCAAATGTCATGTCTCCCCTACAAGTGCTGGAAACAGAGTAGCTACTTCAGTAGTTCAATACAAGTAGCATTAACCTAAAATCTACTTTAGCAACAGTAGGCAGTGACACAAAAGAACCAGAAGGATCATCGCTCTACCAGAGCTGATAGTAATGGGCTACAGATACTGAACAGCTGAGAAGCCAGTGGGGTCATAAAAGTTTTTAGATCCAGTGAGATATTCCAAATCAATGAGGGAGGAAAGATAGACTTAATGTGTTTCTCCTACACCGCAAACAGCTCTACAGAAAAATTAGGGCTTGATTTATTCTTCCACTGGTTGTTTAGACTTAAGAAAGTAATGGGGGAAATGATAATGCAGAGTAAACTTCAAAGTGTATAGTGTCAGTAGTCATTACTTGGGACTATCACAAAAAATTGAGAGATATGCTTCCAATATTTGAAAACTATCTGATTCAGCATAAGAACTCACTCACATCACAGACACACAACTTATATAGTGCTGAAGCTGAGTGAGGTTTTAGTTTAATGAATATAATTTGTATGAAGGGTGGAGAAATGGTTTAACAATGATCACATAGCAGATTTAATAATAATACATTTACTGGAAAATAAATTGGGGTGTAACTCAATTTGTCAAATCATGGTTGAACTGGAACTATAGGTTGGCCGTGGATAGAAGACTTCTGCAAAAATCACCAAAAGCATTTTGAATCAATTAGCTACGTGGAATTTACAAGAATGTTATATGCTTTATTGTTATTTATAAGTTGCATGCTACAATCTTTTATATCAATAAAATTTATAAGAAATATACATGTGTATAAATGCATACATTTTTTTTTCTCTGAGATTCAGTTGTCAAACATTTACCAGTATCACTAGAACTTTGTAATGGATACTTTGCTTAAGTTTCTTTTGTTATGTGAATCTATTTTATATCTTATCACAAAATCTTCAATAAAATATCCATTTCTCTTTAAATATACTTAGACTTTAGATTTATTTAGGTGGAATGAATTAAAAATCTGAGACCTGCTTTGAGGTGAATTCAGGGTGAAAACAAAGGGATTTGTCCATTTGCATCGTGTCATGCTTGGGTTACACTGGTAGAGGGTTGATATTAATATTTGTACTTTATCAGTGAGAAAATATAACTTGATGCTTAACCTGGTTAAATAATTTGTCTGAAATCACTCAAATAGTAGGTGGCAGATGGGTTTTGAATACAAATGAGTTCTAACACTCAGGTTACACTGTCAAGTCCTCACTAGAATGTTAAGGGGTAATATTATTATTCCCCCTTCTCAGGTAATAAAATAGAGGTTTGACATGTTAAGTTAGTTGCCCCAGGTTCCACAAGCAGAATGTTTAAAATATATATTATATATGTATATAATTATATATATATATAATTGTAACTACATTTCATACGAGGTCCTCTGTCCACTCAAAATGTTTATATCCTGCTGTCCCTTATCCTGGCATCTCCAACACCCAGGGAGCAGATGTTGGTCTGGAAATTTCTGAAGGGGCTAAAGAAGCTTGGAATCCTCTCTTGCAGCTTTGCCGTGGTCTCTGTGGCTACAGAAGGACAGTCCTTGTCCTCTATTATCAGTCGGTATATCAGTTGATACACCAGTGTATTCCAGCCCCTTCCATGACCCACACACGGTAGAGTGGTTTGAGTCCAAGTCAATTCAGGACTCTCAGGGTTAGGAGGATGTGAATGTATCTCTTCACACAGGGTGAATACACCCACCTGATAACTCAACTCAAACGGCATCTTCTCTAGCACCGTGGGAGCAGGCAGAGGTTCATCTGCAGTCTCTGTCTCTTCCCATTTAACTTACCACAGCCGAAGCAGCAGCAGTGTGTTTCTTCCCCCGCCCCATCTGACCTTGTCCATCTCACATGCTGGAGGCCTCCCACTTCCTATCACCCCAGCTTCTATCAGAAGAGATGTGGAGTTTGTATCTCTCCTCTTCATGTGGGATCTGCAATGCTTCTCCAGCAAGGATGATAGCCTGTGGTTTTCCTAGGACAGAATCCTCTCTGTCCCTGGGTGGACTGGTTTTGGAAATCACTGTTGCCTTCCAGGCCTTCTGCCACTGCGTTATGTTGTTCTGGATTGCTGGATTCTAAATCCAAAGGATTAAAATACGTCATTCTGTTAGATCCTACTAAATTACCAGAAAGAAGAATGGTGCACAGAAAAAGGATGTAAGTCTTAATCCATTTTATAGCAGAGGATTAATTTGATAGCTGCTTGTAATTTATAAAAGAAAAACTCTGGAAGGCTTGTCTTCTGCTTAGCAAAGAATAGTTTAAGAACTGCTTTTGCTCTGTGGTTTCTATTTGCCACAAACCCTAGAAATGTATTTCCTAACTCTTCAGAGAAAACAGAAACAAACATCAAATGTGCAGGTGTTTATGCTTTAGAGCGAGTGAATAACAAATAAATTGTATTCAGTGCCTTGCCTGCAGTATGCCTACAGTTCATATTTTTTATTGATTTGAGGAAAACCCAAAAAAATTGGGATTGCCACTGTGGTAGTTAGATTTAGTTGTCAACTTGGTCAGGTGAAGGTACCTAGTTCTGTTGCTGGGGACATGAGCCAATGTACGTGAACCTCATCTGCTGCTGATTACATCTGCAGTCGGCTAGGAGGCATGCCTGCTGTAATGAATGATGTTTAATTTAATTGGCTGGTGCTTAAATGAGCGCGCTCAACGTAGCACAACCCAAGCAGCTCAGCATACCTCATCTCAACACTCTCAGCTCAGCCCAGGCCTTTGGAGATGCAGAAAGAAATCACCCTGGGGAAAGTTGTTGGAACCCAGGGGCCTGGAGAGAAGGCCAGCAGAGATCACTCTGTGCCTTCCCACGTAAGAAAGAACCTCAGTTGAAAGTTAGCTGCCTTTCCTCCGAAGAGCTAATGAAATAAATTCCATTTTATTAAAAGCCAATCCGTCTCTGGTGTGTTGCATTCCAGCAGCTAGCAAACTAGAACAGCCACCCATTTTGTTCACTTATAGCAATCACTTATTGAGCACTTACCACCCGTAAGGCTCTGGGGTTGGATTAGAGGATAAGATACAGCTGCCCTCAAAGCTCTTACATTTTGGAGGAGGCTGAACACAACGTGGAGTATGATGTGGGGCATGTAGTGGGACCCTTCACCCAGATTAGGGGGTGGGGAAAGGCTTCTCAGAGGAAGTGACCACTAAGCTGAGGACTGCAGAAACAGGGTAGGGAGAGAAATGTGTAAAGCAAAGGAAACAGCAATGTATAAGGCCAGGGAAGAAACAGAAGAGTGAGACGTCAAAGGGGGCACAGGGAACAAGACTGTTGGGGTGAGTTGAAACCAAATCACAGAGTAACTTCAGGGGCAATATAAGAAGTTTAGATTTCCCTCTAAGTCAAAGGAATGAAGATATTGGAGAGGCAAAACTGGAGGCTTGTGTCAGATAGTAGAAGGCACAGAGGGCTTTTTTTTTTTTTTAATATGTATATATACCATGGAAGAGGTGATTGCTCCCCTCCTCAAACCTTTTTCTGAAAGCATAGAAGCTTTTCTGAACTGAAAAATGTCTCATAGATGGAGCAAAGCCCGAGGATCCTTAGCAGTAGAAGAAAGTTAAAGAGCAAGTGTGAAAGCTACCTTCCCAGGGGTCTTACAGTGTGCTCTCACCATGAGCACTCATTCCTGCTCCAGCATCCACCTACAATTCATGCTACACACCAATCTGCTGTGGAAAGAAAACCATGGACTGGGTTATTTTGATTTTATGTAGTTGCTGATTTTTAGTTAAAATATTTATGAATGAGATTATAAAAATTACATAAATTAAACTATTTTTAAACCATTTTTTCCCCCAGCAGAGTTTTAAGCTCAAGAGAATTTATGTTTGGGCTGATAAGAAGTCATAGGAACTAAAGAATTGATAAGTTGGACTGGAGGCCAGAATTTTAAAATCTTCCAAAGGCAAAAGCCTAGATTCTGATAAGGTATGAACCTCCCCCTTTCTTTAGTAATATGTTCATTTTTGAATGATGTGCTTTTTCCCCCAAAATATTTTTGTTTCAAATTTGGAATGTCTTATTAAAGGCCTTTTAATTTTTTTATAAAAAGGTTTTAAAAATATTATGTCATGTGCAATGAATTTGGAAAATTCATGAGATTACCTTAATTTTTTTTTTTTTTTTTTTGCATCATTAGGCACCAGGAATCAAACCTGGGTCTCCAGCATGGCAGATGAGAACTCTGCCTACTGAGCCATGTGGCCTGTCTGAGATTACCTTAATTTTAAAGAATGAAAGTTTGTGTTTCATTCTGTACTGATGCATGTAATTACTACAGAGTGCAAAATTGAGAATTTTGTCATAACAAGAATTTGGATTTCTGCATTAAAATTAAAATAGCTATAGCCTATGCAAATGTGATAAAACATGGGATTTCAACTGGAATTAAAATGTGTTATAATGGGGAAAAGTTGGTATCTTTTAGGAAATGGTTCTAGTAGGACCCAGATAATTTAGAGTTATATTAATGCATAAAAAAAATTTCCTCTTGAACTTTTTGGGTAAATTTCCTTTTCTAGTAAGTGATTTTTTTCCCTTCTTTTTCATATGCTCTAGTTATATATATTATAATATTTTAAATTGACTTCAGAGACTTTGAATTCATATAATATTAAGGTATGTGTATTTATCCAAAAACTTCTGAGAATTTAGAGTTCTAGACTTGTTCTAGTTTGCTAGCTGCTGGAATGCAATAAACCAGAAATGGAAGGGCTTTCAAAACAGGGAATTTAATAAGTTGCTAGTTTACAGTTCTAAGGCTGAAAAAAATGTCCCAATTAAAGCAAGTCTATAAAAATGTCTGCTCTAAGGCACCCAGGGAAAGATACCTAGGTTCAAGAAGGCTGATGAAGTTCAGGGTTTCTGTCTCAGCTGAAATGGCATGTGGAGAACGTGGCCATCTGCTGGCTTCCTCTACAGGCCTCTTGCTTCATGAAGATCCCCTGAGGGCATTCTCCTTCCTCTCCAAAGGCGGTCACTGGCTGGTGGACTCTCTGCTTCTTGTGGCTATGTTGTTCTGAAGCTTGCTCCAAAAGCTTCCTCTTTTATAGGTTTCCAGTAAACTAATCAAGACCCAAATAGAATGGATGGAGACACTTCTTCAATCAATCAAGTTTAATACCCACAATTGATCGAGCACATCTCCTTGGAGATAATTCAATCAAGTTTCCAGTCTATAGTACTGAATAAGGATTAGAAGAAACTGTTGCTCCCACAAGATTGATTAGGATTAAAACATGACTTTTCTAGGGTATATAAATCCTTCCAAACTGGCATGTAGACTATATATTTTTGTAATTAAATTATGGATCTAATAATCTGAATTTAAACTAGATTAAAATAGAAAAGCTTACACTGCCTGTATGGTTCTTTTCTTCAACTTAATTTTATAACTATTCATTTTAATGAAATTATATTGCTGGTAATTTCCTAAGTACATTGTGCATATTTCATATTTATTAAATAATGAAGTACATTGTGCATATTTCATATTTATTAAATAATGTATTATTTCCATTTCAAGCAAAATTATTTTTATATAGTTATGCATATATGCATGCACATGCATATAATATACATACATATTTGAATCATAATGCATTAGCATTTGATATTTCCCAGTTAATGGAAAATGGCTTATCTTTTCTTAAAATTTTTTATTAAAGAAGTTCTGGGTTTACAGATCAATCATGTATAGAATATAGGATTCCCATATACCACCACACCACCAACAATTGCATTGGTGTGAAAAATTTGTTACAATTGATGATAATACTATTTTTTAAATGTTAATTCTATTTTTTTAATGTCAGTTATATTTGTTATAATTGATGAAAGATTATTAAAGTAATATTATAACTATTGTCCATAGTTTACATAGGGGTGATTTTTCCCTATATTCCCAAACTATTTTTTTCATGCATGTCTTTACTTAATTACTCATCTATACACAGGCTAAACAGACTGTCAAGCAGTTGGTTTCTACAAGCACATGGTCACATGATAAAAGCTGTGTAGTTATACAATCATTATCAAAGATCAGGGCTATTGGATTACAGTACAAATCCTATCTTGTCGGCTTCCAGAAATCTAATCACATCCTGCTGTTTCTTCTTTATCATTACAAAGCCAGAGGAAGAGGTGATGAACATGTAGATGGCCATCCTTTCGTAGCACCTGGATGGACCCTACCCCCAGGGGCCTCCAGGCTGGCATGGATGCAGAGGTAGAGCCCAGCTCTAAGGTACCACCATGGTCCTGCAGAGAGATCCCATCAGGGAAGATGTCAGGGATTTGGCTCCCTCCCACCGAATCCACAGATAAAAGCCCAGCATTGTCCGACTCTCAGTATGTTTTCTTGTTGTTCAATATGTTAATGTAGAACACAAGTGTTTTAGTTTGTAAAGGCTACCAGAATGCAGTATACCAGAAATAAAATGGCTTTTTAAAAAGGGAATTTATTAAGTTGCAAATTTACAGCTCTAAGGCCATGAAAATGTCCAAATTAAGGCAAGTCTATAAAAATGTCCAAACTAAGGCATCCAGGAAAAGATACCTTGACTCAAGAAGGCCGATGATGTTCAGGGTTTCTCTCTCAGCTGAAAAGGCACATAGTGACGTCTGCTAGCTTTCTCTCAAGGATTCTTCAGTAGCTTCCCCAGGGGTATTTTCTTTATGCATTTCCAAAGGTCTCTGGCTGTGTGGGCTCTGTTGGTTCTTTCCAAGGTAGTTCTCTCTTAAAGTACTCCAGTAAGTAACTCCACCCTGAATAGGTGGAGATACATCTCCACAGAAACCATCTAATCAAAAGTTACCACCCACAGTTGGGTGTCACATCTCCATGAAAACAATAAAAATGATTCCACCCAGCAATATTGAATGAGGATTAAAGGACATGGCTTTCCTGGAGTACATAATAGCTTCAAACCCACATGTGATACCCTTTGGACTCCAAAAAGACATGTTCCTTCCAAATGCAAAATATATTCATTCCATAGCAATATCAGAAAGCCTTAAACCATTTCAGTAACAATACAAATATAATACAAGGTAAAGAAACAGTACAAAATCTCATCAAAGTCAGCTACAGGCATGGTCTGTCCTAAGGCGAAATTCTCCTCTGGCTCTGGACCTGTAAAACTCAGAACAAGTTATCTGCTTCCAATAGATAAAGGAAGGGCAGTCGTAGGATACACATTCCAATTTCCATAGGGAGAAATTGAAAGGAACACAGGGGTCACGAGACTGAAACAATTCCCAAAACCTGCAGGGTAAACTCCATTAGATTTCAAAGCCTGAGAGTCATTTATCCTTGGGTCTTAGAAGGCAGCAGTCCCACCCTTTCCAAGGGCCTATACAGTGACCCAGCTTTCTCCAAATGTAGCCTTGGGGGGATGTTGGGGAGACCACCTTTTTCTCAGCTCTAACTTCTCCAAGCATTGGGGCAGCACCAAGGCTGTTTGCCATCTCTGGGGCATACACTCAACCCCTTCAGAACAATGGGTGGCAGCCAGGTTCTCCCCAACCCTAAGGAATGTGCTCCACCCTCTCGAAGGCCTGAGGCACACAACTCTTTCAGAGCATTGAGGTGGAAGGCCCACCATCTCTGAATATATGGGTGGGTTCACTCTCCTGGTCAGAAGTTTCTTGACTTCAGACTTAGCTTCCATGGTTCTGCCTCTGAAATTATTTTTCCTCCAATTTGTCCCTTTTCTGTCCCTTTTAGTTCAGACTGGCAGTGATTTCATTTCTACATATCCCACAACACTCTTTTGGTTTTCTATGTAGCATGCTGGGATCATGCCCATCAGACAAAAGAACTTTCCACAAGTACTTTCTGGACAACTCTATCTCAAATCCTCTCTTGTCCTATAAAGGCTGACTGTTTCCAAGTTTGGTTAAGTCCTCATGTGGGGCACTATTCTCTGGGTTCTCACTTTCTGGAAGCTCAGAATTTCCAGACCATCAATTTTGGTTTCGTTGTACCAAAGAGTTCAGTTCTCAGCTTATGTCTTTCCTACCACATATTTCTATAAGCTCTAAGGAGAAGCCAAGCTGCCTTTTCCACATTAAGTTTGGAAATTCCCTCAGCTAAGTATCCTAGGTTGTTGCCTTTAAATTCTAACTTCCATTCAACAGCAGTACTCAATTTGGCCTAATTATTTGCCATTTTAAAACAAGGGTCTTGGGCAGGCCATGGTGGCTCAGCAGGCAAGAATGCTTGCCTGCCACACCAGAGGACCTGGGTTCGATTCCCGATGCCTGCCCATGTAAAAAAAAAAGTAAAAAAAAAACAAGGGTCTCCTTCCTTCTGGTTTTCAATGGCACATTTCTCATTTCTGTCTAAATCCTCGTCAGAGGTATCTCTGGAGTCCAGATTTCTAACAACAGTCTCTTCAAAGCATTCTAGGCCTTCTCTATCAAGTGCCTCACAACTCTTCCAGAATCTTCCTCTTATCCATTTAAAAAGCCATTCCAACATGTTTGGTATTTGCAAACTGCAGTACCCCATTTCTCTGGTACTAAAATCTGTTTTAGTTTGTAAAAGCTGCTGGGATGCAATATACCAGAAATGGAATGGTTTTTTTAAAATGGAATTTATTAAGTTGCAAATCTATAGTTCTAAGGGTGTGAAAATGTCCAAATTAAGGCACATCTATAAGAATGTCCAAACTAAGGCATCCAAGAAAAGTACCTTGGCTCAAGAAGACCAATGATGTTAGAGGTTTCTTTCCCAGCTGGAAAGGCACATGGCAACATCTGCTAGCTTTCTCTCCAGGCTTCTTCAATCGCTTCCCCAGCAGTTTCTTTCTGCTTCTCCAAAGATCTCTGGCTGTGTGGGCTCTGTGGGCTCTGTTGGTTCTGTTGGCTCTAAAGCTTTTTCCAAAGCAATTTCCTCTTAAAGTGCTCTAGTAAACAACCCCACCATGAATGGATAGAAACACATCACCATGGAAACCTCTAATCAAAAGTTACCACCCACAATTGGGTTGGCCATTTCTTCATGGGAACAGTCTAAAAGATCCTACCCAGCAATATTGAGTGTAGATTAAAGGATATGGTTTTTCTGGGGTACATAATAGCTTAAAACAGATGCAACATGTATTTTTTAATTAAAATAAAAAAAATAATTTGATAACTCTATTTATATATAATTAGTTTCTTTTGTAATTCAATGTGGATTTTGTTTTTAGTTTGCATTAATTGTATTTTTCCCATCTACTGCCCCAATATATTTTATTTTAAAAAAACATTTTGAACATTACTTTGAGGAGGAACCATAGGCTTCATGGTTCATGGCATAGGAAAATTTAAGAACCTGCTTTATATTGATCTGCATCCTTGCCATGCTGCAAAGGATGTGTTGGTGTGGAAATCAGCATGGCCTGATAGCTCATGGTTTTTCTGAAAGGAATTTGGAATAGAAGTTAGTTTTGAGAAAGACCCCAACGTGCCTTTCTTGTGTTGGAACCACCATGGACAGTTTCCTGAGATTCGTTTTGTCTAGCCCCTCATCAGAGCAATCAAAGACCACTCACTGCTTGTTTTATTACAATGACTTCATGTACTAGTAGCAATTTAGGCTAAGAAACTGCCTAGATTCTTTTTGTAACCCTGCAGGGATGCTCAGAACCCTATTTATAATTGTTGTATCAATGATTCCATGCCTTCAAGAGAGGAGTGATCACCTCTGTCACTTTCCTGATTCTTATGTTTACTTGTGTCTTTCAACTCCAGACATGGAAGTGGCCAATTTTCTAAAGATTCCTGATGCTTTCTGTTGGAAAATAGTATTAGTGACTATGGTACTGGACTCCAAGGTGTGTCATGGGGGTGGGGAGCACTGGAGTTACAGTGCTCCTGGATTATTTCAGTGGGCAGAGCTATAAAAAAAGTTTTCTGGAAAGGAATGATTTCCTGTTAATATTTCCAATCCAGAGGTAGCAGGTCAGTTCTCCTGCTAAAATTCTTGATTTTCTCTAAATGATTTAATTCAGATAGAATTCTCTTCTCCCATTTATCAGCAGTTTAGCCAAGAAAGCATTTATTTTTCAATAGCATTCATAATTGTAATCAAACTAAAGGCTAAATCATTTCTTTTGAACTGAAACAAGAATGGGTGCTGGTTTGTGCTGGTTTGAAAGGATATGTACCCTAGAAAAGCCATGTTTTAATCCTAATCCCATTTTGTAAAGGCAGTGTTTCTTCTAATCCCTATTCAGCACTGTATGTTTGGAACTTTAATTAGATCATCTCCCTGGAGATGTGACTCAATCAAGAGTGGTTGTTAAACTGAATTAGGCAGAAACGTGTCTTCACCCATTCTAGGTGGGTCTTGATTACTTTACTGAAATGCTATAAAAGAGGAAACATTTTGGAGAAAGCAAGAGATTCTGAGAGAGCAGAGAATGACATAGCCATGAGAAGCAGAGATCCACCAGCCAGCCACCTTTGGAGATGAAGAGGGAAAATGCCTCCCGGGGAGCTTCATGAAAGGAAGTCAGGAGAGAAAGCTAGCAGATGACATGATGTTCACCACGTGCCTTTCCACATGAGAGAGAAACCCTGACCATGTTCGCCATGTACCTTCTCACTCGAGAGAGAAGCCCTGAACTTCATCGGCTTTCTTGAATCAAGGTATCTGTGCTGGTTTGAAAGAATGTATGCCCTCTAGAAAAGCCATTTTTTAATCACAAAAATCCAATTTCATAAAGGCAGAATGATCTTTATTCAATACTGTATGTTTGGAACTGTAATCAGATCATCTCCCTGGAGATGTGATTTAATCAAGAGTGGTTGTTAAACTGGATTAGGTGATGACAAGAACCAAGAAACCCTGAACTTCATCGGCATTTTTGAATCAAGGTATCTTTATCTGGATGCCTTAGACTGGACATTTCTATAGACTTGTTTTAATTGGGACAGTTTCTCGGCCTTAAAACTGTAAACCAGCAACTTATTAAATTCCCCCTTTTAAAAGCCATTCTGTTTCTCATATATTGCATTCCAGCAGCTAGCAAACTAGAACAGAATCTTTCCCTGGATGCCTTAGATTGGACATTTCTAGAGACTTGCTTTAATTGGACATTTCCACAGCCTAAAAACTGTTAACTTGCAGCTTGTTAAATTCCCCTTTTTAAAAGCTGTTCCATTTCTGGTTTATTGCATTCCAGCAGCTAGCAAACTAGAACACATTTTCTCTTGAAAAAGTGAAACCTCTGCTCCTAGTTCCAACAAGTACTTTTAAAGCTATTCCCTTTCTGACTAGTGGAGAAACACTCCCTGTTATGTTCCAATTTATTGACTAAGTATTTTTAAAATGGGGTGATTCAGAGAAGTAGTTGGAACAAGAATGTTGCTCCTGTTTCCATGGGAAAATATTTCCAGGATTGTGGAAGGCATCTTTCCTATCAGTGCCTCCTAGTGACGAATGAAGACTTGAGGTTCCTTTGTCATGAAAGTAGCAACAAAAGATGCATAAAAAGTGTATTAGTTAGGGTTCTCTGGAGAAACAGAATCAACAGGGGACACTCACAAATATAAACTTTATAAAAGTGTCTCACGTGACCGTGGGAACACAGAGTCCAAAATCCACAAGGCAGGCTGTGAAGCTGACGATTCTGATGAGAGGTCTGGACAAACTCCACAGGAGAGGCTCACCAGCCAAAACAGGAAGAGCCAGTCTCTTCTGAACCCTCCTTAAAAGGCTTCCAGTAATCAGATTAAGCATTACTCATTGCAGAAGACACTCCCCTTTGGCTGATGTTCTAGTTTGCTAGCTGCTGGAATGCAACACACCAGAGACAGATTGGCTTTTAATAAAAGGGGATTTATTTCATTAGTTCTTCAGAGGAAAGGCAGCTAACTTTCATCTGAGGTTCTTTCTTACGTGGGAAGGCTCAGGGTAATCTCTGCTGGCCTTCTCTCCAGACCTCTGGGTTCCAATCACTTTCCCCGGGGTGATTCCTTTCTGCATCTCCAAAGGCCTGGGCTAAGCTGCGCGTGCTGAGAGGAGGTATGCTGAGCTTTTGGGCTGTGCTACGTTGAGCTCTCTCATTTAAGCACCAGCCAATTAAGTCAAACGTCATTCATTGCAACAGGCATGCCTCCTAGCCGACTGCAGATGTAATTAGCAACAGATGAAGTTCACATACCATTGGCTCATGTCCACAGCAGCAAAACTAGGTGCCTTCACCTGGCCAAGTTGACAACTGAATCTAACTACCACAGCCGATTACAAATGGAATCAGCTATGGATATAGCTGACATAATCATGATTTAATTCTATGAAATGTCCTCATTGCAATAGACAGGCCAGCACTTGCCCAACGAGACAAACAGGTACCACCACTTGGCCAAGTTGGCACATGAACCTGACCATAACAACAAGCATCACTAGAGCTCCGTTGGTAAAAAGAGTGAAAAAAAGTTTCTTTTCAGGCAAAGTTTGTTTGTCAATTTTCTTTTCCCTCCTTTCCTTCCTCCCTATCCTGCCTTCCTGCCTTTCTTCCATCATTTCCAAAACATTGACAATCTTTGCAACTTCCAAATGGGGCTCAAAATGTTCGGGTTTTCTTTGATGGCAGCAAGCACAAAGTGATAGCTAAATAAGGAGATGGCTATTTTGAGAGAGACCTGTAGCTTCAGCCAGTTGTCTAGTAAAGGGAAACCTCAACGTTCTTCAAAATATTAAAAAGAAGTGTTTCTTCTCAGATAGCATATTTGACAAAAGAAACATTTCTAGTCTTTGACCCAACAATATGAGATTTCTTTTGCTTGGTAATCTGGTAAGCAAATTTATAGAATGCTTCAGGGAAATGGGTTTAATGAAATAGTAAATCCAAGGTTTGGAAGTGTCTTTTTGTTTATTAAAATTCTTCATTTATTAAAATTAAAAATTCTCCCTGGGATTGCTTGGTTTTGCAAAAACTTTAATAAACAGTGAAAACAACCTATAGCTTTCCATGTATTGATCTAAAAGTAATGAGCAATTGTGGACATGGGATAATGAGAAGCAGTGGTCATAGATGACTTCAACATTTGGTAGCTGAACAAACTAGATACAAAGATGCTTGATAATTGGCCAGCTATGGCACTTGAGCATCTGTTGACAGGAAGACCACAATCATGTAAATGATTTTGAAGTAGTGACACATACAAACAATGTCTCAAGATATCAGTGACAACTGTAATGTGATAAGATAGTTATAATTTCTATTGTTGGTCAAAATCACTGGTACTGCTGTAGGCTTTTTGTATTTATCTTAATCAGATTAAGAAAGTTCCCTTCTGTTTCCAGCTTGCTGAAAGTTTTTGATCATGTTGATTTCTTTCAAAAGAGAAATCTGAGAACTATTGTTTTTATCGCATATATTCATAATGGATGGAAATGCTGAATTTCAGATTGAAGTTAGTGAAAACAAAGGCATATTTATTTTTCTCTGTGCCAGTTTATGGATCCCTGGGTTAAGAGCCAATGATTCTTGCAATCTGCTTTGAACAGAGAAAGTCTCTGAAATTCTCTTGGTGTTTTAGTTTGTTTGCTGGGCTTCTATGACCAATACCACATACTGGTTGACTTAACACCAGGAATTTATTGACTCATGGTTTGTAAGCCTAGACGTTCAAAATCAGGGTGTCAGGAAGGCCATGCTTTCCTTCCAAAGTCTGTAGCTTTCTGGCATTGGCTCACCACATTCTTTGGGGTTCCTTGGCCTACCTCCCTGCCTCCTGTCACATAGCAATCCCTCTCCCCTGGTCTGCTCTTCTGGTTTCCTCTGACTGCCTCTGAATTTTCTCTCTCAACAAGATCTACAGCCATATGAATTGAGGCCCACCTTCATTCAGTTTGGCCACACCTAATAGGATTTTAGAAGATACTATTCACAAATAAGACCACACTTTAGCTCTTCAAGGGGTCTATTTATAGGAATGAGGATTAAGATGAAAAGCATGTCTTTTGTAATTCAGTCTATTGCTTGTGGCAACCCTTATGGATACATAGACCCCATTGTGAATTGACCCCCTAAACTAGGAACCAGAGACCTACTTAGTCATCATGATAAATCACAAACACACAAAAACTGACATCCACACAAGGTGAACCTGACTCTGCTGCAAACCACAGATATATTCCAAGCCCCACAGGAAGGCAAGAAGAGAACACATAAATTTTCACCACCTTGGGTGGTGGTTTAAATCTAGACAGTAAGTAGGGGAAACTAAGTGGCATCTATGACTGACCGAGTGGCAATAACACCAAAGTTTCAAAGAAGTGTGTGAAAGTAGAGGAGAAATAGCCTCATGGCTACTGGTATGCCCCGGCAAAAACAAGAGAACTGATACCAACTATAGGATTCATTTAGGTACTACTTTTCAGGAATGTCCTCCTTCTGGCTTCTTGCCATGTCCACCCTCTTTGTTTCTCACATGTTGTAATTATGTCCTAATATATGGGTATAAATGTATGCATTTGTATCATGGATGTGCTAAGTATATGAGTATAAATGTATCCATGTATCAATGGATGTGCCTAAGAACTGAAGTGAAGTAATCACCCAGGTTTTGGCTGGAGGATGTGCCCAGCATTTCTTCTGCATGATTTTTTTTAGTAAGAGGCAAACATATTTTTAAAAATTTCAAGTCTGGGCCTATTTCCATAATGACCTCAAGATATTTGCTTGAGCCAATATATTCTTATAGGTCTCCCAATAAATAGACTGGGCTGCTTTCTGTCTCAGCTTTCTCATGCTCTTCCCACTTAATGTTCCCCTTGTCTGGAACACCTGTTCCTTCTCCTCCATTCTATCTGTTAATTTCTACTTCTCCATCCTCTAGAATAAGTCTAGATTGACAGATTGGATTACTACTTGTCTTAGTTTGCCTGGCCTGCTATGACAAATACCACACAATTAGTTTCTCAAGCAATAGAAATTTATGGTCTCATGGTTTTGCAGACCTGTAGCCCAAAAATCAAAGTACCAACAGGCTATGCTCTCCCCTGGAGTCTGTAGTGTTCAGGTGCTGGCTTGTGGCAGAAAACCTTGGGGTTTTTGGTTTGTATCTCTGCCTCCATTGCCTGGTTATCTCTTTTTCTCTCTAGCACCTTTTGTTTTTGCAGACTTCTGGCTTCTACCTCCATGTCCAATTCCCTTTATTAACAAGGCCCATAGTCATATGGATTAAGGCCCACCCTGACTCAACTTGGCCTCATCTAAACAGAATATTTGAAGATCCTATTCATAAATAAGTCCTCACCCTTAACTAATAAAAACAATAACATCTTCAGAGGTCTTCTTTACAAATGGGTTCACAACCATAGGAGCTCTGATTAAGACTTGAACATATCTTTTGTGATGGAAATGATTCAATCTCAAACAACGTCCTTTCCTTGGAAGGTCTGACCATCCATGCCTTCATAAACTCTCCTGTCATCCTCTTCTCTATTTGGCTTATCACAACTGTAATTATTGTAATTAATTCATTATTTGTATGATTAATTAATCAATTTCTTTCCTCTGTATTAGGATATAAACTTCATAAGGGCTGGAACTCATCTCTTCCTCATTGCTGTGTTCCCGGGGTCTAGTACATCACCTGGCACATCCCAGACATCCATTAACCCAGCCATTTATTCAACAAATATTTATTGAGTTCCCATTATGTGCCCCAAAACTTTTCTAGACACTGAGGATTTAGGAATGAACCAACTTGACAAAAAAAATCCCTGCCTTAAAGCTTGTATCTATGGACTAAATGCATGAATGCCAAGGAATGGTTGCAATACTTCCAGGTAGAGACTGTTCCTCTTAGTTTGATTTCTATGCAGTTATACCTGGCCTGCTCATGGCCATCCCTGATATGCTTTAAGCAGTTGACCCTGTGTCTAACACCCAGTTGATGAGAAGAGTAGGAATCATTGGAATTAGAACCTTATGTACAGCTAGTTAATACTTAGATTAGTTCAAACATTCATTAAGCTCCATGAAGGTAGTGCCAAGCCAAAGGGGATGTGTGTGGCATTCCTGATAAAGCAATAGGTAGAATATCAGCATCTTTACATCATTTTGCTGGGAATAATTTGCAGAAAGTTGGTGTGAGACATTTAGGGACCAGAGAATCCCAGTGTGCTTTGCCAGCCCAGGAACAAATGTGAGCCACACTGGCTGTCAAATCTGAAAATCTTTGCAATTGATTAAACAATTATTTTAAAAGAAATTTACAAAGCAGCCTGCCCCAAAACTGCTGTAGAAAATTGAGGATTCCACTTGTTCTGGAGATAAGTATCAGGAGTCCAGAGTTCCAAAGATAGTTCAAGCTACCACCCTAGTCTACTCTCTGACCTGAGAAACATCAACATAACCCAGTCTGAAATTTGTTCTTTAAGTACAGCAGCCAGGTCAAAACCAGAAACATCAATGACCTAGAACTTTCTCGTCACAGAGAGAAAATGGAATATTTAAGGCTATTGTTTTGTTTCTCATTGACATTGCAAGTTTTTAAAGTTTCTGTGGCAGAAAATCTCTTGGACCTACAAAGGTTGGTTCAAAGGACTTTCCCATCTTTCAAGAATGTGAGTGCTGACTTTGAAGTGCGGTCAGTATTCTTCTCCCTCCCCAGAATTTCTGAAAGGTTCCAAGTATCATTGCACACAGTGACAATATTTATCAGCCTTCTTGTGAGCTTAAAGGTCACCTCAGAACAGGTAGATGAGAGCAGATGACTATCCTCAGAGGAGTCAAAATAGTGAGAAATCTGGGGTGGCATGGGTAGAGCTAGAATTCAAGGGGTAAACAATGAATCGTGCTCTTTGGCCCATTGAAAATCAGTGTCAGTGGTGGATCTGGCAACTTTCAATACCAGTGTTTACTATATGATTTTGCATTTTTGCTTTTAGCGTTAGGTTACACATTTGCTTTCAACAGGGATGATTTCCTGGGCATTTTGTTAGGCTAAAGGTTGTCTTGTCAGTCAGTGTCTTTGGAGATTTTCTTCTCATGTTATTATATTAATAATTATTAATACTCTCATTCACATATTTAAGAAAAACTACCCTTTACTCTTTAATGCACTCCCCCTTTTTTTCTATCAGAAAACCATCTATAGGAAAAGCATGGCTATATATTAGTACCTATGCTTTAAAGAAAATAATACATATAATACATCCCTATTTTTAAAATACAGGAAAAATGGGGGAAGATAAACAGTTTATCTTGTCACAGGCAAGCTCTGTGGTTAGCACTTACTTTTATTATTTTATTAAACCTTTTCAAAATTGAGGCTAGTAAGGCACAGAGAGATGAAACACTTTGCCTAGTTCAGCATAGCCAGGTCTGCCTGGCTGGCTAGCCTCAGCAACTCAAAATTTAACATATTTTTATCTCTGTTGAAGGAAAGACAAGCACCTTGGAAGAAGCAGAATTTGAGACCATGGGCAAGATACTTTGTTCCCCTGTGCATAGTTTCTCTTTCTATGTAAGAGGAAACGATGAAATATTTCCAAGCAATGCAATATTCTACTCTCTGAAACTTGTCCATCCTTTCTAGAGAGATTGCGGTATGGTGGTGGGTGATGCAGGCCTGGTAGTGGAGCTTCTTTGCAGGGCCTTGGGAGAACTAGGCAGGCAGAACCCCAATGCCCAGAATGACTGGCAAGGGAGATGGTGGAAGTAGTGAGCAGCAGTTAGTAACTGGAGTTCAAGGAACATTTCTGTGAGGAGCTGACCCGCCCATTCTTTTCATTAAATGGCACCAGGCCAATAGGGAAATCTGATATTAGCTGTCCGTGTTCCCTGCTTCACTTTGGCAGAATATTTTACATAGATAAAGGTAGCCAGCAGCAACCAATGACCATCAGATGCTTTCCTTAAGCCTGACCCTGTACACTCATGAAATCTCATTGAATAATCACAATGACTCCCCTTTTATTATCTCCATTTTATAGAAGGGACAGCTGAGGATTTGTAAGTGTCTTGCTCAAGAGCACATAGCTGGTAGGTGAAGAAATTGCCTTGCTTTTAATTACTAACCCAATGGTACCTTTCCCATAGGCTTTTGGTATGATTTTACTGACTGGTGGAGCCCTGGATTTCCCTTAGCTGGGAGGATTTCAGGTTGAGAAGGTTAAAGTAGGTCAGGAACACTCTGAAGAACTTGCTCCTATTTTCATCAGAATGATTAATATAAGATTAACTTGACTTTGTCTCAGCCTTATAACCCCCAACTTGTTCCAGAACCAATCCCCCGAGAGTTATAATTTCACTGCGCCTGTCAACTCAGTCCATCAAAAGAGAAAGAAATATTATCCAGCACTTAATAGTATAATTTTTAATAACAGCTTTATTGAGATACAATTCACATATCATAAAATTCATCCTTTTAAATGTACAATTCCATGTTTTTTAGGATATTCAAAGAGTTGTGCAGCCATTACCACAATCAACTTTAGAATATTTTCACATTCATAATGGCTAATGGCCATTTCTCCCCATCTTTCCCAGATCTAAGGAACTTCTAATTTTCTTTCTGTCTTTATGGATTTCCTATTCTGGGCATTTCATAAATAAAAACCATACAATATTGTTTCTTTGTGAATAAATTCTTTCATTTAGCATTATGTTTTCAAGGTTCCTCCATGATGTAGTATGTATCAGTACCTCATTTCAGTCTATTGTTGAATAATATCTCATTATATATAATCTATATCATATTTTTTTATCCATTCATCAGTTCATGGATGTTTTAGTTGTTTTCATTTTTTGACTATTATGAATAAAGCTGTTTTGGGCGTTTGTTTTCACTTCTCCTGGGACTGGAACTGCTCAGTCATATAAATTGTATGTTAACACTTTGGGGAATTGCCAAACTGTTTTCCAAAGTGGCTGTACCCTTTTAAAATCTCACACGAGTATTCCATTTTCCCTACATCCTCACCAATACTTGCTATTTTCTGTCTTTTTTATCTTAGTCATTCTAGTAGGTCTGAAGTGGTGTCTCATTGTGATTATGATTGCATTTTCAAATGGCTCAAGAATTCTCTCAATTCTATTCCATTGATCTATATGCTAGCAGCACACTCTGCCTTAATTACTGTAGCACTGTAGTAAAGTTGTGAAATCTGGAAATGTGAGTCCTTAAACTTGGTCTTTTTCATGATTATGTTGTCTATTCTTGTTACCTTGCATTTCCATAAGAATTTTAGGATTGGTTTATCATTTTATGAAAAAAAAAGCCAGCTAGGATTTTGATAGAGATTGCACTGAGTCTGTACATCAATATGGGGAGTATCTTTTTTAAAAAAATATTTTTATTGACAATTCTTCACACATATCCAGTCCATACATGGTGTACAATCAATGGCTCACAATATCATCACATAGTTGTGTATTCATCATCATGATCATTTTTAGAATGTTTGCATCACTTGGGGAGTATCTTAACAGTATTATATTTCCCATCCATGAATATGAATGTCTTTGCATTTATTTTACTCTTCTTTAATTCCTTTTAATATGTTTAGTATTTTTAAGCATATGCATCTTGTGCTTCTTTTGTTAAACATATTCTTAAATATTTTTTTCTTTTTTGACGATGTTGGAATTGTTTCCTTAATTATATTCCTATGTTGGTCATTGCTATGATATGGAAATATGCTATATTGTATATCAAAATACACTATTTTCTACATAAATTTTGTACCCTACAACCTTGCTCATTCATTAGTGTGATTTTTTTGGTGTGTGTGGATTATTTAGGTTTTTTTTTATATATTAAGATCAAGTTGTCTCTGAATAGAGATGGATTTACTCCTTTATTTTGTCTTTTATTTATTTTTCTTGCCTAATTGCCAAAGCTAGAACCTATAGTACAATGTTGAGTAGACAAAGGTAAGAGTGAACATCATTGTCTTATTCCTAATCTAAGGAGGAACACATTCAGTCTTTCACCATTAAGTATGTTGCTAGCTATCAATTTATCATAGATGCTTGCTTTCAGGGTGAGAAAATTCTCTTCTATTCCTAGTTCATTGACTGTTTCATCATAAGAGTACTGGCTTTTTAAAAATGCTTTTTCTTCATCTATTGAGATGATTATGTGGTTTTGTCCTTTATTCAATTAATATAGCCCATTACTTTTATTGATTTTCTTATGTTAAACTAACCCTGCATTCCTGTGATAAATCCTACTTGTTCATGCAGTATTACTCTTTTTAGATTTGGTTTGCAAGTATTTTATTGAGGATTTTTGAATCTATATTATATGAGATATTGATTTGTAGATTTCTTGTCTAGTCATATGTTTGATTTTTGGCAGTGGTTATTCTGGCCTTATAGAATGAGTTGGGAAGTGCTCCTCCTCTTCTATTTTTTTTGTTTGTTTGTTTGTGCAAGCCACTTTAACTCTCCCTTGGTTACTGTTTGTGCAATATCTTTTTCCATCATTTTATATTCTGTGTCTTTAATGTAAAGTGTGTCTCTAAATTCAACATATCATTGGATCATGTTTTTTAATCCATTCTTTCAATCTTTGCCTTTTGATAGAAGTGTTTAATCCTTTTATATTTAATATAATAACTGATAATGCAGGATTTATGTCTGCTATTTTGCTGTTTGTTTTCTATATGTCTTACATCTTTTTTGTTTCTCTGCTCCTCAATTGCTGCCTTCTTTTCTCATTAAATAGATATTTTCTATGTTCCATTTTAATTGCCTTGTTATTTCTTTTATTATATATTTCTTTTGAGGGTGCCAAGCATCTCTTGAAGATGAAAAACCAGCACAGTGGTTGCAGCCTTTCCTAGTATGTGCAGAAGCCACCCCAAAATGGTTGGGCTAAAAGCCTGGACATCATGGAAGCCCCCATGACCCTGGAGAAGAACTTTAACGAGGATCTTTTGAATCTCCATGTCCTAGGTTTGAACAACATGGACTCTCATCACTGTGACTTCCTAGAGAGCCATTTCCTAGACAAGGAGAAGAAATTCATTAAGAAGATGGGCGACTACCTGACCAACAGCTACAGGCTGGCCAGCCTGTAGGCTGTGCTGGGTGAATATCTCTTCAAAAGGCTCACCCTCAAGATTAGTAATCTCTAAGGCCCAGAGGTCTTTTGAGAACCCCTCTGCATCCCCCTGGCATCAGGGCTTCTGCCTGAGCCCCTCCATTCATCAAGAAGTCATCTTTTTAACCAGCCAGCTTGCAACCCTCTAGCAAACCATGAGCCATGTATAAACAATAAAGCTTTTTGCATCAAAAAAATAGAGGGGAATTGATGTGGGATTTTATAATGGCTTTTCACTGTTTATTTAAGTAACTAGCTGTTTATTTCCTCTGACCATTGTATTCCTAGGACTTTACCAAACAAATTTCACAAATCGGATAGCTAAAACAACAGAAATTAATTCTCTCACTGTTCTGGAGGCCAGAAGTTTGAAATCAAACTGTTGGCAGAGTCATTTTCCCCATGAGATTTTAGAGAAGAAACTGTTCCACACCTGTCTCCTAGCTTCTGGTAGCTGGCAATCCTTGGGGTTCCTTGGCTTGTAGCTTCACCACTCCAATTTCTGTCTCAATTTTCACATGATTGCTTTACCTCTCTGTGTTTTTCTTCTAATAAGGACATCAGTCATGGGGTTAGGATCTACCCTAATCCAGTATAACTTCATTTTATCTTAACTATTTCCAAATAAAGTTACATTTTGAGGTTCTGAGTAGAAATGAATGGGCAGGGGGCATTTTTTAACCTTTAACATAATGACTGGCTAATATTGAACGAACTTTGCATTCCCAGACCAAATTGACCCTTGATCATGGTGTTGTGACCTTGAAATATTGTTTGATTTTATTTTCTAACATTTCATTTAGGATTTTTGTATCAATATTTATGAGGGAAGTTACAATATACTTTTGGGTATATTTTCTGTTAAATTTTGGAATCAGTGAGTGTTACATGGTCTTGTACAAATAATTGGGAAGGTTTCCATTTTTTATTTCCCCTGGAAAATTTAACAAACATTTAAAATATTTATTTTTCAAATTGTTGAAAGACTTATCTGTGAAACTGTCTGGCCCTAGTGTTATGGGGGTATTTAATCTCAGGCAACTTAAAAAATATTTTCCAGGAATATAAATTTATTTATATAGTCTATCTCTTCTTGAGTTATTTTTGTAATTTGTATCTTTCTCAAAAGTCATGATGGTCATCTGGATTTTCAAACTTGTTAGTTAGAACTTCATCTAATTATTGGTAGTTATTTTCATTTTTAAAATTTTGTGTGTTTGTGCTTTTAATTTATAATTTTATTAAATTGATATCAGAATATTTTCTGTACTGTTCCTGTTGGAAATTTATTGAGGTTTTAGCTTTGGCCAATATAGGAATGATATTTCAGATGCAATTTATTTAAACTGCTGTAGAATGTTTCTTTTTGCATTAAATCAATTGAATGCTTTTGGGAGCAGGCCGCATTCTTTCAAGGCCACACTCTTAACCAGTGTAGTCTAAAGTCTTGCTTAAAAGTGCAATACCCAAATCAGCAGCATAAACCTTGCCAGGGAGCGCATCAGAAAGCAGAATCTTAGGCTCCACCTTAGACCCAGCGAATCAGACCCTGCATTTTAACAAAATCCACTGGCGATCTATGTACACGTTAGAATTCTAGAGAATTTTGTACTTTAAAGCATAACCTTTAGCTTTGAACCTCCTTTACATCATATACAATTTATCCATGCTGCCCTTTTGAAATGAATTGAATCTTTTATTAAGTTCTAATAAAAGTAAGTTTTATAAGGCACTGATTTGGTGTAAAATTGCCACCACTTTTCTGAGCATACAATTATAGCTGGGATTTGCTTCAGACTATATCCTGATATCAACCTGTCTTCTACAACCCCCTCTTGCCCCACTCTCTCTTCTGCTGCTTGGAAACAGACTGAGGCCCAAGGGTTTTGGCTCTGCAGACATGGTCACATCCCCAAGGGACTGCAAAATCAAGTTGATAACAATGTTTTCTCTGAATGTTTTCCTGTGAAGTTCAAGCTTGAGCTCATGCCAGCAGACAGCTATGCCAGCCCTCGTGCCAAGAGGCAATAGAGAGAAACAAGCAGTGCATTCTTTTCTCCTTGCAGCTCAGGGACTCCAAGGAATCTAAGGAAGCAGAGGGCAAGAAAATACCTGCAACCTATCATCACTGAGGACTTTAAAGGCTTACGATTAAGTTCAAGTCAATCCCGTGGTACTAGGTAGCTTAGGAGTTGGGGATTCATTAAAATTCATTATATTCTCATCATGTTCAGCCATGAGGACCTTCCTAAAGAAATTGTCTTATGTCCAAAACTGTGGCAAATATTCTAGTTCCCCTAAAACTCAGGATTTCTCTGGCAAGAGAGAATTTCAGACCAAGCAAGGGGAGGATAAACCACAACAGGCCATTCTTGCAGAGACAGTCGTTACTTCAATCAGGCAGCTTCAGCATGCATGGGATCAGGAGCCCTTCAGCAAAGCGGTATCCTACTTATCTCAGAAAAAAAATGCTAATTCTTGGCTCTCGATAGCCCTGATATTGAAAAAGCTACTTAATTGGCATGTGTTTGAGAAATTGGCAACGTTTTGTTCCACAAACATTTGTAAAGTTTTGAGAGCAGGTTTTGACTAATTTAATTCCTTTAATTCCTTACCAGTCAGGGGATTCTTGGGTTGCTTTGTAGTCAGGCCTTCCTGGAATATGGGGTTTGCCTTAGTCTGGGTTGTGCCTCCTGTGGTGCTAGTACCCCTAAATGAACCTGTGAGATGGCATTCCCGCCACTCCATCATGCCCCACCACATATGGCTCTCCTCTTCTCACCCCTTCTTTATCCACTTCCCTGTCCTTGTCTTCTGCTTTACTTCTCATCCCTTTTTGGCCTATCCTGGAAGGGCCAGAAGCATTAATCAATCAACTGTCTGATATGCATCTATTATGTATCAGGGATGATGTTGGGCGCTATGGAGGATACAAAGGTGAATAAAACAGGTATTTGTCCTGGATGAACTTATGCCTAAGCTCACATAACAAGAATATACACACATAAAGATGACCTCACACAATGTACACTGTGCTATAAATATGGGTATTACAGGAATTTAGGACAGGGTGAAATCATCACTGTCTCAAATGTTCAGAGAAAAAGAATTTCCAGGGCAGATAGGACTTGAAGGATAATTAGGAGTCAATAGCCAAGATAGTCTTATTGCTCCTTCTTGAAGCAAAACAAATGAACGTTGCTGAGCCCTGGATTAGTTCTTCCTGTACCTATATTTGTTTATTAAGCTCTTTAGTTCTTTCCATTTCAAGGTGAAATATTGGATGTCTGGAACAGATTTTGATTGTGTTTAGAATTTTTCTCAACATGCTATCTTTAGTATGAATATTTCTGAAAATGCTACCTATAAGCATTAGTAAGATTTCACAATATATTCGATATCTAAACTTAAATTTCTAAGCATATATTAAAACACACACTCTAATGTACAAGTTAGTTGCTGTAATTGACCCTATTGTTTCCCCTTATCTAAGCAAAATATTTTCAAGCTGTGAATATTTGATCATATCTAACTTGTGGAAGAAATGACTAAGTGTTAGCTGGATATTTTCCTGTTAGGACTGGAACCCAGTGTCCTAGTCAGAGCAGTTATGTTCTTCCCTAAGGAACCACCCAGAATAAAAGGATAAATATTGTGGGAGGATCCAGTGCAGAACTGTTCAATATCTCACTATCACTACGGGCTGTGAAGAATTTTCCAAAGTCAATCATCAACTTTCAGCTTTCTGTGTAAGTGTTGGTACAGCCTCTGTATCTTAGAAGTTAGATCCTGCTTCCTCTTGTCCTTGCTTCCTCTATCCTCCTTGGCTTCTAGAGCTCCCTCTTTGTCAAATAATTTGATTCTGCATGTACAGACCTCACTTAACTTTCCTAAAAGGAAAGAAAGAAGGCCAAAACGTCAAGTGCTTTCCTTTCTGTCTTAGGGTCACAGCTGTTTTTCCTATATTTGGTTTCCATCCAGGTTGTCTAATTACTGACATGTGATTACTGGCACAGTTGAATTTGGTCATTTAGGTTAATCTCTATTAATATAGCCACTGCAACTATGCATTTTAATATCTGTGTTTGGCATTATTCCTGTCTCCGGGATCTTCAAGGAGAAAAAAAATCATTTGTAACAGTTGTTTCTTCTTCTTCTTTTTTTAATCATACTGGCATCATAATTAAATCAGGAAAATCCCTTCTGGTAACAAGTTGCACTATAAATAAATCCTAGATCTATGGGAATGGATGATGTGATGCAGAGTCATGAATGAAAAAAGTTAACTTTCTCACTCATATGTAGTGTCTCCGCTCTCTGCTTGGCTGGGTTGGTACTCTGTGTTGATCTGGTGGGTGGAAATTCTTACCTGAAATTTGAAGGAAGTTTCTCATCTTAAGCCCAGATGAATCATTCTCTGTGTTTAGTTAATCTAACTTCTCACTGTGTATGGATTTTAAATTATCCATTAGTGAGCATTAAAGTAAAACCCCTTAGTTAATTTTAGTTGGGAAACTTGAGTAAATTTGACTCTCCAAGTCACTGTCCTTTTTCCTTTATGGGCCACAGTCCTGCCTTGTTCTGGTAGCTGCCTACTGAGGGCTAAGGTAATAGTGAGATTCTGCTGACCAAAGATGATATTAGGGTTCAAAGTCTTTGAAAAATTTTCAAGGTGGCCTGGGAAGGGAAGGTACTATTCTCCAGGGCTTCTGAGTTCCTCCACACTTATCTAGCCCAGTATTTCTTTTTACCCTTTTGAGTAACATTATTGTTTGTCTTTGACATTCTCCTCCCTGCTTTGACCAGTTTCCTCCCTGATTTTTTCACATTTTCCTGAGGTCAATGCCAGGTTGACTGGCTAGGAACCTCAGCAGCAGAAAGCAAAAAACAGGCTTTTCATTAAAAGTCCTTGAAACTTAATTTTAGGGAAGTTTTACAGCTGAGTACAAACAGAGGTTGATCATAGGTCCTTGTTTCCATGTGTGTGGAGTTTCACTTTCCTGATTTTGTAAGAAATAAGAGAGACTGTATGTATCTCTGTGTAGGTCTGTCTTTTACGCTCTATTTGTATTTATTTATTTATTCATTTTCTCCATGTAATCCCCTCTGTCATGTTTTGTTTAGTTTTCTCTCCCTTCCATCTGGTTTCAAGAGACTATTTTCTATTACTCCTCCATTAAAACACTGCCAGGACCAAGAGGTGATTCACAGTGGTCTGGCTTTGATGATCCACCATTCTGGAAGTACTTCTGTACCCCATGGCAAAAAACTGCTCCTACGAGCCTCACCTACATACCCCTCTGCTGCCTTGAACTCACCCGGTCTTTCCCACAAGGCAGCCACAAAACAGCTCATACCTGGTGTAGCTGGGAAGAAGGGGTGCTCCAGGATTCTGCTTCAGTCCTAACCCTTGCCTGCACCCACTCCCTATCTGGAGCTCTTTGGGCTATACTCGTTATTCTATATTTTGATTATCTCCTGAAAATAACAGTAATTGACCCATAGAGCAGTTGGCTATTTTAGGCAGTCTTTGTTCTGAAATTCAGTCAAGATTTGGGAAAGAAGTATAAGAAATCCCTGAACCATGAGAATAGATTACACAAAGTCCAGGCAGTGATAATCACAAATTTTCCTCCTGAGGAAGAACTTTGTGACAATTTAGATGGTCACAATAAAGGCCCAGCTATCATGCCAAAGCATTTGCTTTCTGTTATCAGAAGCATTCAAGCAGACTTGAAGGACCTTGAAAGGGTCCAAGCAAACAATATTAAGAAATAAGTAAACATTGCAAATTTTCCCACAAAGTGCACACCTCGTATGTTCCATGAGATACAAAGAGCTAAGTAGTAAATAACCAGATGCTACCATAAGGCCTCTGCTTGCTTGCTCAGGTGTAGATGTGTGGTGGCTGTAAGAGTCCACTGAATACAGTGTAAGTTTCTTATTTTAAGACTTTAAACTTGAGCACTGCTCATCCATGGCAATCAAGAGAACGTGGGATGAAATGGCAAGCCTGTGTATATGGGAATATCAATATGTTTGGAAGGGAAGTTGTTTCATTTGGGGAAAAAGCAGTTGAGTTTTGTAAGTCAGATGACAATGAAGGGAGGATTTATTTTCTGGGACTGAATTGAATCAGAGAAGGAATTTCTAGTATACTGGAACAGATGAGGTGACTATTGTTATGGGCAGCTCTACAGGAATTTATGCTACCATGAGCTTTGTGCTTTCCTGAGTTTGGAGACTGGCAGAAGTGGTTCCAGTAGCCTAAGGCTAGTACTCTGAACAAGGTTGCAAGTGAGAGCTGTTGGGAATGAAGGAGGCAGAGGCTGGGAGATGGCCACACAGAACAAGTAAAAGAGACTCAAATGGATGTGGGTAGAAAACTAAGAGTGACTCTTCCAGGGACCTCTGGCAAGTTAGCTAATTTGAGTGTACTTAAATTTTCTCATCTTTAAGGGAGGATTAGGATATTTCTCTCCTGTACCTTTTCCTAGTAATTTTAAGTCAGGGAGTTGGCTGTAACAAATATCTGGGGGTCCCATAAGCTTTCTGATCTAAGCTGGCTGGGTTATACTCTGACAGGTTCGCCTATCAGCTTGGCCAGGTGATGGTGTCCAGTTGTTCTGTTGCTGTGCTTTTAAATCATTAGCATGTGAATTTCATCTATGGCTGATTACATCTGTGGCTGGCTAAACGGAGTGCCCTCCACAAGAAGTGAGGCTTAAAAGAAGTCAAAAGAGAGAGAGATAAACAGTTCAGCAGAGCTCAGTATAGATTAGCACACCTCAGCTCAGAGTTCAGAGATGTCTCAGATCCAAACATTTGTAGATGCAAAAAGGTCATGCTCTGGGGAAAGCTGTTTGAACCCAGAAGCCAGGAGAGAGGACAGCAGACGTTGCCATATGTCTTCCCATGTGACAGAGAAACCCAGATGAAAGTTAGCTGCTTTTCCCCTGAGAAACTGTAAATTTGTAACTAAATAAATCCCTTTTATAGAAGCCAGTCCATCTCTGGTGTATTGCATTCTGGTAGTCTTAGCAAACTAGGAAATTCATTTTTTTAAATTTACGAGTTGTCAGTATCTTATCATACCTACAAGTAAACACACACACACACATACATTTCCCTTTTATAAACCACCTGCAAGTAGTATGCAGGCATCATGACCTGTCACTCAAAATAACTCTAAATAAAGTTTTTCCTATAAAGACAGTTTTTCATTTTCCTTTAAAATAATTACAATTTCATTTCCATACCTAAAACAATACTAATTCAATAATATCATCTAACATATAGTCAGTGATCAAACGTCCTGTTTCCAGAGAAACAATTTCATTTTTAGAGAGTTGCGTTTACTGTATTGCATTTGACTGCACATTTCTTTAGTGGTCTTCATTCCAAAGCACACGTCCCTTCTCAGTCTGTTTTTTTTTCCCATTGAATCTTGAAGTGTCCAGACCAGATGTCCTACAAACTGCTTCAGAGATTACTATGATTGTTGCCTTGTTGGGTTGTATTTCTAAGCCAGCTGTTCTATCCCTAGTCTTATGAGTCATGGGATTAAGTTGATATCATACTAGAGAGGTCAGAGTAGGTCTTTGTCTAACTTCATAATATGCCTATGCAGGACCCCAAGTACATTCAATCTCTCCCCATCACTACCTTAACCTATGCTTGTAGCAAAACCACTTATACTTGCTACACAACACAACCTTTGGGTTCATTTTCAAAACACTAAACAGAAAAAGAGCAGGGGTGCTTGATTCATTTTTCCTCTAGGCTGATGATGTCAGTTCACTCTCAAGGGGCCAAGAGTAAAGTGGAAATTGATTGCAGGTTCAAAAAAAGAAAATTTGTTGCTTCTGCCTTGGGTATTTGTGCAGAAATCTCCACATTGTCCAGTTTCCCTATAACAGATCTACATACTAGAGGCTGGAAAATTGGGTTACAACTTTGAGTCATGAAATGTTGGGTGAACTGGATGGAAGAAAATGGGTTACCATTGCCACAAGCTACCCCAGGATTTATACAGCTCCTTCCATTTCCCAAGGAATCTGTCATCATGGAGATGGAAGGGTTCATTTTGCAGATGAGGAAATGGAGGCCCAAGAGGTGAAGTGATTTGCCCAGTGCCACTCAACTTGCATGTAGGCAGACCTGGGATTAAAACCTGCATCCTGAGTCCAATCCTGTGCTTTGTTATTTGTTAGTTCACAATGATGAAGTAATTAGATTTTGTGTTTAGATGCCTGAGGAAACAGCTTTGAAATAGCTAGTACAGGGGGTGTGCTGGTTTGAAAGGAAGTATGCCCCCTAAGAAAAGCCATGTTTTGATATAAACCCCATTTCTTAAAGGTAGAATAATCTCTATTCAATACTGTATGTTTGAAACTGTAATGAGATCATCTCCCTGGTTGATGTGATTTAGTCAAGAATGGTTGTTAAACTGGATTAGGGGATGACATGTCTCCACCCATTTGAGTGGTTCTTGATTGGTTTATTGGAGTCTTATAAAAGAGAAAATATTTTGGAGAATGAGAGACTCAGAGAGAGCAGAGAATGCTGCAGCACCATGAAGCAGAGTCCACCAGCTAGTGACCTTTGGAGATGAAGAAGGAAGACGCCTCCCAGGGAGCTTCATGAAACCGGAAGCCAGGAGAGAAAGCTAGCAGATGACGCTGTATTCGCCATGTGCCTTTCCAGCTGGGAGAGAAGCCCTGACTGTGTTCGCCATGTGCCTTCTCACTTGAGAGAGAAACCCTGAACTTCATCGGCCTTCTTGAACCAAGGTATCTTTCCCCAGATGCCTTTGATTGGACATTTCTATAGACTTGTTTTAACTGGGACATTTTCTTGGCCTTAGAACTGTAAACTAGCAACTTATTAAATTCCCCTTGTTAAAAGCCGTTCCATTTCTGGTATATTGCATTCCGGCAGCTAGCAAACTAGAACAAGGGGAAAAGAACACAACCAACTCAGCAGACATGAGAGACTCTCATAATAGTTGAAATCTGAGCAAGAGTGTTCTGCCATCATATCCTTGAATTTTGGAGCATGGTAAATATGGCATTTTCTATGAAAACGTAGAATGTTTTGCTTCTTGTAACTTTCTTTCCTTCTGGTCTGCCACAATCATAGTTTCTTGACCTTCAGAATTTGAGTCAAGATGTTCGATATTTGGGATAACCTTTTTGGGGGTGGTCATGATGGATAGTCTGTGTTTTAGATTGCAAATGTAACCCCTTTTGAACAAAGTACATTATAGGCATTTTCCTTCTTTAGCAGTTTTGCAAAATTCTCTTCCTCCTCCACAGGCATATAAATACTCTGTAATTACCAGGTACCTGTCTTCACCTGCCTATTACAGAGGGAGTTTTCAAAAGTTTCAATTATATACCTGATTTCAGATCATGGCCTGGATTGTACTTTTATCTTAAAAAGAGAATTTAAGGTAAATTTTCTCAACCCAGTTTTACATTTCACCATAATTTTTATTATTTTTCCTATATATAAAATATATTTCTCAAATAGGTGTCTTCCTTTCTTTTTTTAATTCATCATCAGTACCCTAAAGAAAGAAATAAAAAAGGAGGCAAGCAGGCAGGGAGAAGTGAGGGAGGAAGAAAAGCAAAGGAAACTTACCATCAGCCACTTATACTTAGTCACTGTTCACTTTTGGCCAATTGTCTAGGCTGTGAATTTCTCAAGCTTTTTCCAATGTTTATGAATATTCTTTTCAGCAGCAATAAAGAAAGCAAGAGTCAGTGAGATGCACATCTCTATAAGTTAGGATGTTTTGCAGTGAAACAAACAGAAAAAAAACCCTTCAAACTGCCCTAAATAACGTTTGTAGATTCATATAATAAGAAATCTAGAAAAGGGGGTAGCCTTGAGAGTGGATTGATCTTGTGACTCAGTGATACTATTAAGGATTTGGATTCTGTCCATCTAAACATTCTGCTAATTGCAGCATAGACTTTATTCTAAGGCTGATTGTTCTTGGGGTGAAAATACATCTGTTAGTAGCAATTAGAGCAAGAAGAGTTGCTGAGAGCAAGAGAGCGAGAGCACGAGTCAGGAAAACTCCCCAGAAGATCCCAGAACAAGTCTCCTGACATTATATTAAGCTGAATTGAGTCGTGTGTCTATTTCAGAACCAATTTCTGTCACAAGGGGAATGCCATGTTTAGACCTCATATCTTAGGTTGGGTTTCCCAAGAAGCAGACTCTGAGATAATTTCTGTGCAGGTTTATTGGAGAGTTCCCATCCAATCAGAAGTGTTGAGAAAGGAGTTAAAGGGAAGACCCCACCAATTCCCTGGGGAACTCTGGAGCTTGCCCGTCCTTTCATTAAGGCTGCCCTTTATATCTCCAAACTGACCAGACACTGGATATGATCTGACTCTCAGAATATGGTGTGAGGTAGCTCTTGGGATATGGTTTAGCTTTGGACAAGGAGGCTTTCTTTGGCTTGCCTCTCTATCTAGGGCAATTCCTAAAGAAGAACTCAGCTGAGAGCCTTCAGTCACCAACACTCTCAGCAGCTGGCGGAATGAATGCATCAGTCCTGAAGTGGGGGATCTGGGCAGCAAATCACAACGTCCATTACATCCCACCTCTTGAACCACTAAAGACACATTTTCTTTGTAAAATACATTTGGAAATAGCTCCTCCAGTACTATAGTTTGTTTGTTTTCCTGGGAAAATTTACAAAGAAGTTAGTTGTCAGAATGAATTGATGCCTCTTCAAGGATTGAAGGAGTTGAATAAAGTCAATTTGCCTCCAAGTGGCTGGTTGGTTTCCTTATAGGATGGTGCCATGCCAGGTGCTCAGCTTTGATCTCTGTTGCTAGCATGTTGGACATTCTGCAGCATTAATATCTATATCACCCTGGGAGAGTGGGAGTCCATGCTGCTGGGCCCATGCATAGCTTCTTTCCCTGACAATATGGCTACTTTAGTCATGAATCCATCAAGTCATACTGATATCATTCTTTCTTACTTGGTTGTTTAGTTCCTTTTCTGTGGTATATGTTCTCTGGCAGGTGTTAATATGTTAAGCAAAGTTCTTTACACTTTGAGTATATTATAGAGATTCAACCACAAGCTTCTTCCCAAGGCCTCCCTCTCCCCAATTTTTTAAGGTTTTTCCTTCTAGGTCTTTAACCAAATGGCTAAGTAATTTGCCACTGCACATAAATCCATATATTTTTGTACCATGATCTACTTCTCTTTCCATATAAAATGCATGACCAGGAGAACCAAAGTTCTGTCTGTGAGAGGATTTCTTCTCACTGCTGCCTTTCATGGCTACCCCCAGTGGGGATAAATTGAAACAGCAGTCCATTTTCAGTTGGCATCCTCATACTATGCCAACACATGCATGAATCAAGCTTGGACATTTTTTTCCTCTGTCAGCTATTCTTAAGGGACTACTTTGTGGCCGTAGGTGTGAGCTGAGGGAGAAGCACATAGACAAAGTGGGGATCTTTGCCATTTGCTCCTATAACTTACTTGCGCTTTCTAACCCTGCTCACGCCCAATATCAGAAATATCATTTCCATCTCTTGGACACACACAATTTTATGACATGGTGGATCTGATAGAACCCAGATTGTGATGTGAAATTCTGGCTTCATGGTCACTTGGTGTTCTGAGAACAGGTGTTCTCTCTCTGACATGGCCTAGGGTCATGTCAGTAGCTATTTTCCAAATGATAAATAATTACTTCTACAGATGACATGGCTTTGCTCCAGAACCTGAGGCCATCATATGATTCTTTTGCTGGGGACTGTCATAAACTAACTTATCACATATCATCTTTTCCCAGAACAGATACCTCTCATATCATGGGGTCACCTGAACCTATTTGCTGACAGTCTTTCATGTCACCTGCTAAATGCTTGGTGCCTTATTTCCTAGTATAGAATATGCTGCCTCCAGAATATGAAGAGGTCTACCTGGTGTGCTTCTTTTATAGTGGTGATGTAGCAGGCAGGCCTTCCCCTCTTTCTAGTTCAGCTGTGCTCTCTGTGAAAAATCCTCAAACCCCCTCTCCTGACCTTCAAAAATGGATAAAACTGCAGGCAAGCGAGATAAGACACATTTCCTGGCATAGAGACCCCCTCCCCCAGCCTTCAGGAACTGGTGAAGATGCACATAGGCAAAAGAAGACATTCCTGGGGTGGGGGTCTCTCAACGGTTCAGCTCTGGGCCATTCTCAACCTAAATCGGCCAATTGTGTACCTTGTCTTTAACATGTCAAAGAGTCTATAAAAGCTCAGGTTGCCTTTTGTTCTGGGCTCAGACTTGCAGAGGTTACTACCTGAGCCCTACGGCCATAGCAAATAAAACCTGCTTCCTGAAACTACAGATCCTTAGTCTCAGCCTGTTCTAACTTCACAAAACGTTCCTGGAGTCCTGTGGCCTCATTCCTGGTTGTTGCGCAACAGTGAGAGGTGTGTGATGCAATAATTTGTTCTATTCCTCTGAGAGATGTCCCAGTATGTCCTAGATCACTGGACCTTTAGTAACTTCACTGATGTGGTGGGCCCCTGATTCTTTACAGAATTTATCTGCCAACTTCTGGACCACATGCATCTTATCAATACCTCTAGTGTACTCGATACTTATTCTTATCTGTTGTGATTGATTTGATGTCATTGGCATAGTGGTTCAATGAGATGTCCTGTGGCAACATCAAGAAGAGAATAGGAGACTTCCTCCAGTTTGAAGTACTTGGTTTACACTGTGTGTCCCATTAAGGAACATAACTGACAAATTTAAGTACATCCAAGAGAAAGAGAAGATCCTGAAATATTCCAGGCCACATATAAATGAGTGGGAATCACAATGATATCATTGTCACAAGAACAATAACAGCAATGAACACTAGAAGACAATGGAGCACTTTGAGGGAGAGTCCTCCTTCCACTTAGGATGTAGAAAGCTGCAGGAAAAATGTCACTTCACCAAAATAACGACAGAAAACTGGATAATCCACAAATCATAGCTTTGCCTGAACCTGTCAGAGAACTGAGGTCTTAAGGCAACCAAACAACTTGAAGTTCAGTGAGACAAGCCTCTTTAAGGAAAAATGGAACCCAAAATATGTATTACTGACTGCAAGAGATGGGATAAAGAAGTGACAGCTATATTCATGTGGGCTAGAAGAAATCAACTAAAATGTTAATGAACTGCCAAAAGCTGAGTATAGCTAGTGGGTCATTCTGGAATAGTCCTAGATAAAGAGAAGATTCACAGTCACTTGTAAACTATTTTCCAGGGGCTTTCACCAGATGCTCACAAGAAAGACTGGGGGCAGAGTAGGAGAATATAGAGAGGTCCTTTCTGTAGTACAGGGATGAAGGAGGTGATTGGCAACTCTGGGGAGAAAGGCATGAAACACCACACACTTAAAGGCTTCTCTCCTACCAAATACAACCCTTAACTGCTAGAAGAGGAGCAATGGAACCTGTCATCTTCAGGGCATTGGCAAAGAGGCATTGTAGTTGGAGAGAGAAAGCAGAGAAAGAACAAAAATTATCTTTACTACTGGTAGAGGGGAAGGAACTGTTTTGGACTTGAGTTCTTATACTAACACCAAGCAGATGTCTACTACTGCAGGGGGCAAGGCAGGAATTTCCTATTTATGACCAATCATAGATTCAAAGCAAAATTTGGCTGCTATGGAGATAAGGCCACAAAATGTGAAAAAGCCCATCCCTGAGGTCCAGCTGCACAGAGATTCCCTAAGAATGAGGTGGGACCAGAACAGCATGAGCCCAGGATAGAGTGACAAGCAACAGCAGTCTACTAATAGGGAAAGAAAAATACATTGAGACAAAACTCTCTGTGGTGCAGGTGTGCAAGGACCACTTAAAGCTGAGGGTGGAGCAGTAATACTGAGAAGGAAACCTCAATATTCCACCCACCACCATCCACCACCCTGACTACAAGGCAAAGGCAACCACTGGAGGAACTTAAAGACTTTGGTGCACTGACTATAACCATGCAACAGCAAAACCCAAACTCAGTTCAACTCTGACTTGGTTGACTCAATTCCTCAAACTCAAAAGAAGAGTTGGGTCCCTTTCCAGGCATCAGTACTATTCATCCTGGTCTTTACTGTTCTACACACAATATCTAACATCAAATAAAGACTGTAAAGGATCTACCAAAAAAAGTAAGAAAAAAAAAAAAAAAAGAACCCAATCCATTATTGAGAGGTAAAACAGCCAAGAGAATCAGAGATGATCTAGATGTTGGACACATGAGACAGAGTCATTAAAATAACTATGTAAAGCCTTCTAAAGAAACTAGTAGACAAGGTATATAACATGCAGAAGTAGTTAGGAAATTTTAGCAAAAAGATAGAAACCATAAGAAAGAACCAAATACAGGCTAGAAATAATTTTTTTAAAAAGGCATCAAAGATGGATAATTTCTTTAAAAAATTTCACAGTAGACGTGACACTGTTAAGAAAAGAAATCAGTGAACTTGAAGATAGGTATATAGAAATCACTGAAATGTAAGTATATAGAAAAAAAGGAGAAAAAAAAAAACAAAGCAAAAGAGTTTTCAGTTTTGAGTAAGATGGGGTAAATGCATGAAAAACTTCCCCTGCCACTCAACAAAAGTATAAAATCTGGACAGACTGCATGGGTAGCTATTTGAGAACTCTGAAAAGTAAATACCAGCAGGCAGATTGGGGAAGAATTTGAAGTATCACCAGAAAAGCATGAGTTTACCATGTTTTTTACTTTGGGTGTCCTGTATTCAATATAGTTCAAAACTTAAAAGTAAGCACTGTGGTACAGACAGTGAGAGATCCAGGGAAATCTCTCTAGTTCTGACTTGCAGAACTGAAAAGAGAACTCATAAAACTTAGAGGAAGTGGGAGGAATTCCCCCAATTTCCTTTTTCTCTATATTTTTACCCCAATCCCCAGAGAAATTTTTGGTGGCACAGTGGGAACAGAGGTAAGAGAAGTCAGTGTTAGACAAATGCAGGATCCAAAATTCCAAGGGAGGGGAACCTTCATTTTTCATTCAGTGGAACTTCAGTTCCAAGAGCACAGGACCAAACACCTTATCCCCACTTTTTTTTTTTTTTTTTTTTTACTCTCTTTGTTTTCTAATCACTTGGACCCCAGATGTAGCCCAGTTGTGAAGTGGGTGGCTTCTGGCAGATGGACTGTAAAAAAGGGAAGACCCACAGAACCAGACAGTATTAGGGAGATAGCAGAGAAGGAGGAGTTCAGGAAATTGACCTCCTAAAACCATTTATGAATTCCTGGGCTCACCTTCAGCCTGTGTGTCAGTGGAGCTGATCCTCATTAGCATTCCAAAGGCTATGAGAAGTGAGTTGAGAGACAGACCACTTCCCAAGCCGCAGACTGAACCCTGGACGGCACACGCAGAACATATCTGGGTAGCACTTTAAAGGCTATGAAACATGAACTGACATCGTAGCCACAGTCCACAGAAAGTAGGTTGAAACTTATGGCCTGAACCTAACCAGGTCAAGTGCCTGTTAAAGCTAAAAATATCACTATTTACTCACAGGATTTAAATAAGACCTAGAGTCTTATAAAGTAATGTTCAAAATATCCAGGATATAATTAGAAGTTGCTTGGCATATGAAGAACTGTCAAAATCCCAACTTGCATGGGAAAAAAACAAAAGGAAATTTTAGCATTACAAGCACAATAACCAAAATTAAAAATTCACTGGGAATACTCAATAGCAGAATGGAGAAATAGTGAAGTTGATGATCAAGGGAAATTATCCAATCTGAGCAACAGGGAGAAAAGAGGTTGAAAAAACAAAATGAACAAAGCTTCAGGATAGTGTGGAACAAAAAAGGTCTTCCTCCAGAGGAGAAGAGAAAGTGTGTGGTGCTGAGAACGATTCAAAGAAATAATGGGTAAAAACTTAAACGCTTGGAGAAAGATATATACCTACATACTCCAGAATCCTAGCAAATTCCAAACAGGGTAAAATATAATAAATCCATAGTCAGATACATCACTCAAGTTTCTGAAACACCAAAGACAAAGAAAAGTTCTTGAAAGCAGCCAGAGAGAAACAATTCATTATCTACAGGAGATAGATAGCAGTGATTTTTCTCCCCAGAAGCCATGCAGGTCAACAGGAAGTAGCACAACATTTTTAGCATGCTGAAAGAAAAGAATTGTCAACCCAGAGTTCTATAAACAGTGAAAATATCTTTCAGGAATGAAAATAAAATAAAAACATTCTCAGATGAAGAAAAACTAAGAGAATTTATAGCTAGCAGATCTGCTTTAATAGAATTGCTAAAGGAAGTTCTTTAGTCAGAAGAGAAATAATACCAGAAACAAAGTTAGAATATTAGGATGAAGGAAGAGCAACCAGAATTGACAAATATCTGGGTAAATATAACAGACAGTTCTTCTCCTCTTGAATTCTTTTTTAAAATATGTTTTGTCATCAAAGCAATAACATAACATCTGATGAAGTTTTCAGTATGCATAGATGTAATATCTATGTTAAAGGCAACTTTAACATAAAGAGGAAGAGGGCAAGGGGAACTTTATGGTGTTAAAGCATTTTACAACTAAAATGACAAATATTGAGTCTAAAAACTATGGAAATTTAAGTATGTATTTGTAATCCCTAGAGCAACCACTTAAAAATACATTACCCAAAGAGATACTGTCAAAATCATAATAGATACATTAAAATAGAATAGTAAAGAATGCTCAGATAACCCAAAAAGAGGCAGGAAAAGAGAAACAAAGAAATGAAAAAACTGAGGGAAGAAACAGCAAACAATAATAAAATGGTAAACATAAATCCAAATGTATCAATAATTTCATTAAAAATAAATAATTTCAACACACACCAATTAATAGAGATTGCCATAATGCATTTAAAAATGTTGATTATATGCTGTTAATAAGAAACTAACTTCATTTAAAAAAATATAGACAGGTTAAAAGTTAAAGGATGAGAAAATACACACCATGCAAAAACTGATAAAGAAGCAGAGTGACTATATTAATAACAAACTATACTGCAGAGCAAAGAAAATTAGTAGGTACAAAGAGGGACATCATATATTGATAAAAGGGTCAATTTACCCAAAAGATATAAACTTTCTAAATGTATAAACCTAACAGCCGAGTTTTTAAATGTAAGTAACCACATTTTGAACCACAAAATGTGGTTTGCAAAGGCAAACTGACAGAATTAAAAGGAGAAATAGACAAATTGAAAATTATAGTTGGAGAGTCCAACATTCCTCTTTTAGGAATAGCTAGAACCAATAGATAGAAAATGAGCAAGGATGTAGAAGACTGGTCAGTCCCTTCAACCAACTGAATCTAATTGACATTTGTAAAACACTACAACCAATATCAGAGTACAGGTTGTTTTTAAGTACACATAGAACATTATCTAAAGAGAACATATCCTGAATCCTGGTATATAAGTAAAACCTTGACACAGTAAAAGAATGGAATCATTCAAAATATATTATCTCTCAAAACAAACAAGAAAGCCAGCAAAACCATAATGTGCTCATGGACTGGAAGACTTAATAGTGTAAAGATTTCAGTTACCCCCATATTGATCTATAGGCAGGTCACCAAAAAAGAAAATAAGGACAGAAATAAGTATGAAAAGATGTTCAACCTCACTAGCTTTTGGAAAATACAAATTGATAACATGATGAGATATCACTACACACATAGGAGAAGGGCTAAAATGAGCAATGCTAACAGTACCAAATGCAGAGGAGGATGTGGAACAACTGGAGCTCATACACTATTGGCAAGAAAATGGTTTGGCAGTTTCTCATAAATTTAAACAAATCCTTATGACCCAACAATCCCACTCCTGGGTATTTACGCTAGAGAGAAGGAACCATATATGAATACGTATAGCTGCTTTATTCATAATTGACCAAACCTGGGAACAACCCAAATGACCTTTGGTAAGTGAATGGATACACAAGTTGTAGTCCATACACACAATGGAATACTACTCAGCAATAATAAATAATGGACTGTTGATGCGGGCAACAATTTGGATGGATCTTATGCTAAGTGAAAAGACATTATGCTAAGTGAAAGATGCCAGTCTCAAAGCCTATAATACCAAATGATCCGATTTATATGACATTCTTGAAAAGACAAAACTACAATGATGGAGAACAGATCAATGATTGTTAGAGGTCAAGGGTAAAAGGAAGGGTATAACTACAGAGAAATAACACCAGGGAGTTTCGGAGCATTATGGTAGTGCCCTGTATTCTGATTGAGATGTCTATTTGTAATGGGAAAGAGTGGATCAGGGGACAGACATTTTTGTTAGGTTTGGTTTGGTTACAACCTTTGGTCAATGCTAAAAATGATCAGAATATTCTTCTGAAAAAAAATTTTTTTCAGGAAAAAAAGAAAGCAAAGCAAAACCTATACTGTCTCAGCATAGCCACAGCTCTGCTGATGGGATCATGAGCCTGACTACACCAGCCAAGGCATTTACTGGGTCAGCAGGATTGTAGCAGAATCATTCTCTTCTTTCTCAGCTTCAAATCATCCATTTCCTAGAGCAACAATTTATTGACTCCACGTTTGTCTCCAACATCGCCCAAGAACTGGATATTAGAAGGGTCAAGATTACTATCTGCTTCAAATAACTATCTTCTCACTAATTTATTTTATTCTTACTTCTTATTCTTCTTTCACTTGTTTCTTTCTAATTACCCAGAGTTCCATAGCAAACAAGAACTTCTCAATTACAACAAGAGTGCCACGGAATAATTGCTCTTTGGATTCTGCTTTTCTTACTTTTTGTTTTTATTTTTCCTCTCTTGTAGCTTTTCTTTGTTCTATTATTTCATTTACATTTTCTTGCAGAGTTGACCCTTAAGGGAAGATCATTCGTATCAATGATCCTCCACCTGTAACACTAATACTTTAAAAACATCTGAGACATCATTATTTTCTCAATTTTTTTCTGTGATAAGACTGGAAAATTTTACTCTTATGTAAACTTGAGCATTTCTGGATAGGTTTGTCATTTTCTCCAGCTTCGTATGTTACAGAAATGGAGAAGTGGGCTGGATCTTCTGATGACACTTAGCAGAAAGTACTACCAAAGGAGAATGTGGAATCAGGACAGTCCATTTATATTTTTGAAGGCTAGTTGTGAGAAGGGATGGATCCCTATCACTGAAAAGGCGTTGTGGTAGATGGGCTCCAGAGTTTCCAGCGTCTCCTGCTGCTCTCTCTATCACCTGTCCTCCTGGCCCTCGCTGCTGCCCATGACTCACTCAGACATGGTCTGTGGGCTGGAGCCAGGAACATGGCTGCACTGTGGTATCAGCTTAGTAGTGCTTGTGAGTTTTCCTTTTGTTCCTGTGGCACTTTGATACATTTTTTTAAAGGGCTATGTAATAAGTAGATCTCCCCTAATCTGGAAGCAGGAAAAAGGGTATTGTGTTGTTGTTGTTTTTAAATTCTGAATATTCTGTTGTTACATCTACATTTTGCTGGGCTTTTCCATAATCCATTGAATGATGAGTATAGAAATACTTTACTTCATCCTCCATTATTAACAACATTCTGAATATGACCAATTTCACTTCAGAAATAACAGAATTAGATCTTTTCTGAAGTCACCACAGAAACTTCATTGCTTGCTCTATTTGCAGCTGTTGAGATGTTAGTTTAACAACATATTTTTATATCGTACCCAGAGTGTGATCTGCCTTGATTAGATTCATTCATTGTGCCTGCCATTTCTCCTGTGTTTCCATCAGAATTAAGTAGCATGTTAAATGCTGACAGAACAGCTGTAGACATTTAGGTGAAATTCCTCTGCCTGGTACCAGTAGCCCTCTAATCTCCTAAACTGGGGCTACTTTTATCCGGGGTATATGAGTTGGGGGTATTTTCAGGGACTCAATGTCAGTAGCTCAGGTGAAGTAAAACCCAATCTCAGTAACACTCAATTAAAGAGTCATTTAGAGGTATCACAAGGGAATGTCAGTGTGCATGACTTGAGGGAGTGCCAGAGGCGTGGAGTTCCTGAGGTCTGCTCCTCAGTTTAGCACATCCAGAAACCAGATATTTATTAGTGCTCTAGACTTGATCTTGAGTGTGAATCATCCTGATCAAATATCTGAGGTTATCTGTGAGTCAGAAAACCACTTTATTTATTTACAGATGAGTATAACCCTTTACTAGAATACTTAAGCCTGTGGTCCAGTCCTCCCCCAACTCCTGGAAGTGGGTGGAGCATAGAGGGTGTCACTTTTTCTCTGCCCCCTGGGAATGCCCCATTTCAAACTGTACTGGCCAGAGGAAGAACACAGTATTGATAATGTTATTCCTGGAAAACTCCATGCCCACAAAATTTGTATCAGACAATGTAGGTGATCTGCAGAGAACAGTTTCACTGATCACCCTACAGCATAAACATAAACTCTGCACTCAAAGTTCTATTATTTTAAGTCCTTCCTCAGCCTCAATAACCAGGATGGTCCTGTTTTTCTTTTGCAGCCTGTGGTAGTTAGATTCAGGTGTCAACTTGGCTAGGTGAAGGTGCTTAGTTCTATTGCTGTGGACATGAGCCAATGGCATGTGAACCTTATCTGTTGTTGATTATATCTGCAGTCGGCTAGGAGGTGTGCCTGCTGCAATGAATGATGTTTGATTTAATTGGCTGATGCTTAAATGAGAGACTCAACGTAGCACAGCCCAAGCAGCTCAGCATACCTCATCTCAGCACTTGCAGCTCAGCCCAGGCCTTTGGAGATGCAGAAAGGAATCACCCCAGGGAAAGTTGTTGGAACCCAGAGGCCTGGAGAGAAGGCCACCAGAGATCACCCTGAGCCTTCTCACATAAGAAAGAACCTCAGATGAAAGTTAGCTGCCTTTCCTCTGAAGAACTAATGAAATAAATCCCCTTTTATTAAAAGCCAATCCATCTCTGGTGTGTTGCATTCTGGCATCTAGCAAATTAGAACACAGCCCTTCCCCCACATAACCCCTATCATCCCGGCTTCTTAAATATCTATTGTTTTGCAGAGCAACTCTTCTAAGTCCCGACTTCTCTCTCCAAACTGGAAGATGCAAATAAGTTAAAGGAAGCAATTTCCAGTTTACAGTAGTGCTTTCAGCAGAACTATCACATGACCTACATGCACAATTTCCAATTTCTTTAGTCAATTATTTTATTCTCCCATGTTCATTTTATTAACAAAAAATGCAAACTGTTTTGAACAAAAATCAACCATGAATCAGTATTCTGCAAGATTTGAGACATTGGAAAATGAACAATTCTCATTAAGTAAAATAGAAGCAGATGAGTTGTCTTTCACATGTGCATGTTGTTAGGCCTAGAGGACAGGATCCCTTCCCTGCAATGTCTACTCCTGGCAAATATTTCAGGAAGCCTCTTCCACCCCAATTCACACCAGCCTGCATCTCCTTCACCTTTCAGGAGTTGCCCTCTTGCGATAACCTCTCATTACTCAACTTCCACCCTCTGGCAGATGCATTCTTGCAGCAAACTCCTGTGTAGGTTTGAAAGGATTTATGTACCCTAGAAAAGCCACATCTTAATCCTAATCCAATCTTGCGGAGAAGACTTTTCTTTTAAATCCTATTCAGCACTAAAAGTTGGAAACTTGACTAGATTATCTCCATGGAAATGTGATTCACCCAATTGTGCATATTAACCTTGGATTAGAGGGTATCCAATTCCAGCTAGGTCTTGATTAGTTTACTGGAATCCCTTAAAAGAGGAGGCACTTTGGGAAAAGCTTGAGAGAAACGGGAGAACAACAGCAGAATGACAAGAGCCAGAGCCAATGCAACCAGAGACCTTTGGAGATGAAGAAGGAATACACCCCCAGGAGATCTTCATAAAACAAGAAGCCTGGAGAGAAAGCTAGAAGACATTGCCTTGTTCACATGTGACTTTCCAGTTGAGAGAGAAACCCTGAACTTCAATAGGCCTTTCTTGAGTGAAAGTAACCTCTTCTTGGTGTCTTAATTTGGACATTTTTATAGGCTTGCTTTAATTGGGACATTTTCTAAGCCTTAGAACTATAAACTAGTTACTTACTAAATTCCCCTTTTTAAAAAGCCGTTCATTTCTGGCATATTGCATTTCTGGCAGCTAGCAAACTAGAACAACTCCCCTTACTCAATATCCACCTTCCAGCCTTTACAACTTTGTATGCCTAAGGCAGAGCTTAAATTTTAAACTTTACCAATGGAAAGCTTCCAACTCCTAATTTAACCCCCTGTTTCTGAAAGCTAGCCAATAAGAACCTGCCTAACCCTTGCCCCCTCAACTCCATAATCCCAAACCATAAAAATCCTATCCCCTGCTACCTCGGTGCAGCCGTTTTTCTCTCACTCTTTAAACATTGCCCGGGCAGCTCTGTTTCTTCCTGAAATAAAGCCTATGCCTGAATTCTTTTGTTCCTGCCTTGTTCCTTATAAGTTTGCTGAGTTTGCCTTCCATCTGGTTCTGAAACCTGGGACCCAGAGCGAGGTGGCACCCAGCCCCTGACCTTGCAACCTAGGAAACAATGGGCACAGCAGCTTACTCCTAGATACTGGTCAGTGGTCCTGGGTATGGTCCCTCTGGGTCTCTCCTGGCTGTCCACGAGGCAAGGGACTCTGACACACTCTGCCTTGCAACTGGGAAGAAGCAATAGGCAGTTGCAGCTTGTTCTGGGCTTACTCTCCAATCCTGACAGTCTGGTCATGAACAACATCCCAAAATACCTGTCCGAACTCACCCTGCAAATTCCACCTCTGAAGACAGCTGTGCTGCCCATAAAGGAACTAGGAATTCACCCACCCCAGCCTGCTGGATCCAAAACTGTAAGTCCACCCTACCGACCCTTGTTGCCATCTATTTCCTATCCCTCTTATCAGATTTTATTGGTCTCCAAAAGCCCTTGTGCCAGCTCCAGTATGGCTCTGGCAGTCCCTCCAGATAAGGATGTGCCTAGTCTCCACATTGAACCTGGGATGCCGACTTCTCTCTGAGAGACCTATATGATCTATCCTGTTCCTTTCAAGCTTGGGGATGCCCAGCTCTAGAGGACACTTTTGCCTGGTTCCTTTTAAGTTGGCATTTAAAAGGAACCTTTTCTTCTCTTACATTGGTGACCTGGGCACAGGGCACTCCCTTCCCTCAACGCCCCCCCACCCCCCACCTTGGGTGCCTACTTTAATACTACAAACCTTAGGCTACCGAGACCAAATTCCACCTAAGTGCTTCAAATACTGCCTGGCCGCAATATAAACTATATAAACTAGATAATAACTCTCAATGGTCAGAAAATGGAATCTTTGCAAAATATTCCAAGATATTGATAATTTTATTTATCAGAATGGAAAGTGGGCTGAAATTCCATATGTTCAGGCCTTCTTTCTCTCTGCTCTCTATGCCTCTTTGTTCCTCTTGCTGAACCTGTCATATCCTTGTAGCTCGTACACCCCCTCAGCACCACCAGAACAAAATCCTCCCCCTTACCCTAATCAGTCTCATGATTTTGAACCTCCTGATTAACACCCCCCCGCAACAGACATTTAACTCAACAGACAACCAACTTCTTCTGGTTTGATACTCTCAAACTCCTCCCCCTCCAACTCCCTCTGAAACCTGCTCTCAACCCCCAAATCCCTCAGAAACCCACTCCCATGTGTGTTGCCACCATTTACTGTCTAACCGTCCCCAACCCCTCCTACTGCTGTGTGAAGTAGCCAGTATTGAAGGCATAGTCTCTGTACATGCCCCATTCTCCTTAGGAGATATGTCCCAAATAGAGAAAAAGCTAGGTCCATTTTCCACCAACCCCACTCAATATATTAAAGAATTTACATTTGTCTTACAACCTTATAATCTTACCTGGCAAGACCTCCATATGATTCTCACCGCCTCTTTACTTACAGAGGAAAAGGAAAGAGTCTGGCAGGTGGCATGACAACATGCAGACACTTTACACAGCACAGACAACACCAACCCTCCCCACCCCCCCGGCCAGGGAACAAGCAGTATCCCGAGTGGACCCCAATTGGCAACATCAAAGTAATCACCCTGACATTTAAAAATGCAATCACTTCCAAACTTGCACCCTTGTAGGACTGGATAAAACCTCCCTAAAAATGATTAATCTCAATAAACTTAAGTCCTTCAGGGGCCCGATGAAAATCCAGCCCAATTTATGGCCAGGTTCGCTAAAACTCGCTTGCAAACACACGTCTTACTTACCTCAGAAAGCCCTGAGGGGCACCTCTGGCTAAATTCCTACTTCATTTCTCATTTCTCTTCTATATCTCATTTCTTTCTTTCTCTTATATACCTCCAATATAAAACACAAATTTAAAAAGTTTGAAGGGAGTTCCCTCACCCTACAATAGGATCTGATGGCTGCCACCTTTAAGGTTTTTAAAAACTGGGCAGAAATTGTAAAAGAATAAAAGAAAGCTAACCTTCAAATGATAGCTACGGTCATTTCAAGCCACCAGCAAGCAAAAGCCTTAGCCAGACAGGCCACCCATCTCCTCCCTGGCCCCTGCTACTGATGTAACTCTAGGGGATACTGGGCAAAGCACTGCCCCAATCCCAAACCACCCACCAGGCCTTGTCCACTATGTAGCCAATCAGATCACTGGAAAATGGACTGGCCCTGAACCCCTCTAGGTTTGTAGATATCCTCCCAAGCTGCAGCTGCTGCTGACCTCCTGGACATCCTCAGTGAGGACTGGTGAGGCCTTAGGCCTTCACGGCCCCCATCACCATCAACAACCAGGAGGCTCAGGCAACTCTTCTCATCAAAGGTAAGCCTGTTACCTTTCTTTTGGATATGGGGGCCACATGTTCAACTCTTAGTGCTTATTCTGGCCAGACTTATATATCAGCCATCCAGGCCATGGGGGTAGAAGGAACCCCCTTCACACCTATGTGTACCCCACTCCTAGCTTGCCCATTCAAGGGCCACTTCTTCATGCACTCTTTTTTAGTCATACCACAGCGCCCTACACACCTACTTGGCAGAGGTAGTCTCACCACCCTACATGTCAACCTCAACGTGCTCCCATCACACATCTAGCCACCAGCCAGTCTCTTCCTCCTCCTAGCTCTCATAGCCCCAGATCTTCCTCAAACAAGTAGTCTATCCTCACTCTTTCTGGTAGTAAATCCCATTGTATGGGATACTGATGACCCTACTATGGTCCACCATCACACCCCCATTCTAATCAAATTAAAAACAGAATTCTTTTCCCTTCAATTCCTCAATATCCAATTTCTCCCCCACATCTATGAGGCTTAAAACCAATCATTGCTAAGCTCCTCTCAAGAGGCCTACTCCAACCAATTCATTCCCCATGCAATACCCCTATTCTTCCTGGAAAGAAATCTAATGGCTCATACCGGCTAGTCCAAGATCTCCATGCTATCAATAAAGCTATAATTTCCCCTCACCCAGTGGTTCCCAACCTCTATACTCTCTTATTCAAAATTCTAGCTTGCACAACCTGTTTCTCAGTTCTACATTTCAAAGATGTCTTCTTCACAATTCCCTTATACCCTGAGTCCCAGAAACTTTTTGCCTTTACTTGAACAGACTCTGATACTAATCACTCCTCTCAATACACCTGGACCATCCTCCCCCAAGGTTTCCAAGACTCCCCCCCCACTTTGGGCAAGATCTAGCCAAGATCTCGTACAATTCAAAAACCAATAGCTGTACCATCCTATAATACTTAGATGACCTCCTAATCTGTAGACCCTTTAAGTCAGAATGTGTCAACACTGTAAGCTCCCTCCTAAATTTCCTAGCACAAAAAGGCTATCGTATTTCAGTCAAAAGCTCAACTGATTCTCTCACAGGTCACTTACCTAGGCCTTACACTAAACCCCATACCTGTGCAATCACAATGCAGCGCAAAACCCTATTGTCACCATGCTCTGCCCAACCACGAAGCAGGAAATCCTTTCTTTCTTAGGCCTTGCTAGCTTTTCCCATATCTGGGTCCCCAGCTTTGCACTCCTCTCTCATCCCCTATACCAAGCCACAAAGGGAGACCTGGCGGAACCTCTCAACACATCCACCCCCATCTACAAAGCCTTCTAGGCCTTAAAGAAGGCTCTTAGGACAGCTCCTGCTCTCTCTCTCTCTCAAACTTCAATCTCCCCTTTGTCCTCTATGTCCCAGAATCTTACAATATCGCCCTAGGATTACTCACCCAAACAAACAGCACTTTCCCTCAACCTATAGCATATCTTTCCAGGAAATTACCCCCTACTACCAAAGGCTAGCCTGCATGCCTACAAACTCTTGCAGTGCAGCCACCCTTACATAAGAAGCTGACAAACTTAAACTCCAAGCCCCACTCGCCATTCACACCCCACACAATTTACATGACTTAACTTCTCCAAAACGCTTCAATCTTCCCCCTCCCTCCCTAGTATAGAAATATCATCTCACCTTACATTTTAGGGAAACCCACTAAACCTGTTACCCCTTCTAGACCCTATCACACATGATTGTGCTGAGACAATTCAGATTACCCAACATCCTTTCTCAAACATCTCTCTTGACCCTCTACCTCACTCCACCTGAAACTGGTCTATTAATGGATGCGCATACACGTGTGAAGGAAAACACATAGCCAGATATGCCATCATCCAAACACCAGACATGATCATTGAAAAGGCAAATCTTCCCCGCAATACAACCTCCCAAATAGCTGAACTTATAGCCCTCACTTGTTTACTTACACTAGCAGGGGGCACCCCCTCAAACATCTGTCAAGGTCAGGTTCATGTGTCAAGTTGGCCAGGTGGTGGTACCTGTTTGTCCGGTTGGGCAAGTGCTGGCCTGTCTGTTGCTGTGAGGACATCTCATAGAATTAAATCATGATCACATCAGCTGCATCCACAGCTGATTCCATTTGTAATCAGCCAAGGGGAGTGGCTTTCTTAAATGAGTGATGCTTAATCTAATCACTGGAAGCCTTTTAAGGAGGATTCAGAAGAGACAGATTCTCTTCTTGCTTCGGCCAGTGAGCCTCTCCTATGGGGTTCATCCAGACCCTCTGTTGGAATTGTCAGCTTCACAGCCTGCCCTACAGATTTTGGACTCTATGTTCCCACAGTTACATGAGACACTTTTATAAATTTTATATTTATGAATATTTCCTGTTGATTCTGTTTCTCTAGAGAACCCTAACTAATATAACATCTATAGAGAGTCTAAGTACACATATTACATAATACACCATCATACTGCCATCTGGGCCAAGAGAGTACCCACAATTAAAAAATTTCTTGCAGTCACACTCCTCCCCTCCAAAGTTACTCTAATCCACTGTGAAGGCCATCAATCATTTACCTCCCCTATCTCAAAAGGAAACAACCTAGCTGACCAACATGCCAAATCTGCAGCCTTCTTTCCATCCCCACCAGTCTCAATCACCCCTTTACTTCCAAACATCACTCCTAACTACTCCGCTGATGAAATCTGTGAATATACAATCAATACGCTCTCATGGATGGTTTGCAACAATAATCACATAATCCTCCCCCACACTCAAGCCAGAATAATTCTCACCCAACTCCATAATTTATTTCACATAGGACCAAAACCACTTACAGCATTCCTAAAACCTATCCTGCACTGCCCTACACTATCTACCCTCCTCCATCACATCACATCCACGTACCACATTTGTGCTACTACCTCACCACAAGAAGCACTATCTCCTATCAGAGGAAAATTTCACCAAGCCTGAGGCCAGCTCCTGGGGCAGAACTGGCAAATAGACTATACCCACATGCTCCTGGTCAAAAAATATGAATGTCTCCTCATTTTAATTGACACATTTTCAGAATGAATTGAAGCATTTCCCACAACCTCCAAAAAAGCAGCCGATACCATCTCTGTCTTACTTTCTGACCTCATTCCCCGCTTTGAAATCCCACATTCATTACAATCTGATAATGGCCCCGCATTTATTTCACAACTCACACAGAGAGTCTTCCTATCTCCAGGAATCATTTGGGATCTACACATCCCCCATCACCCCCAATCTTTAGGAAACATAGAAAAACTAATCACCTACTGAAGCACACCTTACCAAACTAGCAACAGAACTCCACATTCCCTGGACACAATTTGCTTTCAATTGTCTCAGAGCACTCCCTCAACAGCTCTCCCTTCTCAGCCCTTTTGAACTCATGTACAGATATACTTTCCTCTTAGGCAATCTACACCTCCTCTGAGACCCCATGGGAGACTACTTCTCCACTCTTTCCCAACTAAGAGCCCTTCTCCACCAGCATGAAGCCCTGATACCACCATCACATCCATAACTCAGCTGGAGATCTTGTTCTACTCAAACATATATAATCCACAAAGCCCCTCCAACCCACATGGGAAGGGCCTTACACAGTAGTACTAGCAACATCTTCAGCTGTTTAATTAGCCCAAAAGCCCACTTCCTGGAACCACCTATGCAAAATAAAGCTCTATCACCCTTCTAATTCATTCTATCAATCTATCCCCACAAGACTGACCTCTCTCAAAATAACCAAACTGCCTAGCAATGGACCTTCATCCCCAGAACCCCCTCCAGCTCTTCACTGAATTCATCTCTGTACTTCCTCACCGTTCTAGTTTGCTAGCTGCTGGGATGCAATATATCAGGAACAGAACAGCTTTTAAAAGGGGAATTCAATAAGTTGCTAGTTTACAGTTCTATGGTCAAGAAGATGTACCAATGAAAACATATCTATAGAAATGTCCAATTTAAGGCAGCAGGGAAAGATATCTTGGTTCAAGAAGGCTGAGATGTTCAAGGTTTCTCTCTCAACTGGAAAGGCACATGGCAAATACGGCAGCATCTGCTAGCTTTCTCTCCTAGCTTCTTGTTTCGTGAAGCTCTCCCAGGGGCATTTTTCTTCTTCATCTCCAACTCCAAAGGTCTCTGCCTAGTGGATTCTGTCTCATGGATCTGTTGTGGCTCTGCTCTCTTGGAATCTCAAAAGGTACTCTCTCCAAAATGCTTCCTCTTTTAAAGGATTCTAGTAAACAAACCAAGACCTACATGGAATGTGTGAAGTTACATCTCCCTCTATTCAAAAGTTAATACCCATAATTGGGCGAGTCACATTTCTATGGGGATAATCTAATCAAAAGATTCCAACCCACATTATTGAATAGGGATTAAAGAAATGGTTACTCCCACAAGGTTGGATTAAAACATGGTGTTTCAGGGTGCATAACTCCTTTCAAACCAGCACATTCTACCCTCTGGACCCTAAAAAAGACATGTTTTCCATATACAAAATACATTCACTCTATCACAATATCAGAAATCCTTAAACCATTTCAGTAACAGTATAAATGCAATACAAAGTACCAACATGTTTGGTATTTGCAGACCCCACTTCTCCAGTACCAAAATCTGTTCAAGTTTGCTAGCTGCTAGAGTGCAATATGGCAGAAATGGAACAAGTTTTAAAAGGGGAATTTAATAAGTTGCTAGTTTACAGTTCCAAGGCCATGAAAATGTCCAATTAAAGCAAGTCTATAAAAATGTCCAATCTGAGGCATCAGGGAAATATACCTTGGTTTAAGAAGACCAATGACGTTCAGGGTTTCTCTCTCAACTGGAAAGGAACATGGCAAATATGGCAGCATCTGCTAGCTTTCTCTCCTGGCTTCTTGTTTCAAGAAGCTCTCCTGGGGTTATTTTTCTTCTTCATCTCCAAAAGTCTCTGGCTGGTGGACTCTGTCTCATGGATGTCATGGCTCTGCTGTCTCAGAATCTTGAAAGGGACTCTCTCCAAAATGCTTCTTCTTTTAAAGGATTCCAGTAAACTAATCAAGACCCACATGGTATGTGTGAAGTCACATCTTCCTCTATTCAAAAGTTAATACCCATGTTTGGGCAAGTCACATCTCCATGGAGATAATCTATTCAAAAGATCCCAACCCATGTTGTTGAATAGAGATTAAAGAAATGGCCACTCAGGCAAGATTGGATTAAAGCAAGGCTTCTCTAGGGTGCATAAATCATTTCAAACCAGTACACTCACCTTCCAGAATCCTTAGTGCAATGGCTCCTCATGTTCCTACTGGACAAATTCATTCAAGGCACCTTCCAGGACTTCCAGTGGCAGCAAATCTGGTTCCTATTTTACCCCTCTGCTTCTACTTAAACCATGACATTAACCTCCTTGTTATTTCTGCAAACTCTTCCTCTTTCTATTTCATTCTTCCTCACATTAAATGCCCCCAAAACTCTTTACCATCCTCTTACAAGAACCATCCAGACAATAGCAACCACAATTAATCATTCCAATTGCTGTATTGACTCAAATCCACCCACACTGATACTCTAGCCCTACTTGCCTTTCCTTTAAACTCTGAAACTCTCTTATGAGTCCGTCCATAATATATCAATTTCTGTGGCTAATGGGTGATAAAACTTCCCTGAAATGTACCAGAAAGCAAAGCTATATCTGTTCTTCATCAAACCATAAACAAAATAGAAAACTCTCAACCTATAGAACACTCAGACTCTATTACCCTAATTACAGTCTTAATGGACAAGCCCTTCCTATGCTTTAAACATCTCTCTTCATGACCCTGTGCAACTGAATTGGGGCATATACCACTTATATAATGCAATCATACTTTATTCTTTAATACAACCACCTTACAGTGACATCCAAATCAACAGACACCGAGAAAACATCTCAATTCATCCCTTACATGGAATGATTCAGGCATTAACAAAACCCTCCCTATGAACATAATTAGTAAAAGTTATAGTGAAGATACTCTATGTTTTAACAGCTCTTATAAACAAACTGAACTGTTTAGTCTGGGTGAACTCAGTCAGGATAAGTATATAACTTAATCAAATCACCCCCCCACCAAAACGAACAAACAAAAAGATCCAAAAAGCCTTTTCACTTTTCTTTTTCTCAATATTCTCTGTCAAATAAAGCTAACTTTTAACATCTCTGATCCTCACTACTTTCCTTTATGTATAAATGTAGCTTGTGATGGAACCCAAGCATTCAACTTTTCTACCCAGCTGAATTTATATTTTATCGCCTCTGGATCTTCAGCAGCCCTGATGTTCACAGGTACAGGCTTTTATTTCCTATGTGGAAACATTGCATACTTCATATCTCCTTGGGTATGAATAGGAACCTGTACTATAGTATCTATCATTCCTAATGCCACTATCTTAAAACCCCAAGAAATGGCCTCTTCTGAACAAATACCTCAACTAGGCTTTCTTGAAACCTCACTCTAACCTCAAAAATGGGGGAAAAAAGGCATTTCTTAGAAGATCCAGAATTTGGATTTCTCATGACAATCCTATTCTAGAAAAACCTGGGATAGGACACACTATCTTTCATAGCTTATTTTAGTTTGCAGGAATCCCACTATCAGAACGGTCAATTTTAAATATCTCCCTCACATTACAGCTATCCCAGAAAGCAACTGTATGAGCTATTGATAACCAACAACAAGAAATAAATAGTCTAGCTTCAGTTGTTATACAGAACAGGAGAGGATTAGATGTTTTCATTGCCATTGCAGGAAGCACCTCTGCAATCATAAATGAAATGTGTGGTTTTTATGTTAACAAAACTGGACTGGTAGAGGAAAATCTTAAAATTCTAAAAGAAAACATAGAAATCATTCATAAAGCCTGGGATGCAAATTATGGGACCCAGTCATGGCTAGCCTCATTTTTCTCCTATTTCACTTCACTGCTAAAATAATTCCTTGTATTCCTTATAACACCATTACTGTTGTTATTATTAGTTCTTCTCCTTGGCTTTTGTCTCTTACAGCTCTTCTACCAGTTCATACATTGAACCATCTGGTCAATAACTCAAGAATATGTGAATGACATATTGAGAAGGAACAGAATATGAGAAGGAACAGAAACAGATTTTTCTTCTGTCCCATGGCACCTCCAGTCACCCCCCAATTTTTCCCCTTTAGGACAACTATGCCCCATTTCAGTGGGAAGCTGTTACAGAAAACGGACTATCACTCCCATTCCCCTATTATCAAAAAGACTGAAATGTTTGGCCTGGACGGCAGGACCCTTTCCCCCATGGCGTGACCTATTTCAGAAAGCTTCTCCCACCACAATCCGTGCCAGCTCTCATCTCCTTCACTCTCCAGCAGTTGCCCTGTCGTGATGACCTCCCATTACTCAATCTCCACCCTATGGAAGATGCATTCTTGCATTAAACTCCCCTTACTATCAACCATCCAGCATTTACAACCTTTTTACCATGGTCCTCTAAATTATTTCATTACTACTGTTCTGTAAGATATTTTGCTGCACTATGGAGTATTTTAAGTACTGTACAATTCAAAATAGTCCTTCTGACCCAGTTCTACTCCATGTACAACCTAATTACTCAGACTTCTTGTCAATTAAAATAATTTGCTCTGGTAAATGAATGGAATTGGGACATCTGCCCAAACCATTCCTGTAAAAGTTTAAAATTGTTGAAGTTCCAGACACTTAATAAATTTCTCCCTGAGGTGTGCATTGGTATAAACAAAATAATGCATTAATTACATGTGTTTTATAATGAAGTAATTCCACTGGGAAGGGGAGCTGTAAAAACAACTTATGGGGTGATCAGTAATTAATAAAACCGTGTAATGCTTATTTGAAGTGAAAGTTTGTACTGAAGTTTTAAATACCTATTAAATATTAATGTCTTTTTTTTTTTTAAAAAAAAGGGCTTAAATTTTAAACTTTACAAATGGAAAGCTGCCAACTTCTAGTTTAGCCCTCTGCTTCTGAAAACTAGCCAATAAGAACCTGCCTAATCCTTGCTCCCAGCTCTCTAATCCCAAGCCATAAAAACCATATCCCCTGCCACATCGGGGTGTCCATTTCTCCCTCTCTTGAAATGCTGCCCAGGTGGCTCTATTTCTTCCTGAAATAAAGCTGATGCCAGAATTTCTTTGTTTCTGCCTCATTCCTGCTGAGTTTGCTGAGTTTGCCTTTCACATATAATTCATAATTTTTTAATGCTCTCTTAGGCATTAAATTTCAGTATAATTTTCATAAACAGGTTTAGCAGCTCAAATATCAATATAGAAGCAGAATGATAAAATTTGGAATTATTTTAGATAAGCCATGAGTATGAAAGATAACATTAGACCACAGTTCCATTTTCATGCAAGCAGCTATGTAATATGCATGACTCTATTGAAATCAATAAAGGAAACTAAAGAAAATAAAAGATAAAAGCAGATTTTAAAGTAGATATTTCACTGAAGTTGTTAGGTAAAAGGCAGAAGAAATTAAATAAATTTAAATGAACTTACATGTATCCACATGTTCAGGAACATAACTGACCTGCCTTAACTTAATTCATTTCAAATGACATTTGTAAAAGTCACAAACAGAAGCAACATGTGCCATTAAACAGTGTGTCTACACTTGAAGAAGCAAAAAAAAAACATAAATATATTAACTTAAAGAGCAAGAAACATAAGTATATTAACTGTAAACTGTCAATGTTCCACAAAGAGTAGATTTCTTCTAGTGTTATTTTACTTATTCACATGAAGTGTCTATAGTCTACAGGGCAGAATCCATAAACAAGTACTTTTTCTGTTCATTAATCTACAGGCACTGATGAAACTAAAAACTGTTAAGACCCAAAACCTAAAGGTGGTCATTTAAATAAATTGGACATCTAGCCAAAAACTCTGATGCCGAGCAGGTTACTGAGTGCATGTACTGTCTCTAGAAATATTTTCTGTTAGTTAATAGCCATTCTGTTTAGAAGACAAATTGTTTTGGTTTTTTTTTTTTGGCGTGGACAGGCTCCAGGAATTGAACCCAGGTCTCCGACATAGCAGGCAAGAATTCTGCCATTGAGCCACCATTGTACTGCCCCAAATTGTTTTTTTGTGAGTGTAATTTACTAAAATAATTCCTAGGACTACACTGTTGTTTCATTACATTACAAAGCATTCTTCCCATACTGTTAATTTTCCTCATATCCTACCATCATACTAGAATGTTGCCAATCTCTAACAGCTCTAGAATTACAAGTTCCGGTGGAGTTGATGAAAAAATAACACCAAATCTGATTATCTTACTGATGAAATATTTGAGCACTGAGTATAGCAAATTTCAGGATAAAGGAAACTTGAGAGTCAGTTCTCTGGATGTGGCAATTACCATCCACTGTTTTCCTCGGCATTGAAACTGACATCTTCAGGGCCTATTTGTTCACCACCAGGCAAACTGGAACATGTGCTTTGTCTGGAGGCTGTGCAATGAAGGAGTTGTTAAATCCACCCACGCTGCTGTTCCCTTCCTGCTCCTCATTCTCAGCATCACATCCAATATCACTGTTGCTACCCATGCTTTCCTCAGGGCAGCTGAAACTCCTTCAGGTAATACAGGTTATAGTTCCTCAGTTTCAGAATTATTTTCTAAATCAGTCATTTGCCTTCCTTCCAGACAACCTCCTTTAGGCCTGAGGTGACCATTTCCCTCTCCTTTTTCAACTGTGTGAAAGCCATTGAAAACTGCAATGATGACAGCATCCTAATCCACAGCTTTACACAGCCAGTCTTTGGTTTTGGGGAGGACGTCACTAATACTGCAATGTGTCAATGCTCAGAGAGAACTGTGCCTGCTCAGATCTCAGCTCAGAGCTTCCAGGGAGCTTTCAGTCAGAGTTTGACTGTGTCTTTTTTTTTTTTTAATTTTAATAATATATTTTATTTAAACCAATAAATCTAAAATATTAGCCTTTCAACATGTATTAAACATAAAAATATGATATACTACAGTCCTTTTCAAACTTTGAAATTTGGCATTTATTTTAAACTTACAGCATATCTCAATTTAGAGGCCATACTTGAATTAGGAATACTTAATCTGAAGTTAGATTTCATATAATTGAAAAAGTAGATTCACACATTCAGTTTTTCCCAAACATACAATGAAATTGTTCAAAAATCAAATAGAGCACAAAATATTCATATTTAATATTTTAATTTGCATTGACTAAACTGGTCCATGTTTGAGAAAAACTGATTTGTTAAATAAAAATTGTATCAGCATCAAAACTGTCCATGTTAAGTAGATTCACTAACACTTGTGCCAACTCACTAATATTAACTTTGAATTAAAAGGAGTAAGGCATAAGTTTTAGGAAGATGGTGAAATATGATAGGTCAAGTGCACTCATGCTCCAAGGAACAGCTAGAGAAGGGGCAGTAGGTAACTGAGATGGCAATTCCAAGGTGTAAATAACCTGGGCAGGTCTTCTATACCACTTCTATTACATAGGGTAATAGAGAACTGGAGACTGCCTGGCTGGTGCAAACAGCCTAATGCAGAAACCTGGAGCCATCAGGAGTGCACAGACAGGGAGGCAGGGACTAGGAAGTAAGGCAAGCTGCATTTCTTGAATGTGCTACCCTCACTGGCATAGTCCTGTGACCTGCTCACAGGCACCAGTGTAGCATCCCCAACCGGTGCCTATACCTGCACAGCAATGCATCACTGTACTATTGCACCCCACCCCATGCCCTGCCTCCTGCTCCACACCCATCCTGCAAACACAAAGCTTTAGACTATTGAAGAAAATCAACTTCCAAAGTAAACCAATCAAGATATTTACGTGCCGCAAAAACAGCAGAAGACCACTAAGCATATTATGATGCAGACAGATAGAACCCAGCTTAATGATCAAAACAGACCAGAGGAGAAACAAACATTGGAACAACTAATCAAAGATATTCATATAACTCTACTAAATAAAATCAATGGGATGAGTAAAGACATAAAAGAGATCAAGAAGACATTAGAAGAGCATAAAGAGGAATGTGAAAGAATAAATAGAAAAATAGCAGATATTACAGAGATTAATGATGCTGTAGACTAAATAAACAACATATTAGAGACACACAACAGCAGATTTTTGAAGAGGCAGAAGGAAGAATAAGCAAACTAGAGGATAGGACAACTGATTTTGAACACTCAAAACAGCAAATGACAAAAAAAGATGGAAAAATTTGAACTGGGTCTCAGGAAAAAGATGGACAAAACAGAGGGCACAAATATAAGAATTATTGGTGTTCCAGAAGGAGAAGAGAAGAGTAAAGGGCTAGGAAGATTAGTTGAGGGTATAATGGGGAAAAACTTCAAAATAGTTATAAAGGTCATAAATATCAAGTCAAAGAAGTGCAATGAACTCCAAATAGAATAAATCCAAATAGGCCTTCCCCAAGACATATACTAATCAGTCTGTCAAATGTTGAAGAGAAGCAGAAAATCCTGAAAGTGGCAGGAGTAAAACAATCTACTAGATACAAGGGAAACCACATAAGACTGAGTTCAAACTACTCAACTGGGACCATGGAGGTGAGAAGGCAGTGGTATGATATATTCAAGATCCTGAAAGAGAAAGACTTCCAGCCAAGAATTCTGTACCCAGCCAAACTGTCCTTCAAAACTGAAGAAGAGATTAAAAATTTCACAGACAAACAAATCCTGAAAGAATTTGTCAACAAGAGACCAGCCCTACAAGAAATACTAAAGGGACTTCTGCCAGTTGGAAAAAAAAAGACAGGAGAGGGAGGTCTGAAGGAGGGCACAGAATTGAAGAGTACCGGTAAGGGTAACTTAAAGAATAAAAAGGGAAAGAGGGAAAAGAGTATGTAGATCTGACAAATAAAATCCAAAAAATAAGATGGTGGATTCAAGAAATGTCTTTTCAGTAATAACTTTGAATGTTAATGTACTAAACTTACCAGTTAAAAGATACAGATTGGCAGAATGGATTAAGAAATATAATCCAGCTATATGCTGCTTGCAAGAGACTCATCTTAGACAGAAGGATACAAATAGATTGAAAGTGAAAGGATGGAAAAAGATGTTCCACACAAGTTGTAACCAAAAGAAAGCAGGAGTACCTATGCTAATATCAGACAAAATAGACTTTAAATGTAGACATCATAAGAGGCAAAGAAGAACACTAGAAGCTAATTAAAGGGACTATTAACCAAGAAGAGATAATAATCATAAATGTATATGCTCCTAATCAAGGAGCTCCAAAGTACATGAGAGAGACATTGACAAAACTGAAGGGAATGATAGATGTTTCAACAATAACAGTAGGAGACTTGAATACACCACTCTCCTCTATAGATCAAACAAGCAGACAGAAGATCAACAAGAAAATAGAGAAGTTAAACAACTCGATAAATGAATTATACCTAACAGATATATATCATTACACCCATGTAGGAAACTTCAACACACCACTGTCCTCTATAAATAGAACCAGAAAATACAACCTCTTTTTCTGATAAAACCACTTCAAAAGACAGAAACCTCTCTATAAATAGAGAAGTTAAACAACTTGATAAATGAATTAGACCTAACAGACATATATAGGTCATTATACCCCAAAACACCAGGATATATATTCTTCTCTAGTATTCATGGAACGTTCTCCAGGGTAGATCATATGCTGGGACACAAAACAGGTCTTTATGAATTGAAAAACATTGAAATTATTCAAAGCACTTTCTCTGATCACAATGGGAGGGAGCTGGATCTCAATAATCACCAAAGATCAAGAACTTTCACAAATATATGGAGATTAAATAACACACTCTTAAAAAACCAGTGGGTCAAAGAAGAAATTGCTAGAGAAATCAGTAGCTATCTGGAGACTAGTGAAAATGGGAATGCAACATATGAGAACATATGGGATGTGGCAAAGGCTGTGCTGAGAGGGAAATTTATTGCACTAAATGCCTATTTGAAAAAACAAGAAAGCAAAAATCTAGAACTTAAGTACTTACCTATTGGAACATGAGAAAGAACAGCAAATCCCAAAGCAAATCAAAGAAGAGAAATAATGAAGATTAAAGCAGAGTTAAATGAATGGAAAAACAAAAGAACAGTAGATAGAATCAATAAAACCAAAAGTTGGTTCTTTGAGAAAATCAATAAAATTGATGGGCCACTAGCAAAACTGACAGAAAAAAAAAGAAAGGATGCAAATAAACAAAATCAGAAATGAGAAGGGGTGAATTACCAAAAACTCTGAAGAAATTAAATAAATCATAAGATGATACTATGAACAATTACATGCCAACACTAGACAACTTAGATGAAATGAAAAATTCCTGGAAACACACAAACATGCTACACTGACTCAGGAGGAAATAGAAAATCTCAACAAACCAATCACAGGTAAAGAGATTCAATCAGTCATCAAAAATCTTCCTACAAAGAATAGCCCAGGGCCAGATGGCTTCACAGGGGAATTTTATCAAACGTTCCAGAAAGGACTAGTACCAATCCTGCTCAAACTTTTCCAAAAAATTGAGGAAAAAGAAACACTACCTAACTAATTTTATGAAGCTAATATCATTTTAATACTAAAACCAGGTAAAGATGCTATAAGAAAGGAAAACTACAGGTCAAGGTCCTTAATGAACATGCATGCAAAAATTCTCGACAGAATACCAGCAAATAGAATTCAACAACACATTAAAAGAATTATACACCATGACCAAGAGGGGTTTATACTAGGAAAGCAATGATGGTTCAACACTAGAAAATCAATTAATGTAATGCAGCACATTGACAAATTGAAAGGGAAAAATCACATGATCATCTCAATTGATGCTTAAAAAGCAATAAAAAATTCAACATCCTTTTCTGATAAAAACACATCGAAAGATCAGAATCAAAGGTAATTTCCTCAATATAATAAAGAGCATATATGAAAAACCGATATTCTCTCTCATACTCAATGGAGAGAGACTGAAAGCTTCCCCCCAAAGATCAGGAATGAGAAAAGGATGTCTTCTGTCACCACTATTATTCAACATTGTACTAGAAGTTCTAGCTAGAGCAATCAGGCAGGACAAAGAAACAAAGGACATCCAAATTGGATAGGAAGAAGTAAAACTCATTATTTGCAGATGACATGATACTATACTGGGAAATCCTGAGAAATCTACAATAAAATCACTTGACCTAATAAACAAATTTAGCAAGATGGCTGTGTGCTAGTCTGCCAGAACTGTCAGAAGGCAACACACCAGAGATGGATTGTCTTTTAATAAAAGGGATTTATTTAGTTAAAAATATATAGTTCTTCAGAGGAAAGGCAGCTAACCTTCAACTGAGGTTCTTTCTTACACAGGAAGGCACAGGGTGATCTCTGCTGGCCTTCTCTCCAGGCATCTGGGTTCCAATGACTTTCCCCAGGGTGATTCCTTTCTGCATCTCCAAAGGCCTGGGCTCAGCTGTGAGTGCTGAGATGAGATATGCTAACCTGCTTGGGCTGAGCTACACTGAGCTCTCTTATTTAAACATCCAGCCAATTAAATCAAACATCATTTATTGCAGCAGGCACACCTCCTAGCCAACTACAGATGTAATCAGCGACAGATGAGCTTCACATGCCATTGGCTCATGTCCACAGCAACAGAACTTGGCACCTTCACCTGGCCAACTTGACATCTGAACTGAACTATCATAGCGGGATATAAAATTAACATGCAAAAATCAGTATTGTTTCTATATACAAGCAATGACCTGAGTACTCAGTTAAGGAAAATATTCCATTGAAAATAGTAACTATAAGAATCAAGTACCTAGGAATGAACGTAACTATGGATGTAAGAGACTTGGACACAGAAAACTACATAACATCGCTAAAAGAAATCAAAGAAAATCTAAATAGGTGGAAGGACATTCCCTGATCATGGATAGGAAGGTTATATATTGTATAATATAACATATATACAAAGCAAAGAAACAAAAAGGCAATAGTTTTCAAAGCACTCTTCAACAAGCAGTTACAGGGCAGATTCCAGAGTTTGTCATGGGTTACCATAACATGATGTCAGATTTTTCCTTCTAGCTGCTCTGAAACATTGCAGGCTAGAAGGAATATATATTTTAATCACCACAATTGACTTTTTTTCTGTATTGTGAAAAATAACATATACACAAAAAAGCAACAAATTTCAAAGTACATTGCAACAATTAGTTGTAGAACAGATTTCAGAATTTGGTATGGGCTACAATTCCACAATTTTAGGTTTTTACTTCTAGCTGCTTTAAGATACTGGAGACTAAAAGAAGTATCAAAATAATGATTTAGCAATCATACTCATTTGTTAAACCCTAACTATTCTGTGTAAATCCACTATCAACTTTGATCTATGTCCCACTCTTTAGGGGTATTTGGGCTATGCTTTTTCTAACGTTTTCATGTTGCAAGAGGCTGTCAATAATATGGGATAGGGGGATGGAACTAGTTGATGTCCTGGAGAGGCTGGCCCTTTGCATTTCAAAACTTATCTGGTCCAGGGACCCATCTGGAGGTTGGAGGTTTCTGGAAAGTTACTCTAATGCATGGAACCTTTGTAGAATCTTATATAATGCCCTAGGTATTCTTTAGGATTGGCTGGAATAGTTTTGGTTGGGGTTTGGCAACTTATGATAGGTAGCAATGTCTGACTGAATTTTGTGTAAGAGTGACCTTCAGAGTATTCTTTCGGCTTTATCTGAACTCTCTCAGCCACTGATACCTAATTTGTTACACTTCTTTTTCCCCTTTTGGTCAGGATGTTATTGTTGATCCCACGGCTCCAGGACCAGGCTCATCCCTGGGAGTTATTGCCCAGGCTGCCAGGGAAACTTTCACCCCTGCATATCATGCTCCACATGGGGGGGAGAGCAATGATCTCACTTGTTGAGTTGGGCTTAGAGCGAGATAGGCCACATGTGAGCAACAAAAGAGGTCCTCCAGAAGTAACTCCTAGGCATCCCTATAGGTAGGCTAAGCCTCTCTGCTATATATATAAACTTCACAAGAGCAAGCCTCAAGATCAAGGGCTTTGCCTATTGATTTGGGTGTCCCTAATGTTCGACACAGTGTCAGGGGTTTCCCCTGTGGTCTTGGCATTTTTTTTTTTTTTTTTTTTTTTTTTGCACAGGCAGGCACCAGGAATCGAACCTGGGTTTCCAACATGGAGTCTTGGCATTTTTGGAAGAAAGCTGGTGATTGTGTCAGAAATATTAAAATTACTGTATCATTTTGTAGTTTAATCATCCTTTGCGTAGGTAAGTCCAAGTGGAAAAATCTTTTATAACTGCAGCTTTCTTTAACTTCAAAGTCAGATGCAAATTCTCAAATGATATTTTTAGTGGATCATTTCAAGACTGATGAACCATCTCTACATGATATTCATATTTGGAAGTTCCAGGCAAGCCAGCTGAGAGTTCCAGAAACACAGTTAAGTAGTAACTATGTACAACTCCATTTCCATTTGGGTAAACTTTTAACCTCCAGCAAGGTCCTGAAACTTGAAGAGGTGGATTGTAAACAGGATCCATTCTCTGGCACAAAGTGCTGAAATTCTCTAATATAAAAGTAGTTGAATCATAAGATGCTACTAATTCATTTGTAAAGACTGGTGGTACAGGAGTGGTAAAAAGGATGCCATGAGCTTTTGATGAACTTGCTGAAACATGATTATCTCTGAGCTCTTAGATATCAATTCACTCTTACTACAAGACTGCAACTGAGGTTTCACCTCATGAAGTAAGGATTCCACCGGTTCTGTTTCTTGTGTTAGTAATGTCTTCTGACACATCAGTGTAATAAGCTTGTTTTTCAACTGTGCAATCATCTTAACTGCATTCCTAATTTCACAAACATGCTCATCTTTTACAATGCTTACAGTCTACTTCTTTTTCCACTTCTTGAACTAAGCTGATCAATTCCATGAGACACTGACAAAGTTTGGCTACCTGTTCATTCACTTTACCGACATGCTGGTTATAAATTTCTGCCAAAGGTTTAAAGGTATGTCCACCATACATTCCTCCCCCAAAAGCAAACTGATAGGAGGTACACTTCTTGCAAGCCCAGCAAAACACAGTAAGTTTTTCTTGGTGATTTTCACAGTTATCCTTTTTTTCATGTTTGGTGAGAATGCAGAGCTGAAGAGTATCAAGCTGTTGTGTTACTTTTCCTGCTCAAGGACAGCTTACTAATTCTTGTAGCTGGAGTGGAGCTCAACAATGAGGGCATTGAGCATTCTCAGCATGTCAGCCAGAGCCTAAAACAGCTGAAATAGCAAAGCTTGGAGCAACGAGGACATAGGCAGGCATCCCACAACTTCTCCATACAAATGAAACGTTGGAAAACCTCGGCAATGCTTTCCACGCTCTGTTCATCCATTGCCTCTGGGTCTTGGCTGGGCTCTCGGCAAAAGCAGAGTCTGTGGCCTGATGTATTTGGCATCCGCCTGAGGGTTCCAGGTCAGATCCACCACCTAGAATACTCAGGCGCCAATGTCAGGGATCTCTGGAAGTGAAAAGTCCTATCACACATAGATTGAAGAGACAGAAAGGAGAGAATCCTCTGCATCCAGGGATTAATTTGCTTTTGGGAGGAGTCAAGGACTGAACTCATACTCCACACCTGGCACTCCCTGGGTACGTGCACACACAGGTGCAGGAAAAGTTGCTTCTGGTCCAACAGACAGAAAACAGAAAAATGAAAAGTAATATGAAAAGTTAGTCAAAAGATACTTGGGAATCTAGGGGAGGGAGCCATTCTCAGAGGAGGTGTTGACAGATTGGAATCCTGGTGTCAAGTAGGAACTCTTCAAGGTCAGGGAGAAGAAAGGACATCCTGGGTGGGAGAAAAACCAAAAGACAACTGGGGTCAAATTTTCTGAGGCCTAAGATATCATGTTAAATAGCTCAGGACTGTTATGCACTGCTAAGGGTTTGGGGGGGTGGCATGAGCAGAGGTAATTTTAGAACTCCCACCCCCACCCCCAATGGTAGGGTGGAGAACAACTTGAATGGCAAAGAGACTGAAAGCAGGGAGACCAGCTAGGAAACTCGTGGCCATAATAAGGAAGGAGGGAGAACCACCCACGGGAGAGATGGATGGAAGTAAATGCAGGGTTAAGGCCTAGGTCTTTCGAGGAAGTAGAAGGGACGGCACTATGGGAATGAGGAAATGAGACAGCGGAAAATTAGGGATTTTCAGACAGTGGTATATTGGGTGTCTTATGTAAGTCCTATGAAGAGGAAGAGTGATGGAAAATATAGGATGTAGCTCTGAAGGTGAGAAGCCAAAGTTTAATTGTCTAATTGTAGGTAAGAGGTGTGAGTGTGTGTGTGTGTGTGTGTGTGTGTGTGTGTGTATGTGACTTGACTTTAGTTTTATAGCCAGAGAGTACAGGAGTGAAAGGCATAGTAGGAAGAAGTGAGATCATCATTTGAAACAGGACCCCATATAGAAGTGTTCAATAAATATTTATTGAATGAATCAGTGAATGAATGAGTTTTTGGATCTCTTATACCTCCCTTTCATGTGAGTTGTTTTGATACAGGAAAGGCTTTTTGTCCTGGCTGCCTGCGCATCTCAGGGAGTGTCAGGCTAGTCTGGTCTGGGAAAGGAGTCCCTTTGATCCAGGCAGGGCCTGTCTCACTTGATTGAAGTCCTCCCCAGTCTCAGGGATCTGGCTCCAGTGACCCCTCTCTTTTGGTGTTCCCCACGTTGCTCCAGTTAGGAATAATATTTTTCTTCCTGTATCCTTGTAGAACATAACTATTTGCTCCAACTATCCAGCCCATATCATGGGCTGACACATTAATAGGGTTAATCCTATTTACAAAGTAATGGGTGGGGTTTGGGGTACTCCTGGAGATAATGTAGTAGGGAGTGAGAATTAGCTTAGGTATGGAGGGCCCAGGGAGAGGGGAGTTACAGAGAAGAGTCTTGAGGAGAGGCTACCTTGAGAGAAGCTGGGAACTGAGAAGCTGTGCCCTTGGGTGGAAGCTGTTCTACCAGATGGAGGCTGGGGAAATAAATGTTGCCATCTCCCTCTTCTCCTTCCTATTTTTTAACACATGGGTAGGCTCTCAGAACTGAACCAGGATCTCCAGCATGGCAGACGAGAACTCTGCCACTAAGCCACCATTGGACCACCCTTCTGCTTCCTTTTAATCTGCAGTCTCCCATTGTCCAAACCTCTGACACCTGAAGGACAAGGGCGCCCTTAGATGTGGCCCATTCTCCAGCCTCCTGGGCAGAGAAGCAGAGGAGAGGGGACCAGGAGCCCTCAGCACATCCACCTTCCCCAGTGGCCTATCAGGGTAAATGACACTCTTTCACCTTGTCTGGAAGATTTAGTCATCTCCCAAAGAGCATGTTGAACTCTATCTAGGGGTAGAGAAGGGATGGGCTCAGTTTGTTCTTTTTCAACTACCTTTCCTTATTCCACAGTGACTAACAATCAAAACCACAGGCAATAATGGGAAATGCATAATTGAATGTCTCAAAATCAGGTCCAATGGGACACTTAAGGTACTTTCATGAAAGGAATAATATACTGTCATTAAAACATTTCAAAAAGTTTTTAATGGTATGGGAAAAGAAGTATGATACATCACACCAAAAAGTTCAACATTTCTGTTTATTTTTTTTCCAAATTTGCAACAATAACAAAAAAAGAAAGAAAGGAAAAGAAAAAGGTAGGATAGGTTCTAGTACTTTCTTTGATAAACATGTATCACTTTAAAATAATAAACAAACAGGCAATCATCTTCCATTGTATTATATGACACCTTTTATTTATCCACTCATCTGTTCATGGAAACTTGGATTGCTTCCACCTTTTGGCAATTGTGAATAATGGCACTATAAACACTGGCATGCAAATATCTGTTTTAGTCCTGCTTTCAATTCTTTGGGGTATATGCCAATGAGTAGGATGATAAAGAAGATTTCTGAAGACAAGGGGTTAATCAGAGACAGCCATTGTTTTATTTCTTTCTCATGAGAAAGGGCCCCCAATAGATAAGTGGAAGCAGGCGAGTGTGCCGGCTCTGCACAGTAACAAAGATTATATAGGTTCCCTGATGGAATTGCCCCCTTCCCCTGCTCACCCATCCCTCATTGGCTGGGAATTGTGGGTTTACAGTCTTGAGTATGAAATCCAATCCAATTAGAAAGAGAAACAACCCTCCCTTAGGAAGTTCTGAGATTATAGTTACAGCCCTCTTGTGGACATGGATTCAGGGGAAATGGACCAGCCTAGAGGAGTGCAAATCTTAGCTTGCATTTATTGCAACTTAAACAAGGAATCAGGATGTGGGAGGTTGGGCAAGTAGATCAGAGCCATTTTGTTACCTGAGAAGAGGCCATTTTCCCTATTTCCCTCAGTCTCTTATAATAACTTATAATAAGTTCTCACACCACTTATTATAAGTGGCTTCAGCTATTTTATTTACGTCTAGGTAATCCTTTTTTTGACCTTAGTTAACCTTAGTGGATGCCCTCTTGAGAAACATAATTGACTTAGGCTTTCATCTCCTGCCTATGGGAACCACATACATATTTTGTACAGTTCGCTGAATTAGAGAGATAAAGCAAGGAATTAAGCAAGGTAATATAAGAAGTATGCCAAAAATCTCAACTAGCTCCTATAATTTTAGACCAGGGTCCAGAGAAGAAGGACTCAAACCAGCTGGTCCAAGAGGTAGTATCTACACCAGAATTTTTAGCTAGTTCATCTGAAAAGCCTAATAGTCCTTGTAATGTTCTCGTGACAGATCCATCAGGTGCTGTGTTATTTGGAATACAAGTACAGCAGCTTCCTCCTATCATAATGCAGACTCTTCCCTTTTCTGCTAGCATCATGTCTAACACTAGTCTGTTTTCTAAGCCCTTCAACTTGTTGCATCCAATTGTTGAGAAAGACCCTGTATAGCATCTCTTGTATAACTTATGAACCTTTGTTGGTTATAATCAATATAATTAATCTGATCTACATTTTTATATAGTGACCCACCAACACAGAAAAGACTTGAATCCCAATGCAATTTGGTTGCAGGCCTTATATCTATGATGAACTTCCCTTGGAACTCCTATTGCATCTATATAAACATTTGTATCAAAAGAGCCTTTAGGGACCTCTCATTTATGGTGAGTTTCCAAAGTTGGTCCTTGGTTAGTGGTTTAGTTCAGATATGCCATGGTAAAGGGGATAGCAAGTTGTGCTAGGGCACACATCTCATGCCAGTTGACTGGAGTTTTTCTAAGTGAGGCTCCTCCACACATCCACCAGAAGTCTGCCTTTGGCACTGTTAAGTTGTGGTAGCAGGGATCCTTACTGACATTCCATGTCTGGGCACAGGTGAGGTGAGGGGTTGGACTCTCAGCCACATACCATGAGATGTATGCAGTGTGATTCCAGAGGCCCCTTTGGCCAGAGGAATTCCCTTACTCTCACTCCTCCTGGTTGGAGGAAATAGGGTTACAAGGGCACTGCAGTTAGTCTGGTTTACAGGGTTAGAGAAGAGGGAGACCACACAATGACTCTCTATAGGGTGGTGGTCCATTCCCAAGGGAAAGGGGACCACCTGAGAGCCACAACAGCCTGTTGTACAGACATAACAATCACTTTTTCCCAGGCTTTCCATTGTATATCGTCCCCACTCCCACCAAACATTTATCTCACTGCATACTGTTTCTATTTTTAGACTTTCCTTGCACTTTTGATGGTTATGATTTTGAAATTTGGAGCCTTTGGAGGGGACAGGGGTTCTAGTTCAGTGGGAGATTCTATGGGGCTTAGGGTAGAGGTAGAAGTGTTACCCCGAGGTGGAACCACTAAAATTTTAAATTGAGTTATTAGATCTGTGCTGGTTATATGTCTATTCTAATTCCAAAGGTGCAGTTATACCTTTGGTTTACTGGCCCTGGCAAGATGATAGTGAGGGGATTACATTGGTTTATGCAACATTCACCATTCACATGCCCCCTAGAGAATGTGAAGGATTTTAATGAGCTACAATCTTCACATTCAGCTTGAAGGCCACTCCCAGTTGTGCCCTGGGTGCTGACATTTAACTTAACGCCCTGGGGCACCATTGCTGATGGTGAGAGTTCTACCCCCTGAACTGTGTAGTCCATTGCACATCTTGCCAGGACCAGCAGGAGCTCTCATCCATCCCGCACCCTTGGCTTGGGGCACAGGCATTTTTCATAAGGGCTTAATGCTCTTTGATTTTCCAACCCTTCACAATCAACCTGCTAGGGCACAGAAATCAACTGGATAATTTGGGGGTTTTTTCTTTCATTAACTGTTATATTGGTATAGGAAAGGGAAGCTTTGTGTAGTAAGCCAATTTGGAAGAGGATTGAGAGGAAATTGGGGAAAGAGGTCATATTGAGAAGGGGCACGACTTATTTTTGAGACCCCTTTTTGAAGGTAAGATGCAGGGTTTTTTTCTTATCTGTGGTTATAGTCCAGGAGGAGGAGTTTCAGGTCCGGGCGTGGAGATGAAAACAGGTCCCTTCACACAAGTGTAGCGGGTCCAGCCCTTCTCTGCCGTTCTTACTGCAGTATCCGTGATTAGTAGGACTTGAAATGGGCCTTCCCAGGCAGGGGTTAAGTTGCCGTCTTTCCAGGGGTGGATGAGGACCCAGTCTTCAGGCTGAAACTGGTGGGCTGGGAAGCCCAGGGGAGGCGTTTGGGCAACTAAGGCCATTTTCCGTAATGAAGATAATGTTGAGGCAAGAGAGTGTATATGTTTTCTTAAAAATTTGCCTTTACTTTCCCATTGTAAGGGGGGCCCCATTTGGGCCAGATAAAGGGTGTCCAAATAAAATTTCATATGGGGACAAGCCAAGATCTCTTTAGGCTTTTCTCTAATTCTTAGTAATATTAGTGGCAGGCATTTGGTCCACAGCAAGCCAGTTTCTAACATTAATTTGATGAGTTGCTTTTTGAGTTCATGGTTCATTCTTTCTACTCTTCCGGAGGAAGAAGGATGCGAAGGAATGTGGAAGTCCCAGTTAATCTCCAATGCTCTCATTAACCCTTGCAGGACCTGAGCTGTGCAATGAGTTCCATTATCTGAGTCAGTGTTTTCAATGAGCCCATATCTTGGAATAACATGCTCTAACAGTATTTTAACTACAGTTTGTGCAGTGGCTTGAGGAACGGGATAGACCTCCACCCAGGAAGTGAGGTGATCAACAATTACCAGGAGGAATTTTAATTTTCCCGTGGGCGATACCTCAGTGAAGTCCACCTGAATACTTTGAAAAGGCTTGAGCCTGGAGGTCCCCCCAACTTCTGCCACCAGAATCTTATTTCTTAGACTTTGTTTATTTTTTTACAGATTATACATCCATCCTCCACTTGTCGGGTCAGAGTACAGCCCCATGCATGCAAAATGAGTTAGGACAGTATCATGTAAATTCTGAATGTCCCAGTGGCTGCCTTGGTGGAGGTGGTTTAGGATTTCCCTGGAGAGGGTCTGATTTATGATTTCTCAACCATCCTTTAAAACCCATTTCCTGTCCTTAGTTTTGGTTCCCCCCCATTGCTTTTACTCCCTCTAATTCCTTGTTATTAAAGCTAGGCTTGCCAATATCTACGGGCAGACTGGGTATTAAAACCATTATTGGAGTTTCAATTTGTTCCTCTACTCCTGCTCTTTTTGCTTCTTCGTCTGCCAACCTGTTTCCCCTTGCCTCAAATGTACTTCCCCTTTGATGACCATTTACATGTATGATGGCAATGGAGTCTGGGAGGAGTAGATTTTGTAGGACTAGACTAACTAGGTTGGTATGCACCAATCCTTTTTCTTTGCTTGTTATCATCCCCCTTTCTTCCCCAATTTTTCCAAAAACATAATGCAACCTCCCAAATATACTGGGAGTTGGTATAAATGCTTCCTTCCTGGTTTTCTAACAGCTTTAGGGGCTGGTTTAAGGCATACAATTCACAAGTTTGGGCTGACCAGGAGCCAGCTAGCTGCTCCTTTTCCACCACAGCTGACCTATCCCCATGTATGACTGTATACCGTTCTTTCTTTTCCCCTCTTCCATCTGGGTGGAGCCTTCCATGAACAGGTTTATTCCCTAAGGCAGAGGGGCTTCCTGCAAGTCCTCTCTCACCTTTGTTTGGTATTCTATTGCAATTATGCTCTTCTCCTCCCAGGCTTTCTTTTCCTGTTCCCCATAGGAATATGGCTGGATTTAAATTTTGATCCATAGTTATTACCAAATCACCTTTTTCTAATAAAATTGCCTCATATTTTAAAATCCAGGAGAGGTGGCTTTCTGGCTGAAGATGGTATGGACCTGATGTGGGACGCTCACTACAGGTCCCCTCCGAAGGCTAATCTACTCTCTTCAACCAGTATCGCAGTAATTGCCACTGCCTGAATGCAAGTTGGCCAGTCCTTGGCCACAGGGTCCAATATTTTGGACAAGAAGGCTATGGGTCTTTTTAGTCCTCCCCAGGCCTGAAACGGCACCTCCAGGGCTATTTCCCGATCTACAATGGCAAATAAATGAAAAGGTTTAATTAAGGAAGGGAGAGCTAGGACAGGGCCAACTGGAGCTTATAGAATCTGTAGCCACTGCCAGGTGATCGTCTCCTGCCACATACATACTATCATACTACTAGTCATCTACATACCATAATAAAATGACTTCTGGAGAGGATGGAAAAGATTCTAATATCTTTTCTGATACTTGGCCAAAAAGGTTAGGGGCTTCTGTATCTCCCTGTGGGAGGACACACCACCTCCATTGCTGTTTTCTCTCTGTTTCTGGATCTTCCCACTCGAAGGTCAACAATGAGCTTTACTCATGAAGAGGATAGGGCCAAAAGGCATCTTTTAAATCAATTACACTAAACCATGCACTGTGTGGGGATTTTACCCATTAAGGTGTAAGGGTCAGAGACCAGGGTGTGGGGGCAGAACAATCTTATTGATTACTCTCAGGTCTTGAACCAATCTGTATGTCCTGTCACTCTTCCATCAGGAAGGATGGGAGTGTTGTATGGAGACTGACAAGGTTCTAAAAGATCATCCTCTAAGAGTGCCATCACCACTGGCTGAAGGCCTCTTCTACCTTCAAGAGCTATTGGGTTTTGTCTCACTCTTACAACCTGTCCTTGTTCCTTCAGTTTAATCCTTAGAGGGGGTATATTTACTCTGCCCATATTTTGGGGTCCGGCCCAAACTTGTGGGTTAATTTGACCTTCTTTTTCTTTCCTCATGACACATAGTTGAGGGGGCAAAGTTGGGATAATTTTCATTCCTTTTACAGTTAGTTTAAGACCCAGTTTTTTTTTTTAATTAAAAAAATTTTTTTAACATAGCAACAAATAAACACAAACATTCTTGCCATATGGTCATCCATTCTTGGTATATAATCAATAACTCACAATATCATTACATAGTTGTATATTCATCATCATGATCATTGTTTAGAACATTTGCATCAATTCAGAAAAAGAAATAGAAAGAAAAAGAAAAAAGCTCATGCATACCATATCCCTTACCCCTCCCTCTCATTGAGTGCTCATATTTCCATCTACCCAATATATTTTAGCCTTTGTTTTCCCTATTTTTTTTCTATACCCCTTACCATTCCCTTTCATTGATCACTAGTATTTCAATCTACTAAGTTTATTTTGACATTTGTTCCCCCTATTATTTATGATTTTTACTCCATAGCTTTTACTCATCTGTCCATACCATAGATAAAAGGAGCATCAGACACAAGCTTTTCACTATCACACAGTCACATTATACAATCCTCTTCAAAAAAACATGGCTGCTGGAGCACAGCTCTACATTTTCAGGCACTTTCCTCCAGCCTCTCCAATATGCATTAAGTAAAAAAGTGATATCTATATAATGCATAAGAATAACCTCCAGGATAACCTCTTGACTCTGTTTGAAATCTCTCAGCTATTGAGACTTTATTTTGCCTCATTTCTCTCTTCCCTCTTTTGGTTGAGAAGGTTTTCTCAATCCCTTGATGCTGAGTTCCAGCTTATTCTAGGATTTCTGTCCCACATTGCCAGGAAAGTTTACACCCCTGGGAGTAAAGTCCCATGTAGAGAGCAGGAGGGCTGTGAGTTTGCATGTTGTGTTGGCTGAGAGGGCGAGACCATAGCTGAGCAACAAAAGAGGTTCTCTGCAGGTGACTCTTAGGCTTAATTTTAAGCAGGCTTAGCTTATCCTTTGTGGGGACAAGTTTCATATGAACAAACTCCAAGACTGAGGGCTCAGCCTATTGCTTTGGTCATCCCCACTGCTTGTGAGAATATCAGGAATTCTCCACATGGGGGAGTTGAATTTCCCCCCTTTTTTGTCATTCCCCAAGGGGACTTTGCAAATACTTTTTAATTCACAGTTCAAATCACTCTGGGATTTATCAAAGCATCACTCTGTGCCAACTTACAAAACTTCATGCCCTACTCAAGGTTCCGTGTACTTATGGTGTTCAATTAAACTGTTCACATAAGTTATATTAGGAAATGCACTAAACAAAATAAAAATTTTGTGCCAAATAAAACATTTTTTGCTTTAGTCTCATACATAAGTTAAAGTTTTAAAATATGAATTGCCATCTATTTTCAACACCCTACAATATTGACATTCCTTTGTTCTTCTTCATGCAAAACATTTTTAAATTTTTACATTTAGTCACTATCATTGTACACTCTAGGCATTCCTAGATTATACTATCTCAGTCTTTGTCATCTGTCTTTCCTTCTGATATCATATGTGCCCCCAGCCTTCCTCCCTCTATCATTCTCACATTCAGTCTCATTCAGTGTACTAACATTATTGTACTACAGCTAGGTAGTATTGTGCTATCCATTTCTAAATTTTTACAATCAGTCCTGTTGCACAATTTGTATCCTTTCAGCTCCAATTACCCAATATCTTCACTATTTCTATCTCCTGATGACTTCTGTTCTTAGCTGAAACTCCCCAAGTTCATTCATTAATGTTAGTTCATATCAGTGAGATCATACAGTATTTGTCCTTTTGTTTCTGGCTAATCTCACTCAGCATAATGCCCTCAAGGTCCATCCATGTTGTTACATATTTCATAACTTTATTCTGCCTTACAGCTGCATAATATTCTGTTGCATGTATATACCACAGCTTGTTTAGCCACTCGTCTGTTGATGGACATTTGGGCTGCTTCCACATCTTGGCAATTCTAAATAATACTGCTATAAACATTGGTGTGCAAATGTTCATTTGTGTCCTTGTCCTCATGTCTTCTGAGTAGATACCTAGTAATGGTATTGCCAGATCATATGGCAATCCTGTACTTAGTTTCCTGAGGAACTGCCAAACTGCCTTCCACAGCAGTTGTTCCCACCAACAGTGGATAAGTGTGCCTCTTTCTCCACATCCTTTCCAGCAGTTGTCATTTTCTGTTTTATTGATAATGGCCATTCTTGTAGGTGTGAGCTGATATCTCATTGTGGCTTTGATTTGCATTTCCCTAATAGCCAGGGAAGTTGAGCATTTTTTCATGTGCCTTTTGGCCATTTGTATTTCCTCTTCTCAGAAGTGTCTGTTCATGTCTTTTGCCCATTTCATAATTGGGTTGTTTGTCTTTTTGTTGTTGAGTTAAACAATCTTTATATATTCTGGATGCTAGACCCTTATCTGATATCTCATTTCCAAATATTGTCTCCCATTGTGTAGGCTGTCTTTTTATTTTCTTGACCAAGTTCTTTGTTGCTTGAAAGTGTTTAATTCTGAGGAGTTCCAATTTATCTATCTTTCTTCAATGCTCTTGCTTTGGGTGTAAGACCTAGGAAACCACCTCCTATTGTAAGATTTATAAGATATTTCCCTACATTTTCTTCTAAAAGTTTTATGGTCTTAGATCTAATATTTAGGTCTTTGATCCATTTTGAGTTAATTTTTGTATAGTGTGAGAGATATGGATCCTCCTTCATTCCTTTGCATGTGAGTATCCAGTTCTCTAGGCGCCATTTATTGATGAGATTATTCTGTCCCAGGTGAGTTGGCTTGACTGCCTCATCAAATATCAGTTGCCCATAGATGAGAGGGTCTATATCTGAACACTCTATTCAATTCCATTGGTCAGTATATGTATCTTTATGCCAGCACCATGCTGTTTTGACCACTGTAGCTTCATAATATGCCCTAAGTCAGGTAATGTGAGACGTCCAACTTCATTTTTCTTTTTTGGAATATTTTTAGCTATTTGGGGACACCCTTTCCTTCCAGATAAATTTGGTTATTATTTTTCTATTTCTGCAAAGTAAGTTTTTCAGATTTTAATTGGTATTGCATTGAATCTAAAAATCAATTTAGGTAGAATTGACATCTTAACTATATTTAGTCTTCCAATCCATGAACATGGTATGCCCTTCCATTTGTTTAGGTCTTCTGTGATTTCTTTTAGCAATTCCTTGTAGTTTTCTTTGTATAGGTCTTTTGTATCCTCAGTTAAATTTATTCCTAAATATTTTATTCTTTTAGTTGCAATTGTAAATGGAATTTTTTCTTGATTTCCCCCTTAGATAGTTCATTTCTAGTGTATAGAAACACTACAGATTTTTGTGTTTGCTGATCTAGTAACTTGCCACTTTGGTGTACTTATTTATTAGCTCTAGTAGTTTTGCTGTGGATTTTTCAGGGTTTATGACATACAGTATCATATCATCTGCGAACAGTGAAAGTTTTACTTCTTCCTTTCGAATTTTGAAGCCTTGTATTTATTTTTCTTTTCTAGTTGCTCTGGCTAGAACTTACAACACAATGTTGAATAACAGTGGTGCCAGTGGACATCCTTGGTTGTTCCTGATATTAGGGGAAAGTTTTCAGTTTTTCCCCATTGAGGATGATGTTAGCTGTGGGTTTTTCATATATTCCCTATATCATGTTGAAGGAGTTCCCTTCTATTCCTATCCTTTGACATGTTTTCAACAAGAAAGGATGTTGAATTTTGTCAAATGTCTTTTCTGCATCAATCATGATGATCATGTGGTTTTTCTGCTTTGATTTTTGATGTGGTGCATTACATTAATTGATTTTCTTATGTTGAACCATCCTTGCAGACCTGGGATGAATCCAATTGGTCGTGGTGTATAATTCTTTTAACGTGGTGCTGGATTCGATTTGCGAGAATTTTTGTATCTAGATTGGTTTTTAATTTTCTTTTTTTGTATTATCTTTGTCTGGCTTTGGTAGAAGATGATGTTGGCTTCATAGAATGAGTTAGGTAGCCTTCCCTCTTCCTCAATTTTTTTGAAGAGTTTGAGCAGGATTGGTACTAATTCTTCCTTGAATGTTTGGTAGAATTCACATGTGAAGCCATCTGGTCCTGGACTTTTCTTTTTGGGGAGCTTCTTAATGACTGATTCAATTTCTTTACTTGTTATTGGTTTGTTGAGGTCATCTATTTCTTCTTGAGTCAATGTTGGTCATACCTATCTAGGAAGCTGTCCATTTCATCTACATTGTCTAGTTTATTACCATAAAGTTGTTCATAGTATCCTCTCATTATCTCCTTTGTTTTTCTGGGGTTATTGGTTATTCTCTTCCTCCATATCTGATTTTATTTATTTACATCCCCTCTCTTTTTCTTTTTGTCAACCTTGCTAAGGGTCCATCAATCTTATTAATTCTCTCATAGAACCAACTTCTGTTTTTGTTGATTATCTCGATTGTTTTCATGTTCTCAATTTCATTTATTTCTGCTCTTATCTTTGCTATTTATTTCCTTTTGCTCACTTTGGGGTAGTTTGTTGTTCTTTCTCTAGTTCTTCTAAGTGGACAGTTAATTCCTTTATTTTTGCTCTTTTTTCTTTTTTGATATAGGCATTTAGGGCAATAAAAATTTCCCTCAGCACTGTCTTTGCTGCATCCCATAAATTTTGATATGTTGTGTTTTCATTTTCATTTGCCTCAAGATATTTACTTATTTCTCTTGTAACTCCCATTGGTTGTTTAAGAGTGTGTTGTTGAGCCTCCATATATTTGTGAATTTTCTGGCCTCTGCCTATTATTGATTCCCAACTTCATTCCTTTATGATCTGAGATAGTTTTGTATGTTTTCAATCTTTTAAAATTTATTGAAACTTGCTTTGTACCCAGCATATGGTCTATCCTTGAGAATGATCCACAACTACTTGAGAAAAAGGTGTATCCTGCTGCTGTGGGCTGTAATGTTCTATAAATGTCTGTTAAGTCTAGTTCATTTATTGTTTTATTCTAATTCTCTCTTTCTGTATTGATCCTCTGTCTAGTTGTTCTGTCCATTGATTAGAATGGGGAATTGAAGTCTCCAACTATTATGGTAGATGGGTCTATTTCTCTTTTTAGTGTTTGCCTCATGTATTTTGGAGCACTCTGGCTTGGTGTATAAATATTTATGATGGTGTGCTGGTTTGAAAGGATGCATGTCCCCTAGAAAAGTCATGTTTTAATCAAAATCCCATTTCATAAAGGCAGACTAATCCCTATTCAATACTGTATGTTTGAAACTCTAATCAGATCATCTCCCTGGAGATGTGATTTAATCAAGAGTGGTTGTTAAGCTGGATTAGGTGATGACTTGTCTCCATCCAGTTAGGTGGGTCTTGATAAGTTTCTGGAGTCCTATAAAAGAGGAAACATTTTGGAAAATGATGGAGGTTCAGAGACAGCAGAGAATGCTGCAGCACCATGAAGCAGAGTCCATGAACCAGCAACCTTTGGAGATGAAGAAGGAAAACACCTCCCAGGGAGCTTCATGAAACCAGAAGCCAGGAGAGAGAGCTAGCAGATGATGCCATGTTCGCCATGTGCCCTTTCAGCTGAGAGAGAAGCCCTGAATGTGTTTGCCATGTGCCTTCTCATTGAGAGAGAAACCCTGAACTTCATCGACCTTCTTGAATCAAGGTATCTTTCCCTAGATAGATACATTTGATTGGACATTTCAATAGAGTTGTTTTAATTGGAACATTTTCTTGGACTTAGAACTGTAAACTAGCAAATTATTAAATTACTGCTTTTAAAAGCCATGTCATTCTGGTATATTGCATTCTGGCAGCTAGCAAACTAGAACAGATGGTTCTATCTTCTTGTTGAATTGTTCCTTTTATTAATACATAATGGTCTTCTTTTCCTGTTTTAATTGTTTTACATTGAAGTTTAATTTGTTGGATATTAGTATAGCTACTCTTGCTCTGTTCTGACTGTTATTTGCATGAAATATTTTTTCCCAACCTTTCACTTTCAACCTATGTTTATCCTTGGGTCTAAAATATATCTCATGTAGACAGCGTATAAATGGGTCCTGTTTTTAAATCCATTCTGCCAGACTATGTCTTTTGATTGGGGAGGTTAATCCATTAACATTTAGCATTATTACTGTAAGAGAAGTACTTCTACCATTTTGCCTTTTGGATTTTGTATGTCATATCTAATTTTTCTTCTTTTTACCTTTACTGATATTCTTCATTTCTCCATTCTTCTGCACATCTCTCTCTCTCCTGTCTTTTCTTATCTGTCTCTAGTGCTCCTTTTGGTATTTCTTGGTCAAAAATTCTCTCAGTGATTTTTTTGCTTGAAAATGTTTTAATTTCCCCCTCATTTTTGAAGGACAATTTTGCTGGATATAAACTTCTTGGTTGGTAGTTTTTCTCTTTTAGTATCTTAAACATATCATACCAGGTGGGCCACAGTGGCTCAGCAGGCAGAGTTCTCACATGCCAGGCCAGAGAACCAGGTTCAGAGAACCAGTGCCTGCCCGTGTAAACAAACAAACAAACAAACAAACAAACAAAAAACAGTAAATATATCATACCACTGTCTTCTCACCTCCATGGTTTCTGCTGAGAAATCTATGCATAGTCTTATTGGGCTTCCCCTGTATGTGATGGATTGCTTTTCTCTTACTGCTTTGAAGATTCTCTCTTTCTCTTTGACATCTGATATTCTAATTAGTAAGTGTCTTGGAGTACGTCTATTTGGACCTATTCTGTTTGGGTTATGCTGCATTTCTTGGACCTATAATTTTAAGTCTTTCATAAGAGTTGGGAAATTTTCTGTGATAAGTTCTTCCATTAGTTTTTCTCCTCCTTTTCCCTTCTCTTCTCCTTCATGTGCTTCATGTTTTTATTCAATTTCCTGAGTCCCTGCTCATACTTTTCCATTCTTTTCCCAATATTTTCATTTGCTTGTTGGATTTCAGATGTCCCATCCTCCAGTTCACTAATCCTATCTTCTGCCTCTTGACATCTAACATTGTAGGTTTCCACTTTTTTTTTCATCTCTTTTACTGTGCCTTTCATTCTAATAAGTTCTGTGATTTGTTTTTTCAGACTTTTGATTTCTTCTTTTCGTTCATCCCTTGCCTTCCCTATATCCCCCCTCAGTTCATTGTTTTGGTATTTGATGAAATTTTCCAAGTCTTTTTGAACATTCTGAATTAATTGTTTCAACTCCTGTATCTCATTGAATTGTTGATTTATTCCTTTGACTGGTCCATATTTTCAATTTTCCTAGTATGATTCATTAATTTTTGCAGCATCTAGGGATTTAATTTCCTTAATTAGTTTTTTCTGGAGATTATGTTCACTTTTTTTTTTTTACCTAGGATTTTCTTGCTGGATGACTTTGTTGTTTATCTGTTCTTTGACATTCAGTTCAGCTTATTCTAGATCTCTACCTTAGTTTTTTTAAAAAAATTTATTTATTAATAAAAAAATTAAGAACAAACAAGCAAAAACATTAACATATAATTCTGTTCTACATATATATTCAGTAATTCTCAATATTATCACATAGTTGTATATCATCATTTCTTAGAACATTTGCATCAATTCAGAAAAAGAAATATAAAGACAACAGAAAAATAAATAAAATGATAACAGAAAAAAAGATCATATATATCATACCCCTTACCCCTCACTTTCATTTATCACTAGCATTTCAAACTAAATTTATTTTAGCATTTGTTCCCCCATTACTTATTTTTATTCCATATGTTCTACTCCTTTGTTGACAAGGTAGATAAAAGGAGCATCAGACACAAGATTTTCACAATCACACAGTCACACTGAAAGCTATATCATTATTCAATCATCATCAAGAAACGTGGCCACTGGAACACAGCTCTACATTTTCAGGCAGTTCCCTCCAGCCTCTCCACTACATCTTGAATAACAAGGTGATATCTACTTAATGCGTAAGAGTAACCTCCAGGATAACCTTTCGACTCTGTTTGGAATCTCTCAGCCTGGGGAAAGCACGGTCTCCAGGCAAACTCGCAAACAAGATTAATTCTGCCTATGCCTAGGGCAGTTGGAGCCTGAGAAGCCCTGCAGCTGTATCCAAAGAACCTTCAAGCTGTAGAAACACAGCCACATACACACAAAAAATTTTTTTCAGAGCAGGACCCCCATTTCTCAGGTTTGCCAATCAAGAGCTGAAGTTGGTATGTTGCTCTGTGTATCTCCAGGTCCTACATGTCCCCTCCTTTCCTTCAGGGCTGAGACCCTTTCAACTATGTTGTGTTTGATCCAAAAAACCTCTTTTTTTTTTTCCCCCTTTTTCTATCAGCCCTGCCCCCTCTGCACTGGGGCAAAAACCAGCAACCTCAGCTTTTACTCAAGGTTCAGCTGAGCCGGGGGCCTATTTTTAGCAGTCAGAATTTGTTAATTAATTCCACAATTGGAGCTTGGTTACACTCAGCCACTTGTTGCTAGTAAAGTCTCTTGCCTTTCTCCTTGGGAATCAGCCTGTGGGGGAGGGGCACCAGGTGCCACAGCTTGGGGTACTCATGGTTCTGGTGGGCTGGGAGCCAGTCCAGCTTGTCTAGACTGGGGTATGGTGTGTGTTCTGTCACTGCTGTGGCTCCAGCAGTTGTTCTGTACTGTTCCTGGCTAATTACTAGCTGCTCTGGAGGATGAACTAAATCCCACACCTCACTAGGCTGCCATCTTGGCTCAGATCCTCAAGGCCTAGTTTTTAAATCATATCTCTACCTAACAGATTGATCCATGCTTCCAAGGATGAAGAGAAACTGTCCAAGATAAGCTTTTGATTATATTCAATTTGTAATGGTTTTATAAAGGGGACAACAAAATTTTCCCCTAGAAAATCTGGTTGGGCAAGCAGATCAGAGCCATTTTGTTTCCTGAGAAGGAGCCATTTTCCCTAACTCTCTCACCAAGAAGTAGGATTGTGGGATCATATGATAATTCAGTTTTCAACTTTTTGAGGAATTTCAAAACTGATATCTATAACAGCTGCACCTTTCACAATACCACCAGCAATGTAAAAGTTTTCCCATTTCTCTGTGTCTCATCGATACCTAATATTTTTTATTTATTTCTTAAATAGCCATCCTAGTGGGTATGAAGTGGTATCTCATTGTGGTTTTCATTTGTATTTCTCTGATGACCCATGATGCTGAGCATCTTTTCATGTGTTCATTGGCCATTTGTATATCTTCTTTGAAGAAATGTCTATTCAAGTCCTTTGTCCATTTTTAAATTGGATTGCTTGTCTTTTTGTTGTTGAGTTATAGCAGTTCTTTATTCTGTATGTTGAACCATTATCAGATACATGGTTTGCAATTATTTTCTCCCATTCTGTGGTTGTCTTTTCACTTCCTTTGACAAACAAAAGTTTTTAATTTTAATGAGGTCATATTTATCTATTTTTTTCTTTGGTTGCTCATATAGAAGAAATCACTTCTAAATCCAAGGTTGTGAAGGTTTCCCCCAGTGTTTTATTCTAGTTGTTATATGTTTTTACTCTTATGTTTTAGGTCTTTGATCAATTTAGAGTTAATTTTTGTATATGGTGTGAGGAAGGCATCTAACTTCCTTCTTTGGCAATTAGACATCCAGTTTTACCAGCACCATTTGTTGAAGAGACCATTCTTTCCCCCAATTTAATATACTTGACACCTTTGTTAAAAAACCAGTTCACCATAGATATATGTGTTTATTTCCAAACTCTCAATTCTATTCTTTGGTCTATATGTCTGCCTTTATGCCAGCACTACAGTATTTTGATGACTGTGGCTTTGTAATAAGTTTTGAAATTGGGGAGTGTTATACCTCCAACTTTATTCTTCCTTTGCAATATTGATTTGACTATTCAGGGCCCCTTGTGATTCCATATGAATTTGAAGATCAGCTTTTCCATTTCTGCAGAAAAGGCTTCAGGGATTTTGATAGGCATTGCACTGAATCTGTAGATTGCTTTGGGTAGTATTGATGTCTTAACAATATTGTCTTTCTATTCATGAACACAGGCTGTCTTGCCATTCATTTAGAAATTTCTTAATATCTTTAAGTAGTGTTTTGTAGTTTTCAGCATACAGGTCCCTCATATTCTTGGTTAAATTTATTCTTAGGTATATTATTTTAGGAGGTACTGTGAATGGAATGGCTTTTCTTAATTTGCATTATAGAATGTTCTTAGCAGTGTCTAGAAACAAAACTGATTTTGGGATGTGTGCCAGTTTGAATCTGTTGTGGACCCCAGAAAAGCTATGTTCTTCAATCCTCATTCAATATTGCTGGGTGGGAGCTTTCTAATTGTTCCCATGGCAATGTGGTCCACCCAATTGTGGGTGGTAACTTTTGATTAGACGGTTTCCATGGAAATGTGTCTCCACCCATTCAAGGTGGGATTGCTGACTGGAGCCCTTTAAGAGGGAACCATTTTGGAAGAAGCCTTAGAGCTCATGCAGCCAGATACTTTTGGAAATGAAGGAAAGGCCCCGGAGGGAGCTTCATGAAGCAAGAAGCCTGGAGAGAATGCTAGCAGATGTTGTCATGTTTACCCTGCACCTTGCCAGCTGAGAGAGAATCCCTGAATGTTATCGACTTTCTTGAACCAAAATATCTTTCCCTGGATGCCTTAGATTGGACATTTCTATAGCCTTGCTTTAATTTGGACATTTTCATGGCCTTAAACTTTAACATGCAACTTAATAAATTCCCCTTTTTAAAAGCCATTCCATTTCTGGTATATTGCACTCCAGCAGCTTACAAACTAGAATAAAGTGTTAATCTTGTAGGCTACAACTTTGCTGAATTTGTTAGTTCTGCTAGTTTTCTTATGGCTTCTTTGGAATTTTCCATGTAAAAGGTCATGCCATCTGTTAATAGAGATAGTTGTACTTTCCAATTTGGAGGGCGTTTATTTCTTTTTCTTGCCTAATTGCTCTGGCAAGGACTTCCAGTTCAATGTTGAATAGCAGTGGTAGAAGCAGGCAACCTTTTCTTATTTCTGATCTCAGACAATGGCTTTCAGTTTTTCACCATTTTCAGTGACGTTAGCTGTGGGTTTCCATATATGACTTTTATCATGTTGATGGTATTACCTTCTATTCCTATTTTTCTGAGTGTTTTTAAACATAAAAGTGTCTTAGATTTTTGTCACATGTCTCTTCTGCATCAATCGAGATGATCAAAAATCAGTCGAGATATGATTTTTCCCCTTCATTCTGCTAATGTGGTAGATTACATCAATTGATTTTCTCATGTTGAACCAACCTTGCATTCTTGGGATAAATCATCCTTGTCAGGGTATATAATTCTTTTGTTATGCTGTTGGACTTAATTTGTTAATTTTATAATAAGGGTTTTTGCAACTATATTAATAAGGGAGATTGATATGTAGTTTTCTTTTCTTGTGTTTTTATCTAGCTTTGGTAGTAAATATTGATTTCATAAAATGGGTTAGTAAGAAAAAAATGAGTTAGGAAGAGTTCCATCCTTTTCTTTGTTTTTTGGAAAATTTGAGGAGGACTGGTGTTAATTCTCCTTTGAATGTTTGGTAGAATTCCCCATGAAGTCATGTGGTCCTGAACTTTTCTTTTTGGGGAGGTTTTGATTACTGATTCACTCTTTTTTACTTGTTAAAGGTTTGTTGAGATCTTCTATTACTACGTGAGTCTATTTAAAGTTGCATGTTTCTAGGAATTTGTCCATTTCCTACATTATTATTATTAAGTAGTAGTTGTTCCTACTATGAACAACTACAGTTGTTCATAGTATTCTCTTATCCTTTTAATTTCTGCAAGATTGGTGGTAATCTCCTCCCTTTCATTTTGGATTCTAATTATTTGTGTGCTCTCTCTCTCTCTTTCTCTCATTAGTGCAGCTAAAGATTTTTCAATTTTATTGATGTTTTCAAAGAATGAACTTTTGGTTTCATGGATTCTTTCAATTGTTTTTCTATTCTCTGTTTCATTTGTCTCCACTTTCATCTTTATTATTTCTTTCCTTTTACTAACTTTAGGTTAAGTTTCCTTTTCATTTTCAAAATTTCTTCCAGGAGTGCAGATGTGAAATTAGGTTATTGATTTGTGATCTTTCTTTTTTTTAATATAGGCACTCATAACAATAAATTTCCTTCTGAGCATGGTATTCACCACATGCCATGAGTTTTTGTATGGTGTGCTTTCATTTTCATTTGTCCCAAGGTATTCCCTAATTTCTTTTGTGATTTCTTTTTTGACCCATAAGTTGTTTAAGAGTGTGTTGTTTAATTTCCACATATTTGTGAATTTTCCAGCAGTTTTCCTTCTATTATTGATTTCTAGCTTATTCCATTGTGGTTGGAGAAGATGTTTTGCATAATCTTAGTCTTTTAAAATTTATTGACACTCATTTTGTGACTCAACAAGTGGTCTATCCTGGAGAATGGTCCGTGTACCCTTGAGAGGAATTATACTGCCATGTTGGGTGTAATCCTCTGCATATGTTCGTTAGGTCTAGTAAGTTTATAATATTATTTGTTTGCTTGTTCCTTACTGATTTTCAGTCTAGGTATTCCATCCTTTAATGAAAGTGGTGTGCTGAGGTCTCCAACAGTTATTATTATTTCCCCCTTCAGTTTTGTCAATGTTGCTTCTAGTATTTGGGGGTATCTGTGATTAGATGTAGAGATACTTGTAATTGTTAAATCTTCTTGGTTTATTGATCTTTTTATTAATATATAATGTCCTTCTTTGATCCTTATAGCAGCTTTTGAGTTAAAGTTTATTCTGCCCAATACTGTATAGCCACCCCAGCTCTTGTTTGATTCCTATTTGTATGGAATATTTTTTTCCATCCTTTAATTTTCAATATATTTGTGTTTTTGTGTCTATGGTGAGTCTCTTGTAAACAACATATAGATGGATCATGATTTTGTAAAATTTACTCTGCCATTCTGTGTCTTTTGATTGGAGACTTTAATCCATTTACATTCAGAGTAATTACTGATAAGGCAGGACTTACTTCAACTCTTTTGCCTTTGTTTCTTGTAAATCTTACACTTTTTTTGTTCCCAAATTTCATCCATTGCTTCTTTCTTTTGTGTATAGTTGATCTTCTGTAGTGAAACAGATTAATACCCTTCTTATTTCCTTTTTAGTATATATTTTAAATACTTTGTGGTTACCATGGGGTTGTATTTAACATCCTGTATCTATAACAAACTTGACTGAAATTATAAAACTTTAATAGTATAAGCAGTTTCTGCTCTTATACTCTTCATTGTTCCTCTTCATGTTGTTTTTGTCCATTTTTGTTTTCATAACATGGAAATATGATTTTTTTATTTGACTGTACTCTAAATCTTATGAGGAATAAAAAGTAAAGTTACATACCAAGAATACAAATAATACTATCTTCTAGTTCACTGATTCTTTCTTTGTCTGTTCACATATTCTGTTGAACACTTTCAATGTATTTTTAATTTGCATTATTGTGAATTTCATATCCCCAAATTATGTTTGGTTCCTTTCTAAAATTTTTAACTCCTCCTTTGGTTTGTGTATTGTCTTCTTAACTTCCTTTATTTCTATGTCCATTTGTTCCTTTAGCTCATTGAACTCATTTAGGAGAGTTGATGTAACATCTTTGATTAGTTGTTCCAATATCTCTGCTTCCTCTGTAGTTTTATCATGTTTATTTGATAAGCCAGCTCTTCCTTTTTCTTTGTAAGTCTTGTGATCTTTTGGTGAAGTGTGAGCATTTGATTATTTTGATGTCTTAACTGCGGAAGGCCAACTTTCCCTTTACCTAAGATTTAGTGTTGGCTGGCTGTGTATCTTCTTCAACACTTGGCTCACTTCATACTCAACCTTTAAAAGAGCTTGGGGCTAGCAGTTTGGATCTTCTCATGGCTCTTTGAGTCCCTGGGTATGTGCAATAACTTGCAAGAATTCCCCAGTATGTGCAACTATTTCCCTTCCAAGAGAGGAGTTCCTCTCCCTACCTTCTCCTTCTAGGGCCCTGAACCCTCTTTGTTTTCATTATAGTTTTTTTCCTCCCTTGTAGCAGTTAGCTCAGCTCCACTGTTACACTCTGGTCTGCCTTTTCACTCCAACTCTCAGTACTGAATCTGCTCTGTGCTTCTCATGGTCTGCTCCCATTTTCTGTGCCTTTTTCTGCCCCTGTAACTTTTGGGTTAGGGAATCCAGGCCTGTGCCATGAGTCTGGCTTTCACAGAGTCAGAGGTGGTCAATCTATAAAGACATCCAATGGTGCATCAAAAATCAGGCCCCAGAGACTTGCATTTAAAGTCCATGTGCTGCAGTGCCCACTGCTGTGGGTTTCACAAACTGCTGCATGGATCCAAGCATTGGGGTGGGGCTGGGATAAGTAAATTTGTCCTGTTCCTCTATCATTCTTAGGTGTGTTTTTTCCTATTCAACATTTGTTGAGTTCTTCTTTAGTCTCAATCATCTTCCAGAGTTTTAAGAAAGTTGATTTTGCCTTTTTTTTCTGTCACTATGGGGGAAGGTTCACCAGTATGTCTTACATAGCCATCTTGATGATATCACTCACACAAAGCTGCTGAATAGGCTGGCGGTGTGCGCAAGGGAGCAGAGTCTAGCTAAAGAAGTATTAGGGTGTATGATTTAAATAGAGAAAGACCAGAAAGCAGGGAGGGATGGTGGGGTTTCTCTCTAAAGGGAGGTACAGATCCAGTTCATAGATTTTGCCCAAATAAGAATAATGGTCTGGCTAGAAAAGTAGTTCTCAACTTTTGAACCACTGGGCTCAGCTAGAGTTGGAGCAGCCATATACCTCTGGACTTTGCACAGGCTTATCAGGCATTAACTTATTAGGATGAACCATCCTTAGAAAGAAAAAATGTCCATATTTTAAATGCTTGACTTTTGGCACCACCTCTGACTTAAGTCAAATATGTGTATACTTATTCCCTTGACAATAGCAAACTGGCTTTCTTTATTTCTGGGTTAATCTTTGTGACTTTCAAAGTCAGTATTGTTTATTTTTAATTCATGTGCTTGGATTAGACTAAAAGGAAATGAATCAGAATGAACTTTTAGGGATCGTAGTCTGGAGGGATTTTAGTTTAAAGAAAGAAATGACGTTTTCTTTTGTAACAGTGTGAGTTTCTACTGTGCCAAATAAGAGCTAATGACTGTGATTCCAACCCATCCACTGGTAAGCAGTCACAAGCTCTTATCTGTGTTCTGGTTTCTGGGACCCTTCGCCCAAGTTTTAGCTCTTACAAACAGAAGACAGAAGGAATCAACTGGGCTTAAAGGACCTGCCCTAGATTAAGCTTTCGTGCCAATTTGCTGCCTACCATTTTTAGGTCTAAGGATTAATCCCAATTTTGGAAGAAAAATGAAAATCATTCCTGCCTCTAACAGCATTATTTATTTGCATAGAACAGATGGGCCTCACACCCAGTTTCTTAAACTGATGCAAGCTTGACTCACCTCCCCTACTAATGCTCAATTTATTCCATCAAGGCCGGAAAACAGGACCAAATAGCATAAACATAAAAAAGAACATTTTGTTTATTCTTTCAAAGTTATTGCTAGACTCAGAGTTCTAATTCTTTTTAAGTGTTTCTGACATATCGATAAAAGATGCTGTAAGGATAAAAACCTCCCTTTGGTAACTCTCTAATGCCTTTCTTTTAAAGTGGAAGTGGTTTAAAAGCAAGGTCATCCCTGCTATTCTTATCGCTAGCTTCCAATCTGTTTCTGCTTTTTTCCACATCCACCAGTCTGAGCAAGGCTCCCCAATTATTCAAAAGGTAATGATTCCACTGAATAAGAACTCTAAATTAAACCTGATCGCCTTTTGCCTGGATGAAGACCTGGAGATCCATGTTATCCATCTTGAGTTGTAACACAGAATACCTACTCCAAGGATTTAAAGTGTTACCAATGAGAGCTTTATTAATGTATTGTGTCAACTGAACAAGCTTCATTTTCTAAGACATCACAGAACTCTGGTTTGCTATTGCTTTTTGATTTCCTGAGGATGTGATTCATTCATACCAGGTGAGGGCTGTGGGGGGAAAGAATAACATTTGAAAGCACATTCACTTAACAAGGTGTGGAAAAACCCAGTTCTTTCTGGCCAATCATCTTTTATGGTACGATGTGGATGTTTCTGACATTTTCTCTTTAGAGAAAAAGTTTGAAGATGATGTTTTTGAGGCTGTATGTGGGGATGTGAGGACAGCTTGCTCCTGCCCAGCAGAGGCCCTGAGAAAGGAGGGACTTACTATTCAGTGAAGACAGACAAGCTGGCCCTTTTTGGAGTTGGTGACATATATATATCCTGATCATGAGGATTCACAGCTACAGCTACGTCTCTGTGTCTTGCTCCAAGGCTGGTCCGGGGGGAGGGGATATGGGGTGGGGTGCAGGTCCCATGAAGCAGGGATTTAACCTGTCAGTCTTTTCTACCAAGGGAATCTTCCCTGGCTTCTGTCTCCAGTTTTGCTTCTTTGGGAAGATGCCTATATTCTTTTGTTTAGAAAACCTTCTGGCCCACAGAGAACCTCTATGTGTTACAATATTTTACAGTATTCATATTTCTGATAGTTATATTCTGTAAAGTCACTGAAAATACTGAATTAGCGAATACTGAATTCTTGCCTTGAGAGTTAGGTTCCTGCAAGCCTCTAGTCCAGATCATTTCCAACCTATGAATACATAACCTTGTTTTATGTATGCTTCTGTTTAAAGACACCTTATATCTTTTGCTTCTTCCTTAAGTTTGCATACAGTGGTTTCATAGGAAGTCCTTTGTTTCACCAGTCTTTTAGAGATTGCTTCCATTTTGCTCTACTTGGAAACACTATCATGACTTCAGAATATTTTAAAGCAACAGTTAGACAATGTTTACAGTGTGGGAGCAGAAATAAGAAGGCACTGAGTCACCTTGGTCAACCTCAGCTTGGAAAGTGGGTGTTAGTCATCTCAAGTTTTTCCCTACTCTGCACATGTCAGTGAATGACCCTCGAACTGAACCGCAAATAAGGTGGGTTGACTGTATTTCCTATTTCCAGTGGTTAGGAGGTTTGATAGTGAGCCAGATGCTGGGAGCTGACTTGTCCAATTTGCTGCATTTCCCAAGAACACTAGATTCCACTTTAACCTGGAACTCAGATGGATTTTTAAATAGCACAGCAAGGTTCCATTCATTCATTCATTCTCTTAGATATTTCACTAACATTTATTAAGTACCAGTTATGTGGCAAATGTTCATTCAATGATTCATTTACTCGGGGATTTTTTTTCCCCAAAATTCTTATTGTAAGTGAGAAAGACAGGAGCTGGTCTTTAGGAGAGAAGCAGTCAGAGGAGGAAAGGGCAGAACTGGACTTCTCAAAAGCATGGTGGTAATAGCTGAAACAGGGGCTTCTGGAGACCAGGGGAAGGGAATGGGACTGGCTCTGTGGGGAAGTGGGGTTCAGACCCTGTGTGTGCTGTGAGAAGTGTCTCCAACCCCTAGGGGCCCACTAATCTTCAACAAAACAACCATAATTGTGATATGTTGAGTGTGACTGGATTTCTTATTGTGAAAAGGAGGGATGTGGATTGTACTTCTGGGTCAGCAAAGCAGGGAAACTTAAATTGCCTCTAAAGAAGCAGGAGCAGAGACAAAGTTATCTAGAGGAAATAGTGCTGAATGACGTGCCGGTTTGAATCTATGGTATAATAGAAAAGAAATGTCCTTTAAATCTCATTCAATATTGCTGGGTGGGAGCTTTTTGATTATCCATGTAGATGTGACCCACTCAATTGTGGGTGGCAACTTTTGATTAGATGGTTTCCATTGAGATGTGTCTCCACCCATTCAAGGTGGGGTTGCTTACTGGAGCCCTTTAAAAGAGAACCATCTTTTTTTTTTTGGAAAAAGCACACAGCTAGAGACCTTTGGAGACAAAGAAGGAAAATGTCCCTGGGGGAGCTTCATGAAACAAGAAGCCTGGAGAGAAAGCTAGCAGCATTGCTATGTTCTGTATGTGCCTTTCCAGTTGAGAAATAAACTTTGACCATCATTGGCCTTCTTGAACCAAAGTATCTTTCCCTAGATGCCTTAGATTAGACATTTCTACAGCCTTGCTTAAATTTGGACATCTTCATGGCCTTAGAACACGTAAATTTGCAACTTAATAAATTCCTCCTTTTAGAAACCATCCTGATTCTGGAATATTGCATTCCTGCAGCTAGAAAACTAGAATAAATTTTGGTACCAGAAGTTTTGCTGCAGTTTGCAAATACCAAACATGTTGGGATGGCTTTTTAAATGGATAAGAGGAAGATTCTGGAAGAGTTGTGAGAAGCTTGATAGAGAATGCCTAGAATGCTTTGAAGAGACTGTTGGTAGAAATATGGATTTTAAAGATACCTCTGATGAGGCTCTAGACAGAAATGAGGTGTGTGTTGTTGCAAAGTGGAAGGAAGGTGATCCTTGTTTTAGAACGGCAGATAATCTGGCAGAATTCACTAGTGGCTTTGGCTGGGAGGCAGATTTTAAAAGCCATGAGCTTGGATATTTAGCACAAGAGATGTCTAAAGTAAAATATGGAAAGTACAGCCTCGTTTCTCCTCGCAGCTTATAGCAAAATACAATAGGAAAGAGATAAGCTGAGAACTGAACTGTTGGGTACAAAGAAATCAGAAGTTGATGTTCTGGAAGATTCTGGGCTTCCAGGAATTGAGACTCCAGAGAATAGTGCCCCATGTGAGGATTTAACAAAATACTCAGCCATTTCAGAGAAAGCCAGGATTGGAAATGGAGTTATCCAGGAAGGATCTGTGGAAAGTTCTCTTGTCTGATGGGCATGATCCATGCCTACTGCATAGAAAGTCAACAAGAGTGCTGCGAGATCTGTATAAACAGAACCGCTGCCAGTCTGGACTGAAAGGGGCAGAAAAAGGACATATTGGAGGGAAAATAATTTCAGAGGCAGAACTATAGAAGCTAAAGTCTGAAGTCAAGAGACCATGGGCCAGGAAAGTGGACCCACCTAAGCACTTGGAGAGGGTGAGTTTGCGTGGAAGGCAGAGGATGGGCCTTCCACCTCATTGTGAGGGAGGAATTGTGTTTCCTCAGGCTTTGAAGAGGGTGGAACACATTCCTTGGGGATTGGGGAGAACCTGGCTGCCACCACATAGAGGGGTTGAGTGTGTGCCTCAGAGATGGCATCCCTGTTGCTTGGAGATGGTGGAG